>NC_047091.1:108875808-109197399 GCF_902459505.1 Geotrypetes seraphini
AGCACTGGGGACCATGTGCCCTGCGTGGACCAGGAGAGAAGATGAGCCCCCCATCTGTTCTTGGAGGCATCCGTTGTGAGGGTAATGGTAGGTTGAGGGGGATGAAATGGAAGTCCGTGAGAGAGAGGATCCATGTGGAGCCACCATTGCAAGTCCTGGAGCACCTGGGGCGTTAACTGCAATTTTTTGGAAAGCGGTTGAAGAAACTGGTTCCAGTGTGCTTTGAGAAACCATTGAATCGGTCTCATCTTTAGACAAGCAAACTGCAGAACCTGCACCGTGGCCGCCATGTGACCCAGCAAGGTGATAACGTCTCTGGCCGTAACCCACAGCCCTGGGTACCAGCCGGACATTTGCTGTTGGAGGACTTGGGCTCGCAGGAAAGGGAGAAAGACCATAGCTCGTTGCGTCTGAAAAGTTGCTCCGATGAATTGCAACTTCTGAGACGGGATGAGATGAGATTTTGGAAAATTGAGGAGAAAGCCCAACTGGAGAAGTAGGTTGACAGTTTGACTCAGTGCATGGCGGGTGAGGCGGAGCGTCATAGCTGAAATGAGCCAGTCGTCTAGATAGGGGAAGATGGACAGGCCCTGTTTGCAAAGATATGCTACTATGGGGATAACACATTTGGAAAAGACCAAAAGGGAGAACCGTGTACCGATAGTGACGATTCAGAAACACAAAGCGAAGATATTGTCTGTGAGAGGGATGGATAGAAATATGAAGATACGCATCCTGAAGGTCTATGGACGTGAGCCAAGCATCGACTTGGAGAAGCGGAGCAATGGCGGATACTGTGCGCATGCGGAACTTCTCTTTCAATATGAATTTGTTTAAGTTCCGAAGGTCTAAAATCAGACGAACCCCTCCTGTCTTCTTCGGAATGAGGAAGTATCTTGAATAAAACCCCTGGCCCCACTGAAGTTCTGGAACCGATTCTACTGCCTGAATGTCCAGCAGCCGAGACAACTCTTGTTGCAATGGAAGCAGGTGAGATGGTTGAATGAGCTGATGTGATGGTGGGCACCGTGGGGGGGGAGGGAGGGGGGAGCATGGAAACGTAGCTGGTATCTATTCTGAATGATGCGCAAGACCCAGGTGTCTGTGGTAATATCCTGCCAGATATGGAGAAAAACCCACAACCGACCTCCCACTTGGACAGCGGAAGTGGAGGGTTGTCAAAAAGATTGTTGGGGCTTCTGCCCAGCAGGCTGAGAGGGTTTCTGAGATCTACGGTCTCGAGGGGTCCTGGCTGAGAATTGCTGTTTATAGGGCCGAAACTGCTTTTGAGGATAGGAAGCATACTGTCTGGCAGAAGAAAACGATCTCCTGGGATTAAAATTCGTTTGAGAAGGCTGCTGCTTCTTAAAGGGCTGTTTAGAGTGATGCGCGGTATCCTCCTCCAGAGCATCGAGGGTGGTACAATCCTCCTTAAGACCTTCAATAAGGTCTTTGACTTTGTCTCCAAATAAGCTGTCACCCAGGCAAGGAGCATCGGCCACCTTCGCATGGATGTCCACCTGCAATTTAGAGCACTGTAACCAGGCCAGCCGCCTGGTGCACATACCAGTAGCTGCCCCCCTCATGGCGGTGTCAAATGCATCATCAGCTGCTCTGATCAGGTTCATGGAGCATTCCTCAAAGTTGGAGAGCATGGCATTAAAAGCCTCCTGTGTGGGCACCGGTAAGGTATCAACCAATTTTCTCATATCTTCCATATTAGAATATAAATATTGGGTGTAGAAGAATTGATGGACTGCAATTTTTCCAGATAGCATGGAGTTTTGGTATGATGCGCATATCACTGACTGGTGGAGTAGATGCAAAATCTTTGGAGGATTTGGACTTCCGTAAAGCGGAGCGGACAACCAAAGATTGGTGAGGTAGTTGAGTTCTGCCAAAACCCACTACGTCCTGGACTTTATACTTATGTTCCAAACTGCATTTATTGACCCTGGACGAGTAGGGAGTGGTCCAAATTGCTTTCTGAGATTCAGCCAAATTATCATGAATGTGAAGATACTTAAGTACGTGAAATCTCTTTTCCCTGGGGTCAGGTTGAGCTGTGGTGGCTAATTGTAAGGAAGTCGCCATCTCGGAGAGGAAACGTGGGTATGACGTGTCTTCCGGGGGTGATGCTCTATCCCGCTCAGATGGAGCATCATCAGGAGTCAGCGAAGAGAGCAGTGGATCCATCTGCATATCAGGCGAAGGAGAACGTGAAGAGGATGCATACGATGAATGGATCACTGCCTCCATAGAAGAGGTCGTGGAGACAGACAGAGAGATGGCCCTCGGACTGCTGGACCAGGCGAAGAGGTGATGTGAGCTGGTTGCCCTGGTCAAGAGGCTGAGAGGAGAGGAGCGGAGAGCAGTTGTTGTTGCTGAAAGAGCTGGAACTGTTGAAAAAGTTGAAAAAAATCAGGTTGCATCAGAGGCTGAGACTACTGAGGAAGCAGAGGAGGAATTAAATCCTGTGCGGGGACAGCAGCAGACAAGGCAGGAGGAGAACATCTTGAAACCCCCGAGGAGGAGGATTGGATTTCCTCTGCACTTTCCTTGGGGGACTGGCTGAGGCCGATTGTGCATGCCGGTCTGGGGAGGTGGAAAGCAGTGCTGCAGGCTCTCTACGGAGACGAGCTCTGTGCCGACAGCTGGATTCCGTCGTTGCCGAGGGCGGGATCGAGAGGGAGCGATTCTGCAGGCATTGGGCAGAGGGAGCAGTGGCTGAGCCAATAGGAAGCGTCCCTGCGTGTGACGTCATCGGCACCGACGTTACACGTGCAGGAGACGCTGGTGCCTGAGCCGGCTTACAAAGGACAAACTTCGACATCTTGTGAGACGACCCCAGCAGCTCCGATGCCCCTTGCAAACAGGCGGAGGGGAGAACAGAAGCCGCTTAAGGGGGCAGCGCAAAATCCTTAAGTTTGAGTGCTCGAATCTTCAGAGAGCGCTTGTTTAGTTTAGCGCAATGAGCAAAGGACATGGTACGATGTTGGGGCCCCAGACAGCGGATACACGAAGCATGCTGGTCAGTCACCGACATCTTTTGAGCGCAGGTGGAGCAGCGCTTAAAGCCAGGTTTGATTCGCTGGGACATGTTAAATAAAAGCGCCGCGAAGTCAAATTCCCGTAGGGCAATAGTGGAAAATTAAATGAAGTAAAAGTTGAAGCGATATGTAAAACGGCTGACACCGTTGACTACCGAGTCGGACAGTATCGTGGAAACTTTTAAAACTGGTTTTTCGGTTGGGGGGTTTGTTTATATACTAGGCAAAATGGATACATTCGGGCGGGAAGGCTGGCACATGCGCAAAGCTTTCTAGCTTTGCAGCTTTTAGACTGCCGGGTCGGCTCTGTCACGGGGACGTCACCAACTTGTGTGGCTGGAAGATCTCTGTCCAGGGAGAATACTTCATTCCATCTAACTGCTCTCTTATTAACCACAGGCAAAGGGTTTCATGATGATACTGAGAAACACACAAACAACCCTGACCACTGGACCTAAAACAAACCCCCAGGAAGCTAGACAACATATTCAAAGACAGTGGCACCTCTTTTGCCTTACCACATCTCCTTCTTAAAAACACAGAATATGACAGCAGATAAAGATTACACAACCTAGCTTGTCTGCCCACCACACCAACTGTCCTTGTAGCTTTTCCCATAGCACCTCCTGCTAAGACAGTGGTCTCAAACTCAAACCATTTGCAGGGCCACATTTTGGGATCTGTCGGTACTTGGAGGGCCACAGAAAAAATAGTTAATGTCTTATTAAAGAAATAACAATTTTGCATGAAGTAAAACTCTTTATAGTTTATAAATCTTTCCTTTAACTGTCCTCAGGAAAGATTTATAAATATAAAGAGTTTTACTTCATGCAAAATTGTAATTTCTTTAATAAGACATTAACTATTTTTTCTGCGGCCCTCCAATTGCTGACAGATCCCAAAATGTGGCCCTGCAAATGGTTTGAGTTTGAGACCACTGTCTTAGCAGGAGGTGCTATAGGGAAAGCTACGTCCCTCCAAATACCCTATTTTTTTTGCGGCCCTCACAGTTAAAGTTTAACATCTTTCTTTTCTCAGAACTGACACATTTCAATCACTATATTGAAAATAAAATATTTTCCCTACCTTTGTTGTCTGCTGACTTCATTTTTCTGTGCTTTTAACTATGTTTCCAGGGCTTTCTTGTCCTTTGACTGTTTTTCTTTCCATCTTCACGTTCTGCCTTGAATCCATCTTTGGCATTAACTTAACATTCAATTTTTCCCTTTTTTCTGTTTTCTTCTCAAAATCTACATTTCCGTGTCTTACCTTCCCTTCCTATCTCTCTCTCCTTCCCTATTTCCATGGTCTGACATCTCGCTCTTTCCCCTCCAGTATAACATTTCTCTTTTCCTTCCTCCTTTCTGCCCCCTGCAGCCCATCTTCCTTCCCTTCCTCCTTTCTGGCCCCCTTCCCAGTCCAACATTTCTCCCTACTTTCCACCAGTCCAACATTTTTTTCTCTCTTCCTCCTGCATGCTTCTCCTCTGATCCTCCTTCCCTCAATCAAATAACATCTCTCTCTCCCTCCATGAGTCCAACTTTTCACTCTCTGCCCTCTCCCCCTTCCCTAGTGTAATATTTCTCCTTCCCGTCCTCCCCATCCATCTTGCCCTCTCCACGAGTCCAACACTTTCCGCCTCCTGCATGCTTTCTCTCTCTGTCCTTGCCTCTTCCCTCAGTGGCATCTCTCCTTTGCACCCACTAACCCAATATGCTCTCTCCCCATGCACCATCTCACCCCTCCAGTGTGTAGCACCTTTCCTTTCTCTCCCTTTCTGCCAGGTCCAGCAGTACCTCTTCTCCCTTCCTTTTACCTCCCCCTTGTCCAGCAGTACTCCTTCTCCCTTCCCCCCTGTCCCCATCGGCCAGCAGTACCCCTTCTCCCCTTCCTTCTTCCCCTCTTCCCCTTGTCCAGCAGTACCTGGTGTACACTGGGCTGAAAGAGAAGCTCTGGCATCGGTGTCAGCTGACTAGCAACTTCCTGTAGCCGTATCGTATGCCGGGACTCCTGCGCTGGATACGTGAAGGCAGGAGTCCCGGCATACTATGCGGCTCCAGGAAGTTGCTAGTCAGTTGACGCCGACGCCAGAGCTTCTTTTCCTGCCCAGTGTGCAAGATTGTGCCGGCGTCAGCTGACTTGCAACTGTCTGCTACCATCGCGTATGCCGGGACTCCTGCCTTCGCTTATCCGTCAGATACGAGAAGGCAGGAGTCCCGGCATACGCGACGGCAGCAGGCAGCTGCCCAGATTGCGGGATCGGGTTGCCCAGTTGCCCAGATTACGAGTTCGGGTACTAGACTGCAGGCCGCAAAATAGCAGCCAGGGGGCCGTGAGTTTGAGACTGCTGTGCTAAGAGGTTGGAATTGGAGAAGCTAGAAGCTCACCACTTCCCAGAACCAACCACTGTGGCAACTCTTGCTGGAAAAATCTGGAACTCAGAAGAACAGTCCCTGAAACAACTCCTGGTAGTAGCAGATGGTACTGCAGACACCCCAATTCCTTCAAAACTGGGCATTGCTCTTAAGTTTTCTCTCTGCCCCTCACCTGATAAAGTGTACTCTGTTTGTTTAATCCCTTCAATAACCATCCAAGGGTGGTCTTCCTTCAATCGGGGTGGGCCCTCAAAGTTGGTCTTGCGATATTCCAGGATGTAGTGATCAACCTTACTTTCCTCATCTGGCATTCTCCAAACCAGCATCACACAGTTATCGGCCACCAGGGAATCAGACATATCAATTTCCGGGGCACTGGGAACTGCACAAGAAGAGCTGAGTCATGGAAAGAGGTACATTGTATCATCCTAGCTACCCCACGTAAGGCTAGCACAAGTCATCAGCAATGATATCCACTGAAAGAAGAGGCCTCTGGGGCTTTATGCATGCTGTACCTGGAAGGAATTTCAGGCCCTGGATGAGTCGCTGCTCCTGTGCAAAGTCTACCATAAGATGACTCATATTATCACTGATCTTTGCCTTCAGTGAGAGCCGGAATGCAGGTGCCATTGTTACACTGTGAAGAGTTGATGCAAAAGGAGGTAGTCAGATGAGAGAGAGTTTCCCTTTTATCTGAGTAATATAAAGATGTCCTCCATTGGAAGTCCCATCCCCAAAGTAAACAAGGGAATGGGCATGGAGGAGTCCTGTGCTTCTAAGTAGTTCTACAACATGCTCAAAAGATCTCCCACCAAGGCAGATCCCCAGGCCCAGATGGATTCCCTCTAGATCTCCTATAAGGAGATCACAAAAGCACATTTTAAGAAACACGAGGATGATCACAGGATGGAAACAAGATGGTGGGATCCATTGACATTTGAGCTCAAGGAAAATGAGAAGCTGTTCCCAGTGCAAATCCCAGAAAAGGTGCACAGAGAAAGGACAAAGGGAAGGGAGCAAAGAAAAAGTAGAAATTGAAGAGGGCAGGAGGAAGAAAAACAGGAAGATGTGACTTCTGCTTTCATTTGTGTTTCATTTTAGCATTATTTTAGAAGTCATAATAGCTGAAGGAATATTTAGGTGTTTATTTAGCACCAGCATGATTTCCAGGAGCAGTAGTACTGGGTTTGTCCTCTTCCCCTATAATTTGGGTTTTGAATGTTGAATCCCAAGCTAGGCACACATCCCAGGTCAGTGTCCTTCACAGATTTTTGCCAAGACCCACAGCACTATGTTAACACTCTATGGTAATGGTAATGAAAGGAGTTCAGGGGAGAAGGAGAGTGGTCCATAGCACTATGTTAACACTCTATGGTAATGGTAATGAAAGGAGTTCAGGGAAGAAGGAGAGTGACCCACAGCACTATGTTAACACTGTATGGTAATGAGAATGAGTGTGACTCATAGTACTATGTTAACACTTTGGTAATGGAGAGCTCAGAAGAAGAATGAGGTTGTTAAGGCATGACAGATGAACAGATAAGGAGAAGGACGATGGTACTGTACCTATCCTTGATCTGTTTGGCAGCCTTCGAAGCACAAGCAAAGGAGAGAAAAGGGGGAGAAGGTAAGACAAGACAAGGAAGCCACAAGAAAAGCTTCACATCATTCTTCTGGAAATCAAATACAATTTCTTCCTGAGTATGAAGCACTGGCCTCTGACCTTATTTTAAACCAACCCATTTCAAACTTTGAATCCAAACTCTGGGCCTGCAGCTTTGGACGCTGGCTTAGAGGGCGTCACATCTTCATCTGGATAAATACATTTCATCAGACAGGGGGAGAAACTACAACTTGTTTCTATGTTTTAGGAGGAAATGAAGGAGAGACCTTAGCATTATCTCCACCTCTTTCATCCCATTATTTTCTCATTAAGACCCTATAATGTCGAAGATCCATACCAGGAACAAAAGAGAATCCTCTGGGGTTATTTTGGGACCCATAAGTTTTGTTACATTCCTTTAAGCTTCCAGGTCAATCAGAACCAGAGCTGGGCATTGGTGTACAAGAAAATATAGGCTCCCAAACAAAATCTCACTGAGCCACGTGCTGTGTGCTGCATGGGGGGGGGGAGGTAACTCCCTCTCTGCCTCCTCCTATGACAGGGCTTCCCAAAATATGGATTAGGACCTCAATGGGTTCTCTATAGGTACATTGCTATTCTGTACCTCAGGGAAGGAGGTCATACAATTTGGCTGTGATCATGGGGTTAGAGCCACTAACAGATTAATAAGCTCCGCGTGCAGAGTATGGCAACATGGTGCTTAGTTTTCAAAATGTTACTGCACTTCTTCCCAACATCCTTCTTTAATTATTATTCATTCTCACTTGCAAGTCTCATAACAAGAGCCATATGCTTTTTAGCTCTTAAGACTCTTAGGCAGTAAGAAATGCTACACTTAGGCCCAGATTCACTAAAGAGAGCGATTCAATCGCTGTTGGCCAATTCCTGGCCGATTTTAAAACAGCGATTGATTCACTATCTTTATTGCATGCAAATGATTTGCATGCAAACTCCCAACTAGAGAGCTGCCCGGTCCGACAAACCTCCCTACCCTGTAGCCGCGAATCTAAATTACCTTCTTACAGCAGCCGGATTCAGTGCAGGGAGGTTTGTCGGACCGTGCCTGTTCTGTTGTCGGTTGGGCGGGGAAGCGCCACGAAGGTAAGGGGCAGGGAGGGGTAAAGGGAGGAAAGGTGGAGGGGAGAGGAAAAGACGCTTAAGGGAAATGGGTAAAACTGAGGGGGGAGAAGTTTGCTGAAAGCACTGGGGAAGACAGAGGGGGGAGAAGGACGCTGAAAGCACATGGGGAAGACAAAGGGGTGGAGAAGGATGCTGAAAGCACATGGGGAAGACAAAGGGGTGGAGAAGGTACGCTGAAAGGACATGGGGAAGACAAAGGGGGGGAGAAGGATGCTGAAAGGACTTCTTACGTCATCACACAACTTGTAAGTCTGACCATGTGGTGTACCTTATTATGTGCCCTTGTCAAAAAATTTATGTAGGCAAGATTACCAGGTCTTTTAATATTCGTATGACCGAAATAAATCCTGTCTCCATTTAAATAGGCATGAGGCTCCGTTGGTCTCTCACTGTGTATCTCATGGTCATGCATTTGAGCAGTTACGTTGCATGGTCATTGACAAAGTTGGGTCATCGGTTCGAGGGGGTGACAGGGGGAAAAAATTGCTTCAGTTGGAATTAAAATGGACTGATCGTTTACATTGTATTCAACCTAATGGTTTAAATCTTACTATCAATTGGCAGCCCTTTTTCAATTAAACCAATTTTTTTTTCAAATAACCTTTAGATATGTGTTTATGAGACCTTTGATGAAACATCTGTTTTATTGCGTTCCATTAGGCGGTGTCATTTCCGGTCTTTATTGGCCGGATGTGACCTAGAACGCCATTATAACAGTGGATAGCGTCTGTTTCTGTTTGTTCCTGCACTTTAAGTTTGGGCTTTAGAGGCGAAAGGACGCCGTCGCTCGGTTTTTTGTGCAGGCTACAGATGGATTAATAGGTAACTTATGTGGTTCCTTGTAGGAATCACTGAGCGGCTTGCTCTTGGGACCGTTGTAAACTAGAGGTATTGGTGTAGATTAGAGGTACCGTTGTAAAGTCTAATGGGTAGGAAGAATCTAACTTGAATTTTAAAATTTAAATGTATGAGGACTATAGAATATGAGTAGTACTTCAGTAAAACTTCCTAATATTTTAATACTTTAATATTTTAACTTTAATTATAAATAGGTATAAGAATAAAGATAAATTTAAACTAAAATAATCAATTGCTTATCTTAACTAAATTAACTATTCACCATTTAATGTCTGGACCTACTAAGTGAAGTTGTGTGTGTATCTCCTAATTAGGGTCTCCAGGGCAGCCCGTTCTGAACCGCCGTGGTTTGTTTAATGAGTTTAAAGCGAGACATGTGCTTCTTCTAAAAAAATATTAAAATATAAAAAAATATATATATATTATAATGTTAGAATGTAATAAGTGCTTTATGACTTTGAAGTCACTTAACGGATGTATCTTATGTTTATAGTGATTATAAGAATTGACCAACTTCGTGAAGAAGCCCGATGTAACACATGTAACACATTTTTTGGGCGAAACGGAGATCTTCCGTCAAGCTAAGTACTATTTCACTTCAACTATAAATATAAATATATAGCACTTGGTAAAACCGAGACAAAAAACTGAGATAAAAAACGATCAATGATAGTCTGCATTGAGTTTTTCCTCATGATTTGCTCTGAGGTCTGACTGCAGACACTTGAGATTGGTTATCTCTGTGGATTGAATATTGTTTGATTTCACTCTTAAACAAGGTATATTCAATTTTTGGTATCCTTGTTCTCATCGACATATCAAAGAGAATTGTATCATATGTTAATGCTACATGATTTTCTAACAAACAATTAATTTGGGACCATATTGATTTCCAGAAGGCCATAATAAAGGGACAATAGAATAATAAGTGATCTAGAGTCCCTGCTTCAAGTTTACAATGCCAGCACCTATTAGACTTAGAGCTGTCTAACTTTTGTAATCGAACTGGGGTCCAAAATGCTCTATGTAACAAAAAGAACCAAGTTTGTCTCATAGATGCTGACACTGTACACTTCATCCTCCAAGACCAAATTCGTGGCCATTGAGACGCAGAAATTTGATGCTTAATCTCAATGCTCCAAATGTCTCTAAGACCAGTCCTTGGTTTTTTATTCATATATCCAGATATCAATTTATATCACTGTGTGGCTTGGTGACCCAAGAAATCCGCCTGAAAGCACAAGAATTCCAGACTATACTGATTATTAAGATTTTTCCATTCAGGGAACCCCTCCTGAATAGCCTGCTTCAGTTGCAACCATTTAAAACTTTGTGATTTATTAAGACCAAATTTATGTTGTAACTGTGAAAAATCAAGCAGTTTACCATTTGAAATAACATCATTTAAAGTTCGTATACCTGCAATAATCCATTGCTTCCAAACGATTTTAAATCCGCCAATTTGAATCTTGGAGTTTACCCATAGAGATTAATTTGTTGATTTATTTATTGGATTACTAACATAACGCAATGTTTTCCATGTATCCATTAATATTCTATTATCTTTATATTTCTAGGCATACTGAGAACATGACATAAATGTAAAGGAAACATGAGTCGCCATTCCAAATACAACCAATCTGGGATTTTTTCCATGAGCTCTGAGAAGACCCAATACATACCCTCGCGTAGAATATAGGCTTGATGATGCCTATAAAAATTTGGGAAATTTACCCCACCCTCCATAATTGATTTTTGTAAAGATACTAAAGCAATTCTAGGCCTTTTATCCAGCCAAACAAATTTTGTAAGGATACCATTTAACTTTTTATAAAAGGACCCCTGAAAAAAAACTGGTATACTCATTTGGTAACAAACCACAGGCAATATCATCATTTTAATAGTTTGAACTCTCCCCCACCAAGAAAGATGTAACGGATTCCATTGCTCACACATTTCTGAAACTTTCTTTAATAAAAATTTTTAATTCTCTTTTACTGTGTCTTCAAGTGTATTTTTTAATCCAAATACAGTGGTGCCTCACACAACGAACTTAATCCGTTCCAGGAGCAAGTTTGTTATGTGAAACGTTCGTTGTGTGAAACGCGTTTTCCCATAACAATACATGTTAAAAAAAATAATTCGTTCTGTAGCATAAAATATGCTAAGATGACATAAAAAAAGATAAATTTTTGGTTATTATTTTTATTTAGATACATCTAAAAACATAATTGTTTTTTAAAACAACACACATTTTTTAAATTTAAAGACAGACTAAGTAGAGTCTAATTTTACAGTGAGAGGGCAGAGTCTCAGCGGCAAAAACTGGGACTTAACTGTTCATTTTTTTTTTTTTCTACCGTGTTTCCCCGATGATAAGGCAGGGCCATCAAATAAGACAGCCCCCCCTTTTTAGAAAAAAATGTAAAATAAGGCACCCCCCCGCAAATAAGCCACCCACCGATACCTGCGCTTACCCGAATCGGGTGGTACGGTGGGTGACTCCGTGTGGTCCCTGGCACCCCCGACACGATCGGGGCAAGAGGGAGCTCAAGCCCTCTTGCCCCCCCGACTCCCCGACACGATCGGGGCAAGAGGGAGCTCAAGCCCTCTTGCCCCCCCCGACTCCCCGACACGATCGGGGCAAGAGGGAGCCCAAGCCCTCTTCCCCCCCCCGACTCCCCGACACGATCGGGGCAAGAGGGAGCTCAAGCCCTCTTGCCCCCCCGACTCCCCGACACGATCGGGGCAAAAGGGAGCCCAAGCCCTCTTGCCCCGCCGATTCCCCAACTCCCCGACAATATCAGGCCAGGAGGGAGCCCAAGTCCTCCTGGCCACGGCGACCCCCTAACCCCACCCTGCACTACATTACGGGCAGGAGGGATCCCAGGCCCTCCTGCCCTCGACGCAAACCCCCCCTCCCCCCAACGACCGCCCCCCCCCAAGAACCTCCGACCGCCCCCCCAGCCGACCCGCGACCCCCCTGGCCGACCCCCACGACACCCCCAACCCCCTTCCCCGTACCTTTCTGTAGTTGGCCGGACAGACGGGAGCCAAACCCGCCTGTCCGGCAGGCAGCCATCGACGGAATGAGGCCGGATTGGCCCATCCGTCCCAAAGCTCCGCCTACTGGTGGGGCCTAAGGCGCCTGGGCCAATCAGAATAGGCCCGGGAGCCTTAGGTCCCTCCTGGGGGCAGGGCCTGAGGCACATGGTCGGGTTGGGCCCATGTGCCTCAGGCCCCGCCCCCAGGAGGGACCTAAGGCTCCCGGGCCTATTCTGATTGGCCCAGGCGCCTTAGGCCCCACCAGTAGGCGGAGCTTTGGGACGGATGGGCCAATCCGGCCTCATTCCGTCGTTGGCTGCCTGCCGGACAGGCGGGTTTGGCTCCCGTCTGTCCGGCCAACTACAGAAAGGTACGGGGAAGGGGGTTGGGGGTGTCGTGGGGGTCGGCCAGGGGGGTCGTGGGTCGGCTGGGGGGGCGGTCGGAGGTTCTTGGGGGGGGGGCGGTCGTTGGGGGGAGGGGGGGTTTGCGTCGAGGGCAGGAGGGCCTGGGATCCCTCCTGCCCGTAATGTAGTGCAGGGTGGGGTTAGGGGGTCGCCGTGGCCAGGAGGACTTGGGCTCCCTCCTGGCCCGATATTGTGTGGGGAGTTGGGGAATCGGCGGGGCAAGAGGGCTTGGGCTCCTTTTTGCCCCGATCGTGTCGGGGAGTCGGGGGGGGCAAGAGGGAACCAGGCGGAGAGAGGGCAGTTAAGCGCAGTGCCTGCGCGGAAGGATGCAGCTCGGGCGACTTCGTTGTGTGAAACGAAGTTCGTTGTACGGATCAAGACATAAAGTTCGTTGTGCGCAGCGTTCGCTGTGCGAGGCGTCCGTTATGCGAGGCACCACTATACTTTAAACCATCTTCCTTCCATACAAAGGAAAATGAGTCAAATAATCCTTTAGTACAATGCACATTAAGAGGCACAATTTCAGATTACTCCAATTTATCTTATATCCTGAAAATTTTCCAAATTTCTCTATTAACTCAAGCAAGCATAGAATGGAAGTCTCTGGATTTCTCAAATAAAGCAATATGTCATCTGCATAGGCAGAGACTTTATATTCCCAGTCTGTACGAAGAATACCCTGTATCCCCTTTGCATGTTGAATGGCTATAATATAATATAATATAATATAATATCAAAAAGCAAAGGAGATACAGGGTATTCTTCGTACAGACTGGGAATATAAAGTCTCTGCCTATGCAGACGACATATTGCTTTATTTGACAAATTTTTCACAAGGTTTACTTAGATGTTACTCACTCCTCAGCCCTGAACACTTTACCTGACAAAAGCTGTCACTCTCGGCCATCTCTAGAGTCTGATTGGCTGTTTCCAGCAACTCCTCTGAGCTTTCCAGGGCCTTAGTGCAAGCAGCTAGCTGGTTCTGTGCAGGAGTCAGAAATAGGAGCAAAATTGGCTTTAAAAAGAAGATCACAACACAGTCATCAATGTGCTAACACAGGCCATGGCCTCCATTTCTCTCCCTCTGATCTCAGAGACTAATACAAGCCCTAATTTAGTTTCACAGCTACACTAACCTATCTTCATCCACATCTGTCTGCTTTTTACAGGCCCAAGAAGGTTGTGATGGGGTAGAGGAAGGAGGACAGCTACTACACAAATATTTGCACCCACCTGCAGCTCATAGGTCTTGCTTGCTCGCTCCTGTTTAATCTTCATCACCATCCCTTCCTTCAGCTCATCCAGAAGACTGTAAAGAGACTGAAACTCGGCTTCCAGATCCTCCTGCACTTTGTTGGAGTTCTCCTGAAGTCAAAGGGGCAGCAACAGTAGCTGAAATCCTGCTCCCCATATGCACTCAAGACAAGAGAGACCCCCCTAACCAGTTTTTACTGGGGCCAACAAGGAAATTGTTTATTTAACAATTTATATGCCACACAATCTGCTATTCTCAGTGGCTTCCAACTGAACATACAAAAAAAAAAAAAGGGCACAAAGCAAGTTTGGTAATAAACCTGAACAGTAATGCACTTGCAAAGCTACATGTCTAAAAGATGTTCTTCTTTGCAGACTGCTGGTCACTGGGTGGAGAGTTTCCTGTCCATACAATTCAGGAGTTAAACCACCACTGCTCTGTGTTCAGAATCTTTTGTGTGTGTAAAAACTGCTTGTGGCAGTGACCACTGAAGTAGGGAGGGGGAAAGCAGACAAAACAGAGTGGCAGGAGGAAGAATGAGATTCAGAAGAGGAACCAATTCTCAATGCTGTTTTAAGGGCAATCAGATTATTACTACTGAGGAAATTAAACTTGATACCGCCTTAGTTGCGACACAATTCAAAGCAGTGTGCAATAAAAAAAATTTATAACAGAGAAATGATTCCACCACACTCCCCTCTTCTCCATCTGCCGAGGATCTAGCAAAATTTTTCAATGAGAAAGTCACTTCCTTAAGATACTCTTTCCCACCAGCAACCTCTTCTAACTCCCTGGTGCTCACCGTCTCCAACCCTACCCTAACCATCGCCAACCATATCCCAGCCGACAGATCCTGGTCCGCCTTCGAGCTCATATCCTATTCCCTGGTCTCCAAACTCTGCCTGAAGCTAAAATCTTGCAACTGTACCTTGGATCCTTTCCCCTCCTACCTATACGAGAAAATTCCCCCACAAGCATCTCATCTCTCACCAAACTTATAAACTCCGCCCTACTTTCAGGCCTATTCTCGGCAGAAATGGGACACATTGCCTTATCCCCTCTACTGAAAAAAGCCGATCTAGACCCCTCAACACCCTCCAGCTATCGCCCAATAGCAAATATTCCTCTCCTCACCAAGATGCTGGAGTCCATCATAGTCACCCAACTCTCATCCTATCTCGAGAGATTCTCCATTCTCCTACCCTACCAACATGGCTTCAGACCCAACTTCAGCACCGAATCCCTACTGACCTCATTAATCTCAAAGGTCCAACAACTTCACTCCTGCAACAAGTTCGCTGTCCTTCTTCAATTCGACCTTTCTGCAGCTTTCGACATTGTCCATCATGACATACTAATTCTCCAACTCTCTGAAATTGGCATAAACTCCACAGTCTTAGATTGGTTCTCAAAATTCCTACGCTCCCGCACCTACTCTGTTAACATGAATGGCACCTCATCCTCCCCTTGGAAACCGATTTGCGGAGTTCCTCAGGGTTCTCCTCTATCCCCAATTCTCTTCAATGTGTATATGACCTCCCTGAAACTCCTCCAACTATCCCCCTTGGAAACACTTTACACTTACGCCGATGACATTCTTGTCCTCCTCGAGACCGACTCCAACCTCACCAACCTCTCCGAGAACATTTCTTCATGTATAGCGAACCTCCAATCCTGGGCTCTCACCATACAAATGAAACTAAACGAGACCAAAACAAAACTACTTTGGCTCGGCCCAGATTTAGATCAGCTACCCACCCTCATCCCACTATCCTCTGGCACCACATTGAAACTTGAGCACTCAAGCAAAGTTCTGGGAATCATCATTGACTCTACACTATCCTTCAACGATCACCTCAACTCCTTAGTAAAAAAATGCTTCTTCAATCTCCTCCACATGTTAAGGAAAGTGAGATCCTGCTTCCATCAACAACACTTTGCCGTCCTCGTCCAATCCATCATTCTTTCCAGATTAGATTACTGTAACTCCATCTACTTAAGCCTAACAAAGAAAAGCCTTCTTAGACTTCAGCGGATTCAGAACACCGCGGCTAAACTAATCTTCGCAAAAAGCAAATTCGACCACATCTCCCCGCTTCTGTCTAAGCTTCACTGGCTCCCAGTAATCCTTAGGGTTCACTACAAATGCGCCTGTCTAGCCTTCAAGTCTCTACACGGTATCCTTCCTCCTCTTTTCCCACTATCTTGGATCTCCTCAAATCCTAACTCCACCAGATCTACACAAAAATTCAAACTATCCTTCCCCTCTTTAAAAGGCATATCCCACACAGGAAAACTAGGGACATCCCTCCTCTTCAGGATCACCGAGCTGTGGAACGGCTTTTCTGCCCCGCTTTGGAGTACGACCTCCCTCCAACGCTTCCGAAAACATTTGAAAACCTGGCTTTTTTTCTAATATGTAACTACTCCCCCCCTCTTCGATATGCTAAGTCCCTCTATCTTCCTCTTTACTAAGTCCCTCCCCTCTTCATTGGAGTTCCTTTCTATATCAATTCCTGTAAACCGTGTCGAGCTCTACTTTTGTGGAGATGATGCGGTATATAAACTTAAGGTTTAGTTTAGAAATACGCCATTAATAAAACAGGATAGCACTTCTCATTCACGCCAAAGAACATAAACTATTTTAAAACAAAGTTACTGCAAAAGTACGTGTGCTCACCATTACTTTCCTTTCATTCCTACTTTCTTTCTTTATATATTTAACTTTTTTTTCTTGATACTAACATAAGAACAGCCGCTGCTGGGTCAGACCAGTGGTCCATCGCGCCCAGCAGTCCACTCAAAGACCAGTGCCCTAACCGAGACCAGCCCTACCTGCGTTTGTTCTGGTTCAGCAGAAAAAGCTCTTTCAAAAAGGAAGGTTTAGTTTGTCTATGTTATGTTTCCAGGTGGACTTTCTGGGACACCAGGCTGCTCAGTGGCACAAATTAATATCTGGCTTTTTAATTAAGAAACCAAAAACTGGTCTACGGGACATTTGGAGCATTGAGATAAAGTATCAAATTACTGTGTCTCAATGGCCACGGATTTGGTCTTGGAGGATGAGATGTAGTGTCGGCATCTATGAGACAAACTTGGTTTTTCTTGTTGCATAGAGCATTTTGGACCCCAGTTCGTTTCCAAAAGTTAGATAGCTCTAAGTCTAATATATTCTGACACTGTCATCTCGAAGCTGGGACATTAGATCACTTGTTATTCTATTGTCCATCGATACTTGCTTTTTGGAAATCAATTTGGGGTCAAATAAATGATTTGTTAGAAAATCTGGTTGCATTAACTTATGACACAGTGTTATTCGGCACATCAATGAGAGCTAAGAGTCAAATTTCATCTAATAATAATAAGCTATTAGTCATTATGACAGGGGTTGCCATACAACATATAATGAAAAATTGGGATCGCTTAAATTATAGCTTTTGGTGGAATTCGCTAAGTCACATATTTAAAATGAAAAGGGTAATTGCCATACAATGGGGGTGCATTAAGAAATTTCATGAGCCATTAACAAAATACTGTAATTATTGAATATTTTCCCCCTTAAATTTGCATATCCAGGAAGGGGGGGATTTCTTGGTTTTCTTTTGAGAGTCACAATATGGGGAGGGGGGAGATTTTTCTTGAGTTGATGAATGTTATTGGCTAGGGAAGGGGAGGGATATGGGATTTTAAATTGAGTTTTGTATAATATTAAGTGATGTATGTAAGACCAAATGGATGTTATATACTGTTTCACTTATTGTAAGTATTAAAACAAATTTTTTTTTTAAAAAGGAAGGTTTTAAGAAGCTCTCAGAATTTAGTATATGAGGATTCTAGCCGTAAGTTTAAAGGTAATGAATTTCATAACTATGGAGCAATTCTGTACAAATTCTGCAATGTGCAATATCAAAGAATTTCCCTTCTGTGTAAAATTCTGCACGGACATCTAGTGTTCTCATCTCCACCCTAGCATACCCATGGAGCTTAGCCACTCTTTCTCTACCCCCTCACCTACAGCACAGTCCCCCCTTCCGTGGGAAAACAGTTTCTAAAATTTCCCTTACCTCCTACCTAAGCTGCAAAGCCTATAAGGAAGAAAGCAGCTGCCTGTCAGACCACATCTTTGACTGCAGTATTTGAACCACAGAGTTCTATGATGTCCTGTGTGGTTCAAATACTGCAGTCAGTCGGGAGTGGAGGTGGAGAAGGAAGATGCTGCTGTCCTCCTCACAGGCTTCTGTAGCTTAAGTTCTGAGGAAGGTATGGCAAATATTAGAGGCAATCTGTCCCACGGTGGGGGTTCTGCAGAAGGGAGCGCTGTGCCATGGAAGGTAGAAAAAGAAGAACTAATTTCAGGGGATGTATTGGGAAGATTGGGGTGGGAGGAGACAGCTGGAGAAATGTGTACCTTAGGAGAGGACTGAGGGGAGAAGGAAATGCAGGAGGGATGTGTGCCTCAGGAAGGCAGCTGTTCCTGGGTGGTATAGAGAGGAAGGAGGCCATATTTGAGATATGGAGGTTGAAAGACAAAAGGGGCAAGAGGTTAAGCTTGAAATAGGTGCCATGGGGGAAAACAGAGGGCTGGGGAAGTGTCACAGCAGGATTGAGGAGAAGCAGCTATGGGAGTTGAACTGAGTGCATATTAGGATGGATCAAAATCTGTAAGATCTTTGTGCAGAGGGATTCTGAAAAAAACAGATTGGGGGCCTCAGAGATAGCTATGCTGGTGTGAATAAGTGAACTATGGAGGTGGGACTGTGTGTCAGGCAGGGTTAGAGAGAGTGCTATGGATGTGTGCTGGGCATGAGGTGCAGTAATTTGAGAGAAAGAGAGATGGGGATGGAGATTTCAGAGAGCACTAGGAAAAGCTATTGGGATGAGGTTGCCAAGAGGGTGTGTAAGAAAGAGCTGGTATCTTACTAGGAAATGAGTAAAGAGAGAAAGAAAGTTGGGAATGTCAGAGAAAACTGAGGACTGAAGCTGAAAGAGATCAAAACTAAGGAGGGTTCAAACTAAGCTAGGGAATAAGATTGATGAGGGAGGGAGGTCTAGCCTGAGAAAGAAGAAAGCCGGCGGCGTCAGTCCTGGTATAGGAAGGACCCTTGCCTTTTTAATAGAGGAGCTCTATGAAAATTAAAATTGTGGAATTTTGCGGAATTTTCAAAAATCATGCACAGAACTTAAATGTTTATTTTGCACACAATTCCCCCAGGAGTGAGCTATGATGTATCATTGTTTTCAAAAGAAACATACATGGATACATCCCATGAATATTTATTGTGAATATTCTAAAAGCCAGCCCTGTCCGAGGATACAGGGACTGGTGTTGGGAAAGCAGTGGAAAATAGGTGTAGAGATGGGAGTGGGTGTGTCAGGAGAAGGCAAAGTACAGGCAGTTTAAAGGAGAGCAGTGGGATTTAAGAGGTTGGGACAGAGGGAACTGGGATGGTATCTTCCAGAGCACCCGAGGCAGTTCTGCCTTGATGTGCATGCATTTTCCTTACCTCCACGTTCTGCAGCATCTGCTTCAGGGCATAAATAAAACTCTGTATTTCCTCATTCTTCACAGCCAAAGTGGTTATGATCTTCTTCAGAGACTCCTGTTTCACAAAAAGAGAGAAAAAAAAAAAATCACAAAATGACATGAACCTGGAAGTCTGGCTGAGTAACTCCACCGAGAATTTTTACCTCCCCTTTCTGCCAGGGGGCTAAACCTCCCCTTTTCACCAAAGAGAAAAGCTGCCCATGGTGCAGTGATCAAAATCTACAGCCTCATCACCCTGAGGTTGTGGGTTCAAACCCACGCTGCTCCTTGTGACCCTGAGCAAGTCACTTATTCTCCCCATTGCCCCAGGTACATTAGATAGATTGTGAGTCTGCCAGGACAGAGAGAAAAATGCTCGAGTACCTGAATAAACTCATGTAAACCTTTCGAGCTCTCCTGGGAGAATGGTACAGAAAATTGAATAAATAAATAAAAAGGTCCCTTTGTGAACCTCACATCACACAACCAAGCCATTGAGAGGCCCATGGAGACTCAGCCGAGGCAGAACACCAAGACCACAGAGCAGCAGTGCTAAGGTTCAGCTTTGTTTGGAACTTAAGTTATAGTTAACACTGGCCCACAAACACTGACCTTTGCCTCATTTTACACTTGATGGATTTGGGTAACCAATGAAACATGCTTAAGTTCAAGACAGTTATGCTGAAAGAGGTTAGAAGCCTAATCAAATGGATTACAAGAACATAAGATATACCGTACTGGATGGTGCAGTGGTTAGAAGTACAGCCTTGGCACCCCGAGGTTGTGGGTTTGAATCCCGCACTGCTCCTTGTGATCCTGGGCAAGTCACTTAATCTCCATTGCCCCAGGTACATTAGATAGAGTGGGAGCCCGCCGGGACAGTTAGGGAATAATGCTCGAGTACCTGAATAAGTACCTGAATAATTTCTAATCCACACAGAATTGTAGGATATGCGGAATATAAATTATTATTATTATTTTTTTTTAATGGATCACACTAAAGAACCGGACCATCGAGCACAGAATTTTGTCTCTGATAGTGGCTAATCTGGGTCACTAGGAAGTACCTGGCAGATCCCAAAAAGTATATCCATTCCTTGCTGCTCATTACCAGGGGCAAGTGGAATCTTTCTTCAAGTCTACCTGGCAAATAATTATATATGGAAGTTGACATCAGGAGAAATTAGGAATCCAAGGGAAAAGATCACAAGGCACCAGTAAGGCAGAGTGCTCTATTCTCAAAACAGAATCCAACAGGGCTGTTTTTCAGCAAATGTCTGCATCGGGGGTACAAAAAAGCCCAAGATACATTCTTGCAGTGATACATATCGCAAGATTCAAGTTTATTTAGGCTTGATATATCACTTTAATTACCAAAGTGGTTAACATTGTACAAAATACAAATAAGTACAAATACAAAATACAAATAAGTAAGAACAGGGTAATAAAAAGACAAACTACAAGATAGTACCGAGAAGATATGCTACAAAAGGGAAATGGGTAGGATATGCTGCATAAAAATAAAAGGGTGAAAGGGAATGAACTTCCAGAAGACTACCACAACCTTTAAATGCACTTATGCTAGATATCTTGATCATATCCCTCTAGCATTAAATTTTACACATATATATACCACTTTGTTTTAAAGGTGCTGCTACCTATTAGTTTCACAGAGTACCCCTAGTTTCAGTACTTCTACCCATTTGTGGTTTGGTAGACTTCAACATTATCTCAGAGATCTCTTCTCCAAGCCAAACAGCCTTTAGTCTTTCTCCTCAGGGGAGCAGTTCCATCCCTTTTTATCATTTTTGTTGCCATCCTCTGAACCTTTTCTTTATATCTTATAACCTTTCCGTTATATCTTTTTTTAGATGGTGTGACCAAAACTGAATATAACATTCCAAATGTGGTCACACTCTGAGCCGGCACAAGTATAGTAGGTATGTTAGCCTAAACTTCAGCCTTACAATCCCACCTCCAATTAATTATTACACTCCTAGCCTGCACACCTACCCGAGATTTTCATCATGAAACCATTGTGATCATCACACAAAAATTCTGCAAAAATACAAGAATCAAGTATATGCTTATGGCTCTTTGAATTTATGTGGTTGGCAGTGTCTATTGTTCTCCTTTGACTGCTGGAGCAAGTGGTAAAAACAGTTAATGTAGCTTGGTTAAAAAAAAAAATATGGAAAAGTTCCTGGAGGAAAAGTCCATAAGCTGTTATTAAAGTAGACCTGGGGGAAGTCACTGCTTATGCTTGGGGTTAAGTAGCATGGAATCTTGCTACTTTTGGGGACTCTGCTGGAAGCAGAATACTGGGCTAGATGGATTATTGATCTGACTTAATAGGATAATTCTTGTGCTCCTAAGCTGTTGCTCTTTATTGCACCAGGCCACTGCCTAGTCTTGAATAAACTCATGTAAACCTTTCCTAATGGCTTGCCTAATGGCTGGGCCAGGCCTAGTTACAACATGCATCAATACAATAGTCTACAAAGGAGTGAATTTTCAGTGAAGCAGCTTTACCTACGCGACACCCAAAGTTATGCAGGTAAAGCCCAACTAGGCCTCTTGAAAATTTACCTCTAAATAAGTATTGCTAGGACTGTAAGCTCTTCAGCTGCAGACCAGTTTTATATGCCTATAATTTATTGCAGCATGCCCTATTTAGGCAACTCTATAATGCTAAAATTAAATTAGAGCTTGATAAAATTTGCCACAGGAACTTCTAAACAGGAGAAAGTGACCAATTATTTTTTCATGAGAATTGCTACAGCACACTAGAATGATTCCTCAGCAAATAGCAGGTATTCATCCCAAATACCACTCCTATCTAAATGTTGAATTCAAACAAAGAAAGAAGAAAAGAAAAAAAGCTTTGGTTAGTGTGAAGCCTCTGCATAATAACCGGATGGATGCGTTCATACAGTAAACCTAAGAAGCATCCTTATTTGCAGACACGGGATTGATGGGATAGAAGTAAGCAAAATTCATGTCTTTCTTTGCATCCTGTGTCAAGAAATTAATCCTCTAACTGGAGGAGGGTGTTAGTTGCAGGGCCCCGGCTGGCTGCACCACCCCATGCATCAGATGAAAGGCTACGCGCCCCTCCCTGCCCCAGACCAGATACTCCTACATCAGTACCAGCATCACCTGCCTCCTCTCTTTTCCAGCCCTTCTACCCTCCGCACACCCCGTTTACCCGTTGGTCCTCCATGCTCAGATATTCCGGTTTTCGATCCACTACAGCTACCGCTATTGTCACAGGTGCAAACCGTTTGCATTCCCGAGGCTGCAGGGAGGTCCTGAGCGCACTGCGCAAGCGCGACTCCCGCTGCACGCCGGGAATTGGAGTCCCATTAGTCAACGTGGTACACTACTGAACTCTGCCGGGCTGCTCCTAGGTTATTGGGGAGCACGTGGTTCTCCTGCTGGGCAATATGAAGGATTTATTCTCAGTCCATACAGAAATATTACATTAAAACATTAAATTTGTCACTTTATTTTAATGATTATGACTAATTATTTTGAATCACTTTTTAATAAAAGTAATCAATATGTTTGGCTTGTGTAGTTGTTTACAGTTATTTCTTTTGGTTTAGAGTTAGTCTTGTGATATAAATTTGCAAATGCTCATAATGCTAGCACGGGCAGTATTTCCAAGGTGCAAGCATATGGCAGGCTTTAGAAACCTTCGGTTTGAAGTCGTACCAGTGAAACTGCCGAGTTTCAGCTGCCTGTCTCCAATATATTTGGAACGATTGTGGGTGTAAGAGGCTGCCTTGAATGTAAGGGTGGGGTATATTTATAATTTGCTGATTTGACTAGCTACCTTTGATAAAGCAACATCAAAGAATATAATGTATAAATCAAGTTTACTGCTGTCATGAGCTCATCATATTCTACCTACCTTGGCTTATGAGTGAGATTCATGATTATTATGAATGATATTACCTCGCAAGTCTGCCCCACTTCATTCTACGAGCATTAGTAATGTTGATTTTTATGGGTCCTCAGAGGGCCACCACGCACTCAAATGTATCTCATAGTGCGGGGCTTTATGCACCCTTTCGTCACTGGACCTATATTTTTATGTCTCATAAATGCTATTAACTTAACTTGAATATAAATATGCTAAAAGTACTTAGCTTAGCGACGCTAGTCGGGAGGGTAGAAAACATGTTGTCCAACATGTTTCGCCCAAATGACAGGGCTTTATCAAGGCTCCCTCTCCACACAGTCGACAGCAGTATTCTTCAACCTTTTGACACCTATGGACCTGTATTCAATTGAACTTCGGAAAGTGATCCTACAGTCTGAGATTTAATACAGGTCCATAGGTGTCAAAAGGTTTAAGAATACTGCTGTCGACTGTGTGGAGAGGGAGCCTTGATAAAGCCCTGTCATTTGGGCGAAACATGTTGGACAACTGATGTTTTCTACCCTCCCGACTAGCGTCGCTAAGCTAAGTACTTTTAGCATATTTATATTCAAGTTAAGTTAATAGCATTTATGAGACATAAAAATATAGGTCCAGTGACGAAAGGGTGCATAAAGCCCCGCACTATGAGATACATTTGAGTGCGTGGTGGCCCTCTGAGGACCCATAAAAATCAACATTACTAATGCTCGTAGAATGAAGTGGGGCAGACTTGCGAGGTAACGTCTTGCATGAACGGATTGATCTATGATAGTACTCTTCATTCAAAATATAGGTGAAGTAAGTGCCTAGGTTTTCATATTATGAATGATATGCACAAACTGAATCTGCATACAAAATTTGCTGCTTAGTTAATATTTCAACCAAAGCTGAAACAGAAACCAGTCCCCTTCCCCAAACCATAATTGCCTCCTCTCCTCCCCACGATCTGCTGTAGAATCCCTGGTGGTCTACTAGCTAGTTGGTGCATATGTAGTTAAATCATATATTTAATACTATTGTATCATTATTTATGTTTATTAAGACCCCTGAGGAAGGTGTTGTCCGAAACACGGACCATGTTGGGCCCACTGGTTGGTAATAAAGTGGTATATTTACCATACTGCATTAATATTGTAATAAACAGTGCCTACATCTTGCACATGGTCTGCAGTTTTTGTTTTGGTTTTAGTTGGTGCAGGAGCATCCCTAGTCACTCCTGACCATGCAGCCTCCAATCTCAAAATGGCTGCCTTGACCTCCAGCGGCAGTCTTGCCACTGGGGTTTGCGTCAGCCATTTTGATAGCTGAATTGAGCATGCGTGGGAGATTCAGCATTAGCAGTTGAAGCCTACCTGCTAGGACCCAACTACTATACTGCAAAAAAAACAAGCGCTCAGTCTAGGAATATACCTTGATGGCAACCTGTTGCTTTCCGACCATTTCTCCCAAGTGGTATCTTCCTCGTATTACTACCTATGACAACTCCGAAAAATAAGAAACTACTTTTTCGAGTCTGACTTTGCCCAACTACTCTGTGCCTTAGTACTCTCTCGAATGGATCACTGCAATTCAACGGTCTCATGGTGAAGAACATACATCATCTCCCGTGTGTTCAAAACATGACAATCAGGCTTCTAAAAAAACCTCCATGCTTGCGACCCTGTCTCCCAGGCTCTAGC
The DNA here is from genome assembly GCF_902459505.1 of Geotrypetes seraphini. Classification (NCBI taxonomy): domain Eukaryota; kingdom Metazoa; phylum Chordata; class Amphibia; order Gymnophiona; family Dermophiidae; genus Geotrypetes; species Geotrypetes seraphini. The sequence continues at coordinate 108,900,691 of NC_047091.1, forward strand.
ATCGGCTCATTGGCTGCCCATAGCCAAACGTGTGTACAAGGGCCTGATTCTAGCATTCAAATCCTTGCACAACATGGCTAAGCTTCCTCTATATGTACTGAATTGGGCTCTCCGCTCCCAGGATGAAATATGCCTCAAAACGCCCCCTGGTCATGTCCTGCAACTGCAAACAGCCAAATGGTGTTCCTACTCCCACTTCATACTGAGCCTCTTCACCTAACTCCCTGCCCTTAACCGATGGATTACAAAGAAATGTAAATTGGTATCAGAAACTGATATGTGTCACGTAAGGAAAGCTTGTAAGGTAGAATCTTGTACTATAACGATGGCAAATGCAACCTGTAAACTGTTTGTATGTCAATTAGGATAAAACTTGTACTGGAAAATTTGCACTGTAAGAATAACCAGGGTAAATTGTAACTGGTAAACTGTATATTAGTATTAGACCCTTAATATGTGTCTAGCTAGGAAAAAACTTGTTTTGGAAAGTTGAACTGAAATTATGCCAAATCCAGTGTAAATCGTAACCTGTTAACTGGGTTCATAGACAACCCCGCGAAAGACAAAGGTGCGCGCTGACAACTGAGCGCAAGACGGAGGCGCGCGCCGAAGTAAATTACAGTTTTTAGGGGCTCCGACGGGGGGTTTTGTTTGAGAGCCCCCCCCAGTTTACTTAATAGAGATGGCGCCGGCGTTATGGGGGGTTTGGGGGGTTGTAACCCTCCACATTTTACTATAAACTTAACTTTTTCCCTAAAAACAGGGAAAGAGTGAAGTTTTCAGTAAAATGTGGGGGGGCTACAACCCCCCAAACCCCCCACAACGCGGCACGATCTCTCACACCCCCCGTTGGAGCCCTAAAAACAGTAATTTTCTGCGGCGCACACCTCCGCGCTGCGCTCAATTGTCTGCACGCGCCTTTGTCCTGGCGCGCTTTTGACCTGACACCGTTAACTGTATACAAAATGTTTAACCTGAACCACGTTTTGAGCTCTTTGGAGACAACAGGATAGAACAGTGGTTCCCAACCCTGTCCTGGAGGAACACCAGGCCAATTGGGTTTTCAGGCTAGTCCTAATGAATATGCATGAAGCAAATTTGCATGCCTATCACTTCCATCATATGCAAATCTCTCTCATGCATATTCATTAGGGCTAGCCTGAAAACCCGATTGGCCTGGTGTTCCTCCAGGACAGGGTTGGGAATCACTGGGATAGAAAACGATTTAAATAAATAAGTGCTGCTTGTTCAGCACAAAAAGATACAAAAAGGAGGCAAAAAATGTCAATAAGGACTCTATGAGTGTGTCTATCAGCTAATCACTCCTAACAAACCAAACCACACAGGTACCAAATATCAATTGAAGGATAGGGGCGCTCTCAGTGTGAGGTTGTTAGCGACGGGAGAACAAACTCCAGCGCTTCCACTTGCAAAGACGGAGGTGAATCACCCCGCCTGCACACCATCATCGGGCGTCCCTAGTGTGCAAAATCAACTGTGCAGAATTAATAACAATAAATAAGTCACAAACAGTGAACTAGTGAGAGAGTGAATCAAACTGAAAACCCACTCATAGAGTCCTCCCCAGCCTAATCCCCAAGAGACAAAATGAAACCACAGCCAACTTAGCTTTTTAAAGCGAGCCAAATGAAGTCAATGAGCATTGCGGGAGACCAGAATAGTCATAGGATCAACCGGTTTCGGGTGAAACCCTTCATCAGGATCTTAAGGCTGGAGCAGAACCGGCAGGGAGGGAAGCAGGAGAGCCCGCAGAAGCAACCTTGTTCAGCACAGGCAGGTCTCGTGCAGGAGCTGTTTTTGGCTGGCAGGGCTTGGCATCCCTGTCAGCCATGAAAGCAAAGGGGGCCCAAGTCAAAGGTGAGCAGGGGGGGGTAGGCAATTCCGGTCCTCGAGAGCCGGAGCCAGGTCAGGTTGTCAGGATATCCACAATAAATATGCATGAGATAGATTTGCATCTCAAGGAGGCAGTGCATGCAAATCCATCTCATACATATTCATTGTGGAGATCCTGAAAACCTGACCTGGCTCCGGCTCTCGAGGACCGGAATTGCCTACCCCTGGCCTAGCAGAAATGCGTGGGTCAGGCGCACTCAATCCACCCCCCCAGGTCAACCCAAAAACTGAGGTCTGGCTATGCTTATGGTCAAATATATTTTATTGAGCAATTAAGAAAACAAAGTGACACAACAAGGTCAAAAACCAGCTCAAAAGAGTTTGAAATATTCCCCCAAAGAACCTCCCTCCCCCAAACCCAACCCAAAACTCCCCCCCTCCCCCCCCCAATCCCTCCCCTGGGTCCTCCTTCCAATCACCCAAAAAGAAACAAAGAGCAAGTTATACATAAAATGAAACAAAAGGATAAGCACAACAAAAAGCATCAATTAAGTATCCGGCTACGAGCCAGAGGGGTCAAAGTAGTTCAAAACGGTTCCCAAGTGGTCTGGAAGGGGCGGCCCTGGCGAGAGGACAAATCAGTTCTGGCTATGCTTATAAGTTAGTCCAATAAAAAAAGGTATCACCTTATTTTCCTTTTTTTGTTTCATTTCTATCTATTACCTATAAAGTGGGTTAACAAAGCAGCCACGCTGATTCATCCAACACCAATGCTATTGCTGAACCCATAAAGAAGGTAATTGGCTTTGGCCCACCCACAGCCACACTGAACAGTGATGTTCATTCTGCTCTACCACCCGACTCCAGTGCCAAGCTCCCTCTTAACCCTGGGCCAACAGGGCTAAGTGAAACCTCACTTTTAGATCCGGACTCTTTTCATAGCTGAATCAGCAGAACTTCAAATCAATCTGTCACATACTCTGGGGAACACCACCAGAAAAGGAGGATCTTTATTTGTACCTAGATTCTACATGTATTTATTTATTCAATTTTTTTATACTGTTCTCCCAGGAGAGCTCAGAACGGTTTACATGAATTTATTCAGGTACTCAAGGGTTACCACAGGGGTAGGGAACTCCGGTCCTCGAGAGCCGTATTTCCAGTCGGGTTTTCAGGATTTCCCCAATGAATATGCATTGAAAGCAGTGCATTAAATAGATCTCATGCATATTCATTGGGGAAATCCTGAAAACCCAACTGGAATCTGGCTCTCGAGGACCGGAGTTCCCTACCCCTGTATGGCTCCAGAAAAAGGAGGACAGATAGAGACATCTGGGCTTTACTTTTATTGAAACAAATGGAAGTAAAACCCGTGTGTCTCAATCCGTCCTCCTTTTTCTGAAGCCCTATGGTAACCCTAGACTTTTTCCCTGTCTGTCCCGGTGAGCTCACAATCTATCTAATGCAGTGATTCCCAACCCTGTCCTGGAGGAACACCAGGCCAATCGGGTTTTCAAGCTAGCCCTAATGAATATGCATGAGAGAGATTTGCATATGATGGAAGTGATAGGCATGCAAATTTGCTTCATGCATATTCATTAGGGCTAGCCTGAAAACCCGATTGGCCTGGTGTTCCTCCAGGACAGGGTTGGGAACCACTGATCTAATGTACCTGGACAATGGGGGGATTAAGAGCTAGATTCACTAAGCCCACCGATCGTGTTTGCGACTGTGTACTGACCCGATTTTCCTCCGAACCGATTCACTAACTTCTGTGCTGATCATCCTCCAATCCGCGCATGCAAATGAGGGGAAACGGCATGCAAAGTAGGAAGGATGCGATTCACTAAACCAGTGGTTCCCAACCCTGTCCTGGAGGAACACCAGGCCAATTGGGTTTTCAGGCTAGTCCTAATGAATATGCATGAAGCAAATTTGCATGCCTATCACTTCCATCATATGCAAATCTCTCTCATGCATATTCATTAGGGCTAGCCTGAAAACCCGATTGGCCTGGTGTTCCTCCAGGACAGGGTTGGGAATCACTGCACTAAACTAAAGAAGGCACATCGACTGGGTTGGCCCATCCAAAAACAAGTGACTAGTGAGGACCAGTCACTTGAGCAAAAACCCTGCTGTCTGCCCCAACTCTCCTGCTTGCCCTGCCCTGCTCTCTCTGCCCCGACTCTTTTATGCTGGTCGCCCCCCTCTCTGCCCAATTCTGGCTGCACTGCTCTCTGCCCCAATTCTCCTGCTTGCCGCCCCGCTCTTTCTGCCGACTTCAGTAAAGCATTTCCTGCTCTCTGCCTCGACTCTCTGATGACTTCAGTAAAGCATCTCCTGCTCTCTGCCGCCATTTTCCTACCCCAATTCTCCTGCTTGCTGCCCCGCTCTCTCTGCCCTGACTCTTGCTGGCTTCCCACTCTGTGCCCCAACCCTCCTGCTTGCTGCCCTGCTCACTGCCCCCACTCTCCTGCTTGCCGCCCTTCCCTGTAGCGCGAGCCTATGGTTTTAACCAGCTTTAAACCCGCGGGTTAAAACCATGGGCTCGCGAGTAAAAACAAAGCACGGACAGCAAATGCATGCGCAGACCATCTACAGGCAAAGTAGATAGTCTGCGCATGTTTCCAGGTTTCTCTCCAGTGATCTGTATCGTCGGTGAGGGGCGTGCCTCCGATTGCCCTCATTTGCATGAGGGCACATTGTGGATCAGTCAGCCTCCCTCGGATCACCCATGGATCGGGTAGGATCAGTGGGCTTAGTGAATCTAGCCCTAAGTGACTTGCCAAGGGTCACAAGAAGCAGCATGGGTTTGAACCAGAACCTCAGTGCTGAGGCAGTAGCTTTAACCACTGCACCACACTCTCTGAGTTCATCTGCACCACAGGTTACACCCCTGATGAAGAATTTTCAAAACATGAGCACGTTGGGCATTGTTATGCCCAGGAGGTAAATGGACTCAGTATAATACGTGACCTCAGCATATTACTGACATGTTCAGCATATTACTTACTGACATGTTCAGAATATTAATGATATGTATCCTAAAGTCTGCTTACCTGAACTCCTGACCTTAGTGTTACCTTGACAACATCAAATGCTTTACTAAGAACCCAGCAGCTTTTCCCTGACTTCAGTTGCCTGCGTACCGCTCAAATAACATCAGTAAGGACAGACCTGGGTGTTATCAAAACAGAGAACAAAAGAGCAAGACCAGCCGTTTACCAGTCCCTGCAACACCTCATTAATAACCTCAAAAGGACAGTAACGCCAGATGGGACCTGAATGTTATCCAAACAAAGGAACTGGCCAGGGGGGTAACTGAAATTCAGCATGCTACCGACATGAATCCACAAGTCTGTTTATCTGACATTTTGACCTCTTTGACCTGAATATTGTCCAAACAACTTCAAAGGGACCGACCTGGGGTGTGCCTGAATCAAAGGACGCTGTTACTGCAGGACCAGCTGTTTAACTCAGCAGCTTATAAGGACGGAATTCTGCTCCTAGAAGCTAGAATCCTAGCCGGCTACAGGAAAAGAAGCCACGAGGCTAAAGGGTCAGTCTCCCGTGTCCACTCACCTATCAATTGTATGGATTCTCCAATTGTGAAGGGAGTGTTTGCTTGGGATACGGTGAAGGTATTTAATTCTTATCATATATATATATATGTATAATAAAGTGTTATTGTTTATGCTTTATATTGTCTGGGTGCTTATCTGAGTGTTACTGATCATCCCACCTGTCAGAAATTAGTGGCAGAACAGGCATTTTGTATCTATAAAATAATAAAGTATTTTACACTTCCTGTTGTTTACACTGGATCTTCTTTTTTGATAATGTTCTTCTGCTGTGGATCCCTACCTTTTGTTTTACACACATTCAGGGGCCTGAGGCAGGCCTAGTGGAACCTATTGCTTTCCCTTTAAGAAACATAGAAACATGATGGCTCATCTAGTCTGCCTATCCGCAGTAACCATTATCTCTTTCTCTCTCTGAGAGATTCCACATGCCTATCCCGTGCCTTCTTGAATTCAGACACAGAGACTGCTTTGTTTAGGCGTTCATAGGGAAAAAAATTAGCCAAAGGCAAAACAAGTAAGGATTGCATATGGAGGCAGTTAGCAGGAGCATCTTACTCTGCTCTGTACTCTATTTGAATATGTTCAAGGTATAATACAAAGGGGCCCTTGAGAGAGCTCTTATTCTCTTCTCACATGTTTAGTTTCCTCTTCTTACTGTTCTTTTGTCTCTGTTCCATTATTTCTATTCCTTCTTCCTCCATTCTCACATGCTTAGTGTCATGTTCTTGCTGTTCTTTTATCTCTTTTTTCATATTCCTGTTTCTTTTCTTTCTCTGTCCTCACATTTAGGGCTAGATTCACTAATCTTCTATCCGTGTCCGTTGCATGCAGGCTGACGAATTCACTAAAGGCCTGCATGCAAATGGGGGCGATCATTGGCATGCCCCCCACGACCGCACGGATCGCTAAAAAGCGATCCTTGAGCATGCACAGACCATCTTCCTTGCCTATAGATGGTCTGTGCATGCTATCAGCAGGAAACTCTTTTTTTGCAAGCCCGTGGTTTTGACCCGCTTTAAGCCTGTGGGTTCAAACTTTGGGCTTGCACTGTGGGGAAGGGCAGGAGAGTCGGGGTGGCAGGAGAGATTCGAGGCGAGAGCAGGAGATCAGGGGTGAAAGCAGGAGAGATTCGGGGCGAGAGCAGGAGTTCGGGGCTGAGAGCAGGAGATTGGGGCTGAAGGCAGGGCAGTCGGAAAGGACCTGAACGACTGGTCCTCAGCAGTCACTTATCAGCCCAGTCAGTGTCCCTCTTTTTTTTTTTTTTTAGTGAATCGCGTCCCTGCCTACTTTGCATGCCGTTACCCCTCATTTGCATGCACGGATCAGAATCGGATCGGTACACAGGTTAGTGAATTGGGTCGGAGGGAAATCGGGTCGCAAACCAATCAGTACATGATCGGTTTGCTTAGTGAATTTAGCTCTTAGTTTCTGCTTCTTACTGTTCGTCTCTTTTCTATTATTCCTGTTCCATCTCTTCTTCCTCTATTCTCAAGTTTAGTAACCTCTTCTTTCTGTTTTTATCTTTCTCATATTTCTGTTTCTTTTCTTCTTCCTTTATCCTCTCTCTTCCACATTTAGTTTTCTCTACCTGCTGATCTTTTGTCTTGGTTCCCTTCTTCCATTCTCACACATTTAGGGCTCCTTTTACTAAGGTGCGCTATCGTTTTTAGCGCACGCACAAAATTACCACGCGCTAAACTGCACGCTACGCTTCTAGAATAACGCCAGCTCAATGCTGGCGTTAAGGTCTAGCGCGCGGGGCAATTTAGCGCGCGCTATTCCGCGCGTTAAGGCCCTAACGCGGCTTAGTAAAAGGAGCCCTTAATGTCCTCTTCTTGCTGTCATTTGCCTCTTTTCCTTTATCTCTGTTTCTTCTCTTTTGCTAAGTTCAGGCAGGCTCTGTTACACAGTGTCAGTGTGCAGCTCTGAGTAGGTGAAGGATGCATTGACTATGCGGTGGATTTGGGACCGTGATATCTGTGCCACTGCGTTTTCTCTGAAATGAGGCCACTGCCTTGTGATCTCCTGTGATGTTGCAGACTATCTGCTTGCTTTTAGTGCACGAGGAAGTGGGAGACAGAGAGTGTGGGTAGTTTTGGAACATTTAAGTACCCTGTTCCTTCCTGAATGTGCCAAGTATAGTATTATTACTATGATGTGTATAGCCCCAACTAGATATATACAGTGCTGTACAGACACAGTGAGGGAAACTTTATAAACCTTTTTGTGTGTACAGTGCTGATTTATCTGTATAAAATTTTCTTATAAATTGAGATCATGCCTTAAAGTTTGTGCGGTACAAGAAGGCCCTTATCTGCCGTCTATTTCTATGTTTCTATTTTGTAAGATTTTGAGCACTAACATTCACTCAAGGATTCACTGAATTTTCATGACCACTTATGCACACCATATGTTTTCAAAATGTATTTATTGTATATCTTAGGTCTGTTTTCCAAAACACGGACCTTGTTGGGTCTTTTGGTTTGTAAAAAGATGGTGTTAGCTACCGCATTTAATATTGTCTGCATTTTTTGTTTTTGCTTGTTGTTTCTGTACTGCAGACACTGTTGGATTTTTTTGTTGTTGTTTGCCTCTGGCTCCAAACTCCTTGCCAGTAAGCAGAGAGTATTGAAAAATCATATGGGATAGTGTACCCACTGATTTCTCACAGGACCAACATAGATTAGAGGCTTTATGTGACAATATAATCTTTTGCGGGGTCCAATGAGCCCGATGCAAAAAAAAGTATATTGACTGAAGGATTGAGGCCGATCTAATCAACTTAAATGTTCTGGTCCACACTTCTTGCCATATTCCATCATTAGCAGGTATGTCTAAGTCAGGCTGTCAAGCACGCATCAGCGTTGATATGGACACAGGTAACGCTTGGCGCAGTAGTTCATACCATTTAGATACTACACCTTTGAGATGTTAACAGTAAAACTTTGAAGGAAGAGATCCAGTGTAATCTTTAACTTTAGTGCATTTGGAATTACTGCATTAATACATAGGCCTCCTTTTACAAAACTGCGACAGCAGTTTCTAGCATGGGGAGCTGCGCTGAATGGCCTACGCTGCTCCCGGCGTTCACTGAATTCCTATGAGCGTCGGAAGCAGCGCGAGCCATTCAGCGTGGCTCTCTGCGCTAGAAACTGCTATCACAGTTTCGTAAAAAAGGGGGATAGTTTTAGTTGCAACTATTTACAATATTGGTCTCTGGTAAATTATACTTTTTACATATTTCTTCACAAGCCATCCAATTGTTGTGGTGAAGAAGGTCTTGTAAGGTGCAGATCTCACACTTTTGCCATATAAGCTCAGATTCTTAGCAGCCTGAATCTTGAAGCAGGAAAGCAGCATCTCGCTTGTGGTGGAACTGTGGTTTGAACTCGGCAAGAGATATAGGTGGAAGCCCCCTATGAATTACCTCTGTTCTGCGCTGTTAGGAAGAAACACAAGAAGAAAAGTAATTGAGAAGGTCAACCAAACTGATCTTCCCTGGATGCAGACCAGAACTTGGGTGCCATGGGTTGGCCAGGAATATCTTTCCTACTTCTCTGTTTTCTAGGTAAGTAAAAACTCCATAGATGCCACAATGGGCGTCGCCATCTCTGCTTTTTCTGCTTGCTCTGAGTTTGGAGTCTTTTTTTCTGTCTGCTTTTCTGCCTACTTCTTTAAAACCTGGCATAAGATCTCTGCTCTCAGACTTATACAAAGTCTGGATGACATGTATCTAATTGCCATAAATCTTTCTCTCCTGCCTCTATTTCTCCAGGTTTTTCCTATGGGGCTGGATAGTAGCCCTGTTGGGGTTCTAGAGATATAAGTTGTTCCAGTTCCTCTAAGTCCAGGGATCAATACAGCAAGGCTGGCTTGACCATTTGGCAAGCTAGGGAATCACCTAGGGTGGCAACTTCTGAGCGATGGTGAATGACAGTTACAAAATTCATCACCGTTTCCGTCCCTGCAGGAAACCATTTCCATGTCATTTTTAAGGAGAGAGGGAAGAATTGGAGTCTGAATGGGCACACCCACTGACCCTCAAGCCTTGCATTGAAGAATGCTGGTGTAGAAGGACCGAGGTTGAGAGAGGCACTAAAGAATGACATAAGATTGTTTCCCACAGTTATCTGCGGGGACAGGAACGGTGATTAATGTAAGCCCCTCCTTCTCAGACTGAGGTAAAAGGTATCCCTCTTGAAATAAGATTTGTTTTGTAGTCGTGAACAATGAGGGTTAAATTGATACCTTTTCCCAGGAGAAGGAGTGAATTACATAAACAAAATAATAATATATAATAATATGGTATAACCTTGGAATAAAAATATTTATTAAACATATAATAAAATAAATATAAAGAAGCATTAAAGACTCTAAATTTGAAATAGAAATAAAATTTAATAAACAAATGCTGTATATCAAATCTAAACAAAGAAATTCTACTTCCCCTCTGTAAAGTTCTTCTTTTTCCCCAGATTTGTGTATTTGAGGCTTTATGTTCTTTCTATGTAGGGGTACCACGTAGGCGGTTGCTAGCAGAATCTCTTGCTAGCAGACTCTCTCTTGCTGGAACCAACCTACTACTCTGACTTAAACAAACCAATAAGGGAAAATCCTATCCTAATCTAATAACCCCCAAATTTCCTAAAATAACTTCTAAGCTAAAAAAATAAATAAATAATTGATGTTCCCTATACTATTTCCTTCCCCAGAATTTTCTATACAACAACCACAATAATCATACCCTCACTAAACATTTTATATAGATATATATACACACACATCTTTTACCCCTATCAATTAATAACCTTTACTGATAACCTTTACAGAATATATTCCCAGGAAAACCTTCCAAATCAGTTCCACAGCTTTGCTTCACAGAGGATCTCTCAAAATATTTCACAGGACATCTCATAAAATAGCTTCACCATTCAGCTCCACAGCTTTGCTTCACAGAGAATCTCTCAGAAAAATTTCACATCAATACCAAACTTCAAACCAGAACCAGAATTTCACAATCCTTCTCAAATTTAAATAAAACCACCATAATTACCTTCTCACAAGGCACAGAAACTAAACCAACTCCACACAGATCCAATCTGACAGTTAGAAGGTTCATACAGCTGATGCTGATCTCCGCACTAGGACAGCAAACCTGTGCAGGAAATCAGCAACAGAAAACCAAAACTGCACCAATACAAACAATACACAAACTAAACCTCTCAAAATAAGAAGAAAACAGTTCTTACATTCCAGATCCTCTCTGCTTCAAAAACCCTTCAAAATCTTCTGTAAACCCTGTTTTTTTCACTCAGGTAACTATTAAACTTTTAACCCTGGTTACATTAATTCTGTCACGGTGTCATTCTCTCCAAATAGCTGCAGTGAAAGCAAAACAATAAGTCCTAATACAAATTCAAAGATCCATCTGCTCACTCTTTTATTCCCAGGAAGAGTGGTCAACTTTTAATCTACATTGTACCTCTTGAGTTCTTTTGTACTTTTGGATGATAAATGTGCATAGACTACAAACCAAGAAATAGGATACTATAGATATCTTTAGCATGATGCCAGCAGAATAATCAGCTCACACAGCTTCTGGTTACAGATGAATGGTATCCATGTCAGTATAAGTGAACTGATAAGCTGATAATGGGTCACTTTATAGGAAACGCTCACTGGGCTCCTGGTCGCTAAGGAACCAGTACATGCGGAACAGAATATAGGGCTCTTTTTTTTTTTTAAGAAAGATGTCCAAAAAGTGGCATATAAACAGGCAGATGAACCTTTTTTTCACCAAACTCTTCCAATTTGCTATTTTGAAACCTATTTTCTAGATTAATAGTTATGCTAGAGGTGTGATATGGGTGGGACTAGGATGGGCTTATGACCTGGACATTTTTCTGCCGTAATCAAACATTTAAAATATGTCCAGGGCACAATTTAGATGTTTGTTGCTAGACCTGTTTTAACAATGAATAAGTGCCAAAAAGGTGGTTAATGACCAGATGACCACTGGAGGGATTAAAGCCTGTTCCCCCCCCCCAACCTCGAAGATGTGAATAACACAGTACATGCCTGCCTGCCTGTCTGACAGCTTCAGATGTTATAGCCAGTCCTAGTAGAGCAGCAAGCAGGTTCCTGGAGAAGCCTGGTGTATGGTGTAGTGAACCAAAGATATGGGGACTCAGGTCCATACCCCCCTCTAACCACTACCCCTGTAATGGAACATGTGAACCTTCTAAACCCCATCCTAATCCCATTGTACCCACATGCAGGCAGTGACGTAGCGAGAGTGAGAGGCGCCCCCTCTTGTCATGTGGATGCCCCCCTTTCCTTCCCCGTAACTCTTTAATGTTCCTGGCGTGAACAGCATCACCAATTTGCTGCCGGTGCCAGCTCTCCCTCTGATGTTACTTCTTAGGCGCAGGTCCAGGAAGTGACATCAGAGGAAGAGCTGATGCTGGTGCGAGCAGCAGGTTGAGGTTGCTGCTTGCATTGTAAATATTAAAGAGGTATGGGGGAAGGGAAGGGGCAAGTGTGTGCGCAGTGGTGGTGGGGGGAGGGGTAGGGGCGGAGAGGAGGGTGGGTGCTGGTGCCCCTGCCAAGATGGGGGTACCTTTGAGCTGGGACTAGGATCCATGTGTGTGTAACCACTGCCAAATCAAATACCAGTAATCATTCCTTCTTCTGTAGAGGTTGTAAATGTGTATTTAAGTTGTCTATCTTTTGCTTGTGTAGTTTTAATAGAAATCTCCAGGACTCTGAATGTGAGCCAAAGTCCTCCTTTGATCCAGTCGTCTCTAGGCAAATCAGTTGAAATGACCTGTGAAATACATTTCAGCAAGAACACAGAAAAAATCAAGCTGGAGTGGATCCGAGAAGGGAATTTGAGTCTGCACTGCCACATCTCAGTTTACCTTCAGAAGAGCTCTAACTGTTGCATGAATAGCTTGGTCAATTGGAAGTGGACCAACTGTAGCTGGGATAACCCTAGATTTCTGCTGAAAATTGATAACATCAGCAAGGAGGATTCTGGGTTATTCATCTGCAAAGTCACCAGAGAAATACCACCACCATATAGAGTACAGCAAGGGAACGGGACCACACTGGAAGTGCAAGGTAAGTAGGAGGTTCATTCTCTCTACTGTCCTGGTAATACACTTAACTAGGCTTGTTTTTAGGATATTCATTATGAATATACATGAGGTAGAGCTACATACATTGGAAACCTGATATATGACAAACTTTCTCATGCAAATTCTCGATGGATAGCTTTCAAGACAAGGATGGAAAGAGACCCGTAGAGATATTTAATGAGAAAGAGATAATAGGGATCAGACTGGAGGAGAAACCTAAGATGGACTAGATGAGAAACTGCTTGAGTGATTGGCAACAGAGAATGTCTAGAGAAGCTCAAGTGAAGGAATGGCAAGGATGAAGGGAACAAGAAGCCCTAGGCTGCACAGAATTTCTCTGCCCCCACCTCCCTTCTTCACCCAGGACCCTCATACAATCTCTTGCCTCTTCTTCTGTGCCTGAAGGTATGGGCCCACTGCTTAAGTTGGTGGTGCACCAAAACGTTTGCTGCTGCTGTGTGATTAGGGAGCAAATTAAGTACATGCTAATTATTTAAATAAAGAGGGATAATGCGCTTCTAGGTCACATGCTCCCCTATGCATTAACTTTCTCTTAGCCAGGTAGTTCTGAGAAATTTAACGCAACTAGGACAGAACAGGGAAAAGGCTAGCATGCCAACCCTCCATCAAAGAGTCACTGTATTAACCTATGGGGGAACCAATCCAACAAAAAGAAGGCTATTTGCATTTGTGAGCACACAGTCAATTAATTTGGACACCTAAAATTTTAAGTATACACAAAGGACCTGGTTCTATAAATGGCACTTACATAGGTAGGCATCTAGGGAAATGGCACCTAGTATGTGTCATTCAAAGTTAGGCGCTGTTTATAGAATTGCATCTAGTGGTACCAATGACAGATTAAGGGATTTTCCCTCCCCCATGCAAATATTATACCCCCGGGCAGCAGGGAATGCTAATCAGAAAGAGAATGGACTACATGTCCCAGAATACCCTGAACTTTGGGGCTCAGTGTTGAGTCACAGGGGCGGGACTCACAGGAGAGAGGTATTTCTACCTAGGCTGGGTACATTCTAGAGAGGTCCCTGAGGGAGAAAGAGGAACTCTCAAGTTTTTCCTAGACATAGGCAGCTGCCTGAGGTAAACCAGCTATATTCTTTGTTTGGGGTGAGGCAAACAATAAATCAAAGTGTTTTTTGTGTCTGTGAAAGGTGTTTGTGTGCTAATTGCTCCTAGCAATCCAGGCTAGCCTACCAAAACCAGGCTAGTCTACCACAATACCTAACTCAAGGTAAGCGTCAGAAACTTAGGCACCAGTATATTAAGCCTTGGTTTCCTTGGCCCAGTATCCTGTTTCCAACAGTGGCCCACCAGGTCACAAATACTTGGCAAGATCCCAAGGAGTAAAACAGATTGCTTATCCTAGGAATATGCAATGGATTTCCCCAAGTCCATCTTAATAATGGTTTATGGACTTTTAAGAAATTACCCAAACCTTTTTTTAAACCCTGCTAAGCTAACTGCTTTCACCACATTCTCTGGTAATGAATTCCAGAGTTTAGTTACACATTGAGCGGAGAAATATATTTTCTCCAGTTTGTTTTAAATCTCCTACTTAGTAGCTTCATCACATGCACCCTAGTCCTAATATTTTTGGAAAGAGTAAACATGTGATTCACATCTATCCATTCCACTCCACTCAGTATTTTATAGACCTCTATCATATCTCCCCTGAGCCATCTCTTCTCCGGGCCAAAGAGCCCCAGCCTCTTTAGCTTTTCCTCATAAGAAAGTCTCCCATCCCTTTTATCATTTTTGTCACCCTTCTCTGTACTTTTTCTAATTCCAGTATATCTTTTTTAAAGATGCATAAGGACAGAGAACTGCACACAGTATTCAAGGTGCAGCTTTGTAGGAATTTCACACAGGAAACACACACACACAGTCTTAGAGTCGGGAGGAGGCGCTGCCAGGTGCTAGCTCCAAGTCCCTTTTTATTATGCTTCTAAACTAATGACATCATAGTAACTCCCTCGTTACACATCTAATGATTGGTGGATACAATGATACATGCTTCTACACAGGGCCGCCATCAGAAATTTCTGGGCCCCTTACTGAGCAATCCTATTGGGCCCCCCATGCACCCCTTCCCCCCCCGACCCCCCCTTCTTCCATGGGCCGAATACACACATACTTTTCTCTGTCGCCGCACTCTTTGACCAAAAGATTTGTAAGCCTGCAACCACGTCAAGGTAGACTCTTTCAGCAGGGCCCTAACCTAACCTAAACTAATCTATACCTATCTATTCTAAACTAACATATGTCTAATACTGAACTAATAACAAACATCTGCATAATAAATAACTAATAAATAATAGTGCTAGTAGCTATAATTCACTTTTGAATGTAAAATCTCAGTTAAGGATTTCTTTTGACCTTTGTAGGCCAGAAGTAGATCACAATTGCACAATATTTTTTGTAACAAGTATTAAATGTGTTTTTATAAATACTGTAAGCTTAATAAATATATCAGAAAAAACTACACATCTGAGCGCATATCTGAACATACACATCTGTATGATCCCATCCTCCTCAGCTTGCCTATAGCTGCATCATGCATGTTAAAAATGTATGATATGTTGATATGTGCACCTTCCTTCCTTCCCATCCATCCTCCTCAGCCTGTCCTTACACATCCACATTTGCATGTTAATGATGATGTATATGTTATGATGATAAATAAGTGCATATGAGCACATCATTAACATGCAGCTATGGATGAATATATAATGATGTTAGGAGTGTGCACCTCTTCCTTCCCATCCTCCTCAGCATCTCACATACAGCATGTATGTGACATGCTAAGGAGGATGGGAAGGAAGAGGTGCACACTCATAACATCATTATATATTCATGAATCAATCTGATAATCATCACCACCAGGCTGTGTGTGTTATGGGATGGAGGAAGAAAGGTGCATGGGATGGAGGAAGAAAGGTGGGTGTTTAAATTGCGCGGGGACAGAAATCCCACCCGTCCCCACCAAAGTCCCACCCGTCCCCACCCTTCCCCATGAGGACTCCCACCCGTCCCCTTGAGGAATCCCTCCGTCCCCACCCGTCCCCATGAGGACTCCCGCCCGTCCCCGCGAGGAATCCCCTCCGTCCCCGCCTGTCCCTATAAACTACAGAAATAGTTATTTCATTTAATTATGCTACTGAATTAAAGGCTCTGGTAGAAACCCATTTTAAAATAAGCAAAAAGACTTTATTAATTTGGAAATATTAATTGGGAAGAATACATACTTTGTAAACGGGTTTCTACCAGAGCCTCTAATGTTTATAAATTTTTATCAACACAACTAATATACTACTTTATCCTGAAGCAAAAAAAAAAAAAAAAGAATTTTTTTCCTACCTTTGTTGCCTGGTTTCTGCTTTCCTCATGTTCTCATTTAATTCCTTCCATCCACTGTCTCTCTTCTTTCTGCGTCTTCCATTTGCTCTATTACTGTGCCTCTCCCTTTCTCCCCCCTCCCAAATTGGTCTGGCACCCATCTTCTTCCCTCTGGTCCCCCCATAGTCTGGCATCTCTGTCTTCTTCCCTGCCAGTGTCTTCTCCCCACTCTCTCTTCCCCATTTCCTTTCAGCGTCCTTCTCCCCCCCATCTTCCCCATGTCCTGTCAGCATCCTTCTCCCCCCTCTGTCTTCCACATTTGCTTTCAGTGTCCTTCTCCCCCCTGTCTTCCCCATGTCCTATCAGCGTCCTTCTCCCCCTCTGTCTTTCCCATGTCCTTTCAGCGTCCTTCTCCCCCCTCGGTCTTCCCCATGTGCTTTCAGCGTCCTTCTCCCCCCCTGTCTTCCCCATGCCCTTTCAGCGTCCTTCTCCCCCCCATCTTCCCATGTCCTTTCAGCGTCCTTCTCCACCCCTTTGTCTTCCCCATGTCCTTTCAGGGTCCTTCTCCCCCTCTGTCTTCCCCATGTGCTTTCAGCGTCCTTCTCACCCCCCTCCCATCTTCCCCATGTCCTTTCAGCGTCCTTCTCCACCCCTTTGTCTTCCCCATGTCCTTTCAGCGTCCTTCTCCACCCCTTTGTCTTCCCCAGTGCTTTCCGCGGCCTTCTCCCCCCTCAGTTTTACCCATTTCCCTTAAGCGTCTTTTCTTCTCCATTCCATCTTTCCTCCCTTTCTCCCTCCCTGCCCCTTACCTTTGTGGCGCTTCCCCACCCGACCGACAACAGAACAGGCTCGGCCGACAAACCTCCCTGCCCTGTAGCCGCGAATCTAAATTATCTTCTTACAGCAGCTGGAGTATTGAAGCTGCTGTAAGAAGGTAATTTAGATTCGCTGCTACAGGGCAGGGAGGTTTGTCGGCCGGGCCTGTTGTCGGTCGGTCGGGGGAAGCGCCACAAGGCTAAGGGGACCTGACCGGCTGTGCACACTCCCCCCTATGACTGCACCCGGGGCAGACCACTCCCCCCCATGGCTGCACCCGGGGTGGACCGCCCCTCCCCCCTTCGTTACACGACTGCCTTTTCCCTACCTGCCCTGCCGCAAGCAGCCGACCGGAAGTCTTCCCGATGTCAGCGCTGACGTTGGAGGAAGGGAGGACTTTGCTTAAGCCCTCCCTCCGACGTCAGCGCTGACATCGGGAAGACTTCCGGTCGGCTGTGTGCTGTGGCAGGGCAGGTAAGGAGAAGGAGAGGAGACTATGCTTGCGACCCTGAACTATGCTCCGGGCCCCTGAATGCAGGACTGGTAGTACTGCCCTGATGGCGGCCCTGCTTCTACATCTTGATCACCTGCCCTTTGCCTCGTGCTTTACCTCGTGATCACCCTCCAACTCAGCACTTAGACAAGGGCCTGATTAACACGTGGACAGCACCTGAGTCTTTGCACATCCTCAATGCCTGTCAGCTGATGTCCTTTCCAAATAAGGACTGCTTGATTAAGATAAGGGTTAATATGTGACAGGAGTCTTGTGACAAGAAAGGAGGGGGGAATGCCTCAGCATTCTGTCACAAAGTGCTAACACTTTCCTTAATGAGGGGAGAGGGAATGGGAATAATTCATAATTCTTTCACAGGAGCTCAGAATTCTTTCACAGAGGCGGTGAAGTCAGTGTGCCAATCTTGCCCTGTTTCAGAATGACAGAATGGCGTCCCTACATAGCTTGTCACAGGGAAGACCTTGTGAGCACTAAGAAGGTCCTGCAGAAGCCAGAGGCAGATAAAAACACAGGCAGATTGGCACAGATTCCTGTGCAGCACAAACCCACTGCATATCCCAGGTTAGTGCAGAGAGATAAAGTACTGCCTAAAAATACTTCTCAGACTGGATCCAGACAGCAAAATACCTTTTTATTATTTCTTAGATCAAAATCTGGTCACCTAAAATCAGAATAGGAAAACTCTGATAAACCAGAATAGGTAGATTCAAAATCTAGAGCCAAAGCAGGTTCAGTAAGCCTTAGTCAGAAAACTGGTTTACACAAGTCCAGAACTATAAGAAGCACACAGCCAATCAGGGAAAAGAACATACCTGGGGCCAGATGCACTAAAGTCAGCAATCATCTATCATTGCTAAATCAGTTTTGACTGGTTTAACGACAATCGCCTTTACCTACAGAGGGAGGAGCCTAAGGCCCTGATTGGCTCAGACACCTAAGGCCCCTCCCCATGTCTGAGCTAATCAGGGCCTTAGGCCACTCCCCATGCATCACATGATATAGCGAGGAGGGAAGGCCCACCATTTTGGATCAGTGGGCCTTGAAGGTGGAGGGACCGTGCTTCCCCCCTGCTTCCATCTTCAGAAAAAGGACTGGAGGGGGGGGGGTTTGGGGAAGCATCCGGTGGCAGGAGGGAGTGGGCATCCCTCTTGCCTTTTTTTATGGTGAAGGGGAAAGGGCAGGGTAGGGGATGGTGGGGCATTCTTCTTGCCAATTTTCTCTTGCATGGGAGGGGGGGATCAGCATGGCAAGAGGAAAGTGGGCATCCCTCCTGCCTATTCTCTCTCACTGGTGGTGGGGGGGAGAGTCACCATGGCAGGAAGGAGTGGGCATCCCTCCTGCCATTTTTTTTCCTTGCATGGGGGAGAGATGACATGGCAGATGGGAATGGGCAACCCTCCTATTGATTTTCACTAGTGCAGCGGGAGGGGGAGGGGATTCCCAGTGCCATGTTCATCGGGGGTCATCAGGGAGGGCAGTCATCAGTGGGGGGGAGAGACTTTTTTTCATGGGGCAGATATTGTGCGTGAATCATTTGCATACAAACTTTTTAAAGCATCAATAGCTCTTTCTGAATTGGCCAAAAATTGGATTGGAGCTGACCCATATGATCTTACCGATTCACTTTCGTGCATCTAGCCCCTGGTCCTGGCTTTAACTTCCCAACTGCAGGGAGAGAGAGAGGGGAGACACACACAGCAATAGATCTGAGAGGTGTATGCCTGCCATTAAGCCACATTTGAATAGGAGTGTTAATCCTGATTCCAGGAAGCAGCAGAACAGACCCCATTCAGAAGCACAGGTAGAACCTTATGATATGGAAGTTCAGGATGAAGTATGTCTCTGAGTTCTGTGCTTTCTGAAGATATAGCGATAGAGGAAAGTTTGGACTCTTATAATAGCAATGATGATTGTTTTCCTGTTGAAAGACATTATAGAAATGGACACTGCTTAAACAAACTGAAGGTTTATTGTTGAAAAGAAAGTAAATTTAAATGTTGTGTGGTATCCTTGTGCCTAATGAAGGCACAACTTAAGGAAAGGCTTTAAAAGAAACTGTTTTTTTTTTCTCTTTCATGGTGAATAAGCTAAGCCTGTGAAAGACTGTTTTGCTAATACCAAAATGTAAAGCAGTGTATTAACTTAGAGGTCAGAAGCAAGCCACTGTTTCTACTAGAAAGGAAAATAAACTGTTGAGAACTTATTGAGAAAGATTTGCCATGCCAAGCTTGCTGCAGTGAAACATAGGGCTCCTTTTACGAAGGTGCACTAGGGCTTTAACGCGCAGAATAGCGTGCACTACATTGCCGCGCGCGCTAGACCTTAACGCCAGCTGGCATTAGTTCTAGAAGCGTAGCGCGCAGTAATTTCCTGCATGCGCTAAAAACGCTAGCACACCTTAGTAAAAGGAGCCCATAGTAATGTGTAGTGTACTGAAATGTTAAAGATCAAAATGGGATATTTCTTTTTTGGTGGGATCTTTATGAACTGATCATTACAGGCGGATCGATACCATACCCTGGGTTTGGCACTCTTATCAAATCCAGTGGAGTGTTTCAGTGGTCACATTGAATGAACTGTGAATTTTTAAAAGCAGTGCTTGAAATTTGTGAGAATTGTTAAGCTATTAGGCTTGGATAAAATATTCTGGTCTGGAGCAGCTGGTTTAGGCTAGGCCAAGGCCTGCAGGAGAAGGAAATGAACTGCAGAGGAGAATGTTTGTTTCGTTTTTTCTCCTTTTTCAATAGTGCTATTTGTATTCAGACTGAGTTTAAGTCTATAGACTGTATTTAGGTTATCTAGTCCAACTTACCTGAGGGAAAAGAAAAACCTGCATTTTTTCTTTTTGTTTGGTGTGGTTTTTTAAAATGAAGTTCTTGAAGTGCAAAAGTGAAAATAAGACTACATAAAATACTTCTTTTGATCAGCAGAATTTAAATGTTTTACATGCTTTCAGAGTACCCATTTCTACCAACTCTACATAACCGCTTGGTCTAGGTTTGTGGCCTTAGCAAGGGCCTTTAGAGACTTGCATCGTACACAAGCTGCGCTATGGAATGATACAAGTGCATTATAACATTCTCATCTTTGTTCTCCATTCCTGATAATAATAACTTTATTTTTCTATACCGTCATAATCTTGCGACTTCTAGGCGGTTCACAATGAAGATAAGCTGTAAAGTCAGCGAATTACAGAGTATAGATAGAAGTGAGAACATTCAGCGATCAGTGAATTAGAAGGTGCCAAATGGTTAGGAGAAAGATGTACATAGGTTGTTGAAAAGAGTTAACTTAATTTTCATATTACATTGAAAAACATTGGGCATCAGCAGAAAGCTGGGTACAATTATGAGGAAGACATAATAGTAGACGGAAAAAAATGGGGCTTCTAATTGAGAGGAAACTGAGCTGAGGGTTTCAATGTGTCGTCAACATCAACACCTAGATCAGACATGGCCAACTCCAGTCCTCAAGGGCTGGAATCCAATCGGGTTTTCAGGACTTCCCCACTGAATATGCATGAGATCTACTTGCATGCATTGCTTTCAATGCATATTCATTGAGGAAATCCTGAAAACCCGATTGGATTCCGGCCCTTGAGGACCAGAGTTGCCCGTATATGACCAAAATCCTTTTCCTGGGCAGTAACTCCTAACATGGAACTTTGCATCATTGCTTGGGTTCCTCTTTCCCACATGCATCACTTTGCACTTGCTCACATTAAACATCAGCTGCTATTATGATACCCAGCCTCAAAAGGTCCTCATGCAATTTTTCACAATTCTCTTGTGATTTAACAACTTTATATCATCAGCAAATTTAAATACCTCACTAGTTATTCTCACCTCTAGATTCTCATCTACCACATCTCAGCCATTGGTCGCAGCACAGACCCCTGGAGAACCCCACTATTTACCTTTCTCCATTGAGAATGACCATTTAACCCTTCTTTCTCTGTCTTTTAACCAGTTCTTTTAACCAGAACATTACCTCCTATCCCATGACTTTCTAATTTCCTAAAAAGTCTTTCTTCTATTAACACTCACTTGACACTTAATCTTGAAACCTTTACAAATCAGACACTAGCAGAACAAACACTTAAATGGGAAACAGCACTACAATCTCTTCTTGACAATGTCTCTCCAAAAATTCCTACTCACCCATCCTAAGGACGTAAATCAGAACCATGGTATGGCCCAGATCTACATCTTCTCAGATGCCAACTTCACAGTCTAGAACGTCGCTGGAGATGCCACAATGCACCTGCTACTGTCTCAAAAAATACACCTGCTTTGTATTCAGTACTAAAATCCATAACATCAATACCATCTGCATACACTGACCCATCTATGCTTTTGGATCCAGTAGAGGAAGGAATGGACAGTGAGAAGTGCTAGACTCAGAGTGAAGGAGCTGGATCAGCAAAGTGGATGAGAAAGAAACTGGAGAGGGGGAGAGATGTTGGATGGGGGGCTGCAAGAAGAAATACTGGCCCCAGGGTGAGGGGGGGTGAGATGGGGAGAAGAGGGGAGTGATAAGGAAGACAGAGAAGAGATGCTTGATATACAGGCAGTATAGAGACAGAGAGGCAGTGCTGGACAAAGATGGAATAGGAACAATGCTGGACATTGGAGGGAAGATAAGAGCACACAGGAGCAAAGCTGATCTCAGGGGAAGGAATAGGGCAAGAGGGGCAGATACTGGACAGGGTAAGAAAGGGAAGATGCTAGACATAGGGAGGGGGATAAAGACAGGAACACAGAGAGGAGAGGCTGAACACTACTACTATTACTACTACTATTTATTATTTCTATAGCGCTGAAAAGCATATGCAGAACTGTATATTCAACATACAATAGACGGTCCATGCTCAGAAGAGCTTACCATTTCATTTGGACAGACTTACCCCCTCTTCTACGAAACCGCGCTAGCGGTTTCTAGTGCGGGGAGCCACGCTGAATGGCCCTAGCTGCTCCCGAAGCTCATAGGAACTCAATGAGTGTCGGGAGCAGCGTGGACCATTCAGCGCGGCTCTCTGCGCTAAAAACCGCTAGCGTGTTTTCGTAGAAGAGGGGAATAATAAACAGTCAGTTGAATTTTTTCTGAGTGAGAGGTTTTCAGCAAACCACATGATGGGAAGAAATACTTTTATATGATTAAAGACACAATCTAAATAGCCTGGGCAGCAAAAGAACAGATTCTTTCTTCAACTATTAATGTAATTGATCCTGCACTTGTGTCATTCTAACAGCCTCTGTTTCATATCAGACCTCACCAAACAGCAACATAGAAACGGTGCTAAAACTGTTCATACCTTCATAATTCCTGGCAGGTGCAGTAGGGGGGGCAGTTCAGGGACTAACAGAGGATGGATGGTCAGGTCCCTTAATGCAACACTGGAAAGGATGTGTCATCTTGTCTACAAAGCACGCAGTACACATACACAGTAAAATGTGCTGTTCCACTGTGCACTTACACATATGCTCACCTGCAGGAAGTACGTAGAGAATTGGTGTCTTTGTGTCCTATGAAAACACAACTTTTGGTGGGCTACCAGGAGAGATACTAAAGGCCAGATACACAAAGCTCTGACACACAGGTAGAATATACCATGGTGCGAGCAATTTTTCTTTTAACAGCGATGCTCAGCACAACATCATGCAAATTATATGCACGCTATTCAATTGGAGAATTTCCGGTAAAAGGGGGAGTAACTGGATAGATAGGGAAGCAGAGGGAATATGAATGGTGGACAAGAAGAGAGAAGAAACATCAAATGGACAGGAGACCCTGGAAAGAGTGAAAAAAAACAGAGAAAAGCTGAAAAGAGACTCTGTTCTAAAAGTTCAACCCACAAAAGGTAGAAAAGTATTTTATTCAGAATTTATTAATTTGGAATATGTCAGCTGTGGGAGGTGAACCAATTTTCACAGAAACACAGGAAATTACAGTGAAGCAAAAAAATGTTGTCAAGCGTTATCCTTTCGTCAGCTTCACTGTGATTTCCTGAGCTGTGGGAGGTGTGCATCTCTGATATCTTGTATTTCAGTTTCTCTAGTATTGATGTGCATGTAAAGTCTGGCTCTTTTAACCTTCATTATCTCTATTATCTGTGGCCTTTTGCATTTTTGTGCGTGTGACCAAAGTGTGATATTTTGTTAGCATGTACATTATTTTCAGTCACTGACATAGTAAGGGGGGCAGCCAGCACTCTTCCCCAACCCCTGTACCTACTATAACGACTGCGACAGCGGCCCGTCAGTTTTTAACACAACTTTTTGAGAATCTCGGCTTCAGTCCCTGCCCCTGCCCCAGTCCTATCCTGATCTCACCCACATTGGCTTCCTCACTCTATGCACCTCTCCTCCTGAGGTGGGGGGGAGAAGTTGATTAGGTAGACCTGGCTCTTGAGCAGGTTTGAAGGGTGGGCAGCTTTGTTATAGGTAACCCAGGCTTGGCTTGTGAAATTCAGGGGTATGGGCAGGGCAAAGTTAAAAAAATAAAAGTTGCAAATATATGCCATTGGGTTTAACCAACATTTCAATTAAAACCCGCATTACAATATTTATGTTCTTTTATCAGAACCATTTAGAAGTGGCCGCTGTCAGAAAGATACTCTCATACTGACAACAAAAGGCCCACTCACACCTCCTCATTGGCTCCCTGTTCAGATTATAATATCTCCTATGTGGACTTTACTATGATATTAATTGCACTCACGGCATCCTTGTTGTGCGTTTCACAAATAATCCCATGGAAGAAAACCACATGATGGAAATTAGCCATAATCTGAATTTGAACCAATTAAAATCACTACTAGTCGTTTTCAAATGGCTGACATCCAAGATTCAGACCATTTGGTTGCACAGTGTTCAGATGAAATATCCACCATTATTCTTTATAATTTAATAGCTATTCATAATCACCTCCCTTCCTCTCCATCAGAATGCTATCCAAAACATGCCATCTAATGTCATCAGTCCCATGTTTCTTTTCAGTCCAATGAGTAACCAATGGAGTTGTCATAATCTGTTGCTGAATTCTAGAATGATATTCATTAAGTCTCCTCTTCATAGGATGAGATGTCCAATCAGTGAGAAAATCGCAAATTAAACTATAAATTCATCAATTCAATGGGGCAAAACTAGGACTGCATCCTATTTGACTGACCTGGGGGAAGTGGCAATTCTGTCTTTACCGTAAATTGGCTACCTGCTTCCAACTGGTTTGCTCTTTTCAGTGCTGTCTCTCATTTACCTCTGTAGCTATCTCTCACACTCTCTCCATCACCCCTTTATATGAGCTGAATTATCTCCTCAACTAGTCCCAGTTTGTAGCCCCCCTAACATTCTCCCATTTATATACATAGTTTGTAGCTGTCACACCTTCTCCCAGTCATAGCCTGTCTCTTTCACATTCTCTTCCATTCCTTCTCCAAGCCCTAGTTTGTAGCCATCTTGTCTTCCTGTTCCTTCTCTCATGTTTTGCTCAGCTTCTTAAGACTGTAAGCTCTTCACACAATGACTTATTATATCTGAATACTTATCACTACTGTAAGGCTCTGCACCTATTCAGTAGCACTGTTGAAAAATAGTTAAAATGAAGTCTCTCTCTCTCTATCCCTTCATTATCTATTAAATATCAAAGATCATAAACTCTTTATTTATTTAGAAATTCTTATGTGGTATCTAGGCTTTTGTAGGGGGATCCGCACTATTTAAAATTTTTCTCCCTTTCTTTCTTCCTCATCATCTGCCCAAACCAGCTCAGTATCTCCTTCCTGCCTAGAATCCCCTTTCTCTTAAATGATCTTTAATACTAGGTTGTCCCAAATTAGCTGACCAGAGCACTGCTACTGGTAAGGGAACTCCCTTAGTCTCTCTTTTTGAGGCCTCTGCCTCAGCACAAATGGCTCTAATGACAGCAATATTGGCAACCAGCTCCGGAGCATCCAGTCCAGTTCCTTCATGAAATCATGCTCAGCAGCTAGTTGGCACCCAGACTTTGCAATAAGCAAGGCCTAGTTTAGTTATGGTCCCTCTGACATTTAGTGTGAAAGGGTGGCCCACCTAGTTTCGCAGGTGCACTTTTTTCTTAAGGCTGCCAACTGGCTCCAGATTTACAGGACAGGGTTGCTTCAGTCCTGGGTTTACCCCAGTGCATGCTGGCACTTGTAGTCTTGCTTTTCTTAGAGAATGCAATGGGGAAATCAGAACTAAAGTCCCTGCATGCAATGGAGTAAACTCAGGACTGGTTCAACCTTTTCCTGTGATTCTGGAGCCAGTTGGCAGTCTTACTTTATCTTCCCCCTCCTCAGCGACTAGTACCTGGAGATTACCTAGGTCTCTCTAGTGATAGCCCCCTCCCCACATGCCTAGGGTTACCAGACGTTCGGAAAAACTTGGCCATGTCCTTTTTTTAGGACTGTTCGGGATCCCGGACGGACTCTCCAAAACCCAGCAGTTTGTCTGGGTTTTGGAAAGCCCTGACGAGCTCCGGTCAAATCTGGAGGGCATCTGCGCATGTGCAGATGATGTTACATGCAGTGGTGTAGCGAGGGTGACTGGCGCCCAGGGCAGTGGCGTCCCTCTCCCGCCCTCTTCCCCGCCCCCCCTGCCGTGTGCACCTGCGCCCCTTCCCTGTATCTTTTTAACTTTGGAGCGAGCAATGACGAACTTGCTGCCCACATCAGCTTTGGAGCTCTCTCTGACATCACTTCCTCCTAGAAGTGCCATCAGAGAATGCGCCAAAGCCGATGCGCGCAGGAAGTTTGTCGCTGCTTGCACAGAAGTTAAAAAGTTATGGGGAAGGGGTGCACGCATAGCAGGGGGAGGAGTAGGAAGGGGTGTGGAGAGGAGGCGGGGTGCTGGGCCTCGAGGAAGACTGCGCCCGGGGCAGACCACTCCCTCACACCCCCCTTACTATGCCACTGGTCACACACACCTGCACATGCTCCAGGCCCTCTAGATGCGGCTGGAGTTTGTCGGGAAAGAAGAGAGGAGGTTTGTGGGGCGAGGCTGGAGGCTGAACTCAGAGGAGCTGGGCAGAATGGGGCGGAGTTGAAAGCGAAACGTGGCAGGGCAACGTGTCTGGACTTTTGTGGCCTGAAAAATGGTAACCCTATACATGCCAAAAAAACATCTCAGAGGTGAGCAGAACCCACAACTATCCCATCTGCTGGTCTTTCCCCTCCCCCATCCCAGCTCAGCCTTAGTTCAGATAGCCCCATTTTCTCCCACTCTAGAGCTGGTAGTGCCCGCACCATTATGCCCCCATCCTTATGTTGCTCTTGTCTTTCCTTGTAGTGTCTCATCTCCATCCAGTACTCTATTGCGGGCTCCTCTTTGTATTGTCACCCCTTCCCATGTCATTGCAGGAGCAGGAGAAAGTGTTTTCCCACCTTTGGCTTCTGATTAGCTCATTTTGCAATTATCAGCTACAAGAAACTGAGAGCTTACCCTGGGTTCCTGCTTGGTCATATCCTAGTGCCTGCCGTGTTCTCAGCCTTAATCAGTACTGAATGATCTACTACAACAGATTTGCACAAAAAGACTGTGGCCGTATAGAAGAATAAAGTTATTATTATTATTATTAATTAATTTTTTGGAAGAAACCTGACAGAACAAGGGGGAGAACAGCACCCTTCTGACTGAACACAAGGAAAATGCGTTTCTAAGTCTTGCATTGTAAACTCCAGCTCCTCCTGGCTTTTTTATCTATTTATTTTATTATTTATATACCGCTTGTATATCCCCGAAGGGGATCCTAAGTAGTTTACATTGGGCTGGATTCTCAAAACTTCCTGTGCCTTTAACAATGGTCGCTAAACCGGTTCCAGCTGGTTTAGCGTGCCAGTATTTTTACCGCCCAGTTATCAGAATGGCTCACCAAGGTCTTTTCCGAGCTTCCTAGCAGCCTCTGACTATCATGCAAATATAGTACCATGAGGTCATTACTATTAAAATGGTAATAAAATGGCTCATTAATATTTAAAATAGCACTCTGGGCGATTCTCTAACATCGCTGGGTGATTCTCCGAACAAAGTGCTGGCTTTAAATGACCAAAAATTACTGGCTGGTCCAGGGGGTGCCGGTACTGTGAAAAGTGCGTGTTTATGGCTGTGGCTCATGATAAAACTTTTTTTAAAACCCACACTTTTCATATACCCTCTTTTACAAAGCCGCACAGCAACTGCCCCGAAGCCCTTTAAATCTCTATGTGTTTTGGGGCTGTTACCGTGCAGCAGCCGCTAGCGTGGCTTTGTAAAAGAGGGGGATAAATTATAGCAATATAGTGATGGGAAAAAAATCTGAAAAGCACACATCATGAGTGCGTGTCTCGAGCACGTGTATTAGAGGTACAGTCGACTCCACCTAAGTGCATGTCGGTTAATCGCACACTTCGGTTATCCACAGCATACCACCATGGTCCCTTTTTTTAACATTAAAGTCAAAGAACGTAAACTCTGGTAATTGCAATTCTGATAAGCACACAATCCGCTTATGCACACTGATGTTATAGGTCCCACCTCTATTCATTCACGTTACGTTCACTCTGGTTAAAAGCAATCATGTTCTGATGAGCCACGTGCTTCTGATGAGCCACGTGTTTTGGATCAGCAGTCTAGGCCTGGCCAGGTGTTCGAACTTTCAGAACTGCACCATGGCGTCACGTGGACAAAAATCTTTGTCTTTGGCTGAACGTGTCAATGTCTTAAAGAGACTTGATCAACTGGAGAGTCAGATCTCTATTGCAAAACATTACAGCATTCATCCTAGCCAGGTTTCTCGGATTTACAAAAACAAAAAAACAAAAAAAAAAACAACAGCGATCCTACCAGAAAACGGAAAAGGATTGGGAAGGCTGGAGACTTTGAACAGGCTTTGCTGCAATGGTTTGCTGAAGCTAGAAGTTGTCAACTGCCTCTGCTGATGGAGAAAGCAGCACAGCTATCCGAAGAACTGGGCGTAGAAGACTTCAAAGCAACAAACAGATGGCTAGAGAAGTGGAAAGTTCATAACGGCATAAAATTTAAGAAACAACAAGGCGAAAAACAAGACGTGGATGAGTTTGGTGTCATGGAATGATTGACATTGCTTGTCAGTTGCAATATGGACGGTAGAGA
Organism: Geotrypetes seraphini; assembly: GCF_902459505.1. Classification (NCBI taxonomy): domain Eukaryota; kingdom Metazoa; phylum Chordata; class Amphibia; order Gymnophiona; family Dermophiidae; genus Geotrypetes; species Geotrypetes seraphini. Next base: position 108,929,081 of record NC_047091.1, read on the forward strand.
AAAGCTTGAGCCACTGGTGATTGGGAAGAATCGAAATCCTTGGTGCTTCAAAAACATTAAACGCCTGCCTGTTGAATATGAAAGCAACAAAAACATATGGATGACAGCGACACTGTAGACTGAATGGTTGCAAAAGCTTGACAATCTGATGAGAAGGCGTAGGAGGCACATTGTAATGCTGTGTGATAACTGTGCAGCACATAGCAGCACAACCTTTTTGATCCAACCGATGGACCAAGGGATAATTGCCAACTTGAAATGTCAATACAGGTCGCTCGTCTTAAGATATGTGATGGCAGTGATTGATGCAAGCACAGAATCCAGCCCCCAGGATGCTGAGCTCACGAGAAAAATGACGGTGTTCGACTCTCTTCACATGGTACGAGAGGCATGGAGTCAAGTCTCATCATCAACTATTTCAAATTGCTATCGACGGGCGAGCTTTGTTCATGCATCTGATGAGACAACTGAAGCTGACACTTCGTCTATTGAACTCCCAGTTGGACTCTTGCCACAAGAGTTTGAGCTGTATGTCACCGTTGACAACGATGTGCCCACATCATCTGACAGCACTAATTCTGATATCTGTAGTCATAAAGGACACTGCAGACAACTGCAGACAAGAGTCTGATGAGGATGGAGATATTCCTGCGGTCATCACGACTAATGAAACACCTGCAGAGATTGTTTTCTTCTTGGACACGCTGAAGTCCCTACACATGCTGCGTTGTTATCTGGAGATAAATGGATGTCACGACTATGGACAGTTTTACAGCATCAGCAGTCAGATACACAGCCTGAATCGTGCAATCTGCATGCAGAAAACAATGACTGATTATTTCAGTAGAATGTTGGTTTAAAAAAAGGTTTACAGTGTATTTCATTAGACAGAACAGTGCTGTTTCTATAATTGTATTCGGTGTGTTTTTTTGCTGAATAAAAGTTTTGTTGCATTTGATTACAGTGTACTGTGATTTTTCATGACTAGAAAGTGGTACTCCGAATAAGCGCACATCAAGTGCACACACTCCGTTTAAGCACACTTGGTGGTCTGGTCCGGAAGCCTTGCACTTAACGGAGTCGACTGTATGTATTAAAGGCATGTCTTATATGAGCCAATAATTGCACTTCCCCTCCCTTCCCCTCCATTCAATAGCACTGGCGCGTCTATGATTGACATAACGATGTAGCATTGCTGGTAGTTCTCCATCCCTCCTATCCACCCATGCCTCCAGCGACTGAGCTCATGTAATTTTGGTGAACTTCCATGAACCTCATTTGCATGTGCAGTTCTTTGAGAATGACTTGTCTTTTTTGAATCATTAGATTTAGGGCTGCTACAGTGACCTGTCAGATTTTAGCGGAGATATTAGAAAATCCAACCATTAAATAGTCACTCTAAGTGGAGGTCGAGGGGTGGTAGATCCAAAAGCAATGTTAGGAAATTCTACTTTACGGAGAGGGTAGTGGATGCCTGGAATGCGCTCCCGAGTGAGGTGGTGGAGAGGAAAACTGTGACTGAGTTCAAAGAAGCATGGGATGAACATGAGAGGATCTAGAATCAGAAAATAATATTAAATATTGAACTAAGGCCAGTATTGGGCAGACTTGCACGGTCTGTGTCTGTATATGGCCGTTGGGGGAGGATGTGCTGGAGAGGGCTTCAATGGCTGGGAGGGTTTAGATGGGCTGGAGTAAGTTTTAATGGAGATTTAGGCAGTTGGAACCCCAGCACAGTACCGGGTAGAGCTTTGGATTCTTGCCCAGAAATAGCTAAGAAGAAAAAATGTAAAAAAATTTAAATTGAATCAGGTTGGGCAGACTGGATGGATCATTTGGGTCTTTATCTGCTGTCATCTACTAGGTTACTATGTAATGGCCTAGTGGTTAGAGGTTAGAGATTCTAAGTTCGATTCCCACTGCAGCACCTCATGACTCTGGGCAAGTCACTTAACACTTCATTGCCCCATGTAAACCATACAGAAAAAGTGGTACAGTCTGTTCTTGTTATTCACAATGCGCAATTTTGCCTATTCGTGGTTGCATCAATTGGAACCAATATTCCCTATTTGCACAGCCATATTCATGGACTGGCGCTTAAAAATATATATATATCTTTTTTGCTTTGCTTTCACTTTCACCTCATTGTCAGGCTTTTGCTTCCAGATATGTACCTCAAGCGTCTAGAGAGTGAATTATAGGTACTTCAAGTGCTGTCACATGCAGGAACCTAACCCTATTTTCCCAATAGGATCCACTGTTCACTTTCTGCAGTTTTGAGGAACAACATGTACTGCTGAAACCTAACTTCTATTTCCCCCTAGACTCAATGTTTCATTATTTATGATTTTATAGTTTGCAAACATTTTCAGGAGCCATACTACAGCGAATATCAAGAACGGATTTATATTAAGTCTTATACAGTATTAAGTTTCAGAAGGCGTTTGAAAGGTTCCACATGAATGACTACTTCGGAAAATTGCGAGTCATGGAATCGAGGGTGAAATACTCACGTGAATTAAAAACTGGCTGGAGGATAGGAAACAGAGAGTGGGAGTAAATGGACAATACTCGGACTGGAAGAGCATCACCAGTGGGGTGCTGCAGGGCTCGGTGCTTAGACCTGTGCTCTTCAACGTCTTTATAAATGATCTGGACATTGGTACGACGAGTGAGATGATTAAATTTGCGGACGATACGAAGTTATTCAGAGTAGTGAAGACACAGGGGGATTGTGAAGATCTGCAACGTGACATAATCAAGCTTGAGAAATGGGCATCAACATGGCAAATGAGGTTCAACGTGGATAAGTGTAAAGTGATGCATGTCGGTAACAAATATCTCATGCACGAATACAGGATGTCCGGGGCGATACTAGGAGAGACCTCCCAGGAAAGAGACTTGGGAGTTCTGATTGACAAGTCGATGAAGCCGCCTGCATAATGTGCTGCGGCGGCAAAAAGGGCAAACAGAATGCTAGGAATGATTAAGAAGGGCATCACAAACAGATCGGAGAGAGTTATCATGCCGCTGTACCGGGCCATGATGTGTCCTCACCTGGAGTACTGCGTCCAACCATACACAAAGAAGGACACGGTACTACTCAAAAGGGTCCAGATAAGAGCGATTAAAATAGTTAAGGGGCTGGAGGAGTTGCAGTACAGTGAGAGATTGGAAAAACTGGGCCTCTTCTCCCTTGAAAAGAGGAGACTGAGAGGTGACTTGATCGAAACGTTCAAAATACTGAAGGGAATAGACTTAGTAGATAAAGACAGACTGTTCACCCTCTCCAAGGTAGGGAGAACGAGAGGGCACTCTCTAAAGTTGAAAGGAGATAGATACCGTACAAACGTAAGGAAATTCATAGAAACATAGAATATGACGGCAGAAAAGGGCCTTCGGCCCAACAAGTCTGTCCACTCAAATAACTCTCCCCCCTAAGTTCTTCTTTGAAGTGAACCCACATGTTGATCCCATTTGTTTTTAAAGTCATCACGTTATTGGCCTCAACTACCTGAAGTGGAAGATCATTCCAACGATCAACCACCCTTTCGGTGAAGAAGTACTTCCTAGTGTCATCATGAAATCTCCCGCCCCTGATTTTTAGTGGATGCCTTCTTGTTGCCATAGGTCCTTTAAGGAAAAAGATGTCTTCATCCACCTCAATACGGCCAGTAACGTATTTGAACATCTCTATCATGTCACCCCTCTCTCTGCGTTCCTCGAGAGAGTATAGCTGCAACTTACCTAGACGTTCTTCATATGGAATATCCTTGAGTCCTGAGACCATCCTGGTGGCCAACCGTTGAACCGATTCTATTCTCAGCACATCCTTCTGATAATGTGGCCTCCAAAATTGTACACAGTATTCCAGATGTGGTCTCACCATGGACCTTTATAGCGGCATTACCACTTCGGGCTTTCGGCTGACAAAACTTCTCCGGATGCAACCCAGCAGTTGTCTAGCCTTGGATGAGGCTTTTTCCAATTGATTGGCTGTCTTCATATCTTCACTAATGATTACTCCCAGGTCCCATTCTGCAACGGTTCTAGTTAAGGTCTCACCATTCAGAGTGTAGGTTCTACATGGGTTTCCGCTACCAAGGTGCATAACTTTACACTTCCTGGCATTAAAATTCAGCTGCCAAGAGATCCAAGATGGCCGCACGCTGATGAGAGTGAGTGAGACGCCGCCAGAGATCCTAACGAAATAACATTTACCTTGTGCCTCAGCGATGCCGAAAAGGAGAGGGAAAGGCGCTTCTGGAGCCTCGAGGCGCCTGGAGACTCCCCTTCAGATGTCCATGGAGGATTTTTTGCGGCGTCTGAACCAAGAGGCAGCAGCTGCATCGGGGAGTCGCCCGCTGGAATCGCCGGGAAGGAGTGAGGTCGCGGCAAGTTTCCCTGGGCTAGAGCGACTCTGAGCCCTGATGCTAGAACCCCGCCCCCTCAGCCGCAGCGTGCTAGCTCTCCACGGGAGAGTAGTCAGCCCGAGGAGGCAGACTTCGTTTCCCGGGAGGCTGAAGTGAGTGAAGCACTGGAGGAAGACGAGACTGCAGTGAGAACAACAAGGGGACTTGAAATGGAGCAAGGTTCCCAGAGGGAGAAGACTGCCATTGCTGTGGAAGCTGGGACAATGCAAGCAAGTATATTCTCTGTTCCTAAACCCATGAATGTTACTCTAGACTCTATTTGGGACTTGGTAATTACTCTGGGACAAACATTGTCACCACAAATTAAAGTACTAGAAGAGAAATACTTACAACAAAGAAATGAAATAAATGGACTTAAACAGGAAAATATATCGATGAAAAATAATGTGGAAAAAATAGATAAAAAGATAAGTGAAGTAACTCAAATTCAAACGACACTGATTAAGGACAAGCTTAACCTTAGGAGAAAGGTGGAAATGATGGAAAATAATCTGCGGTTGAATAACCTTAGATTTTTGAACTTCCCAAAGATCCCTTCTTTATCAGCAAAAGAAGTTTTGAAAAAGTACTTTTGTGAGGTTCTTAATGTTCCTAATGATGCCTTTTCTCCTTTTTCCAAAATATATTATTTGCCATCAAAAAATTTGGAAGAACAACACCCACTAGAACAACAAGGTCAGGGTGAACAAATGGACATAACATTATTATTGGAATCTTCAATGAAGGAGGTAGCTACTCCAGCTACCCTATTGGCTACGGTGGTTTTATCACCAGATAAAAATTGGATATTACAGCTTTATTTTAAGAATAGACATAAAGAATTTCTTGGATATAAAGTTCAAATATTTCCGGATGTGACAAGGGAATCTCAGAAACGAAGGAAGGAATTTTTGCTTCTTAAGCCTGGGGTCGCTGCAATGGGGGCATCATTTCTTTTACGATATCCTTGCAAATGCATTGTAAAGTATAAATCTTGCAATTATATTTTCTTTGAACCCTCTCAGCTGACAGGATTTCTCTCCAGGAGGGGCCTTGAAGGGGATTAAGAAAATCTCAATGTATAATTTACTCTTGGTCCATTCTCATCTGACCGCCTAATTTGTAATTTGAATTTATTCTTTTTCCTTTTAATAGTTTCTCACTCAGGAACATCTTGGATCTCAATATTGGGACTTTAATTTTGATTGAGTAAATAGTAATTTTGTCATATAGATGTTACTTCATTTGTTTTATATTATGTTGACTCAATCATATTTTGTACAAGAAGTTTATTCTTGATAATATGTTCAAAATATAAATAAAGAAAAAAAATAAAATAAAATAAAATTCAGCTGCCAAATAGTAGACCAGTGCTCCAGTAAATGTCAGTGCAATAGAATGGCTGGCTGATTGAAGAGCTCCTCATACTCAGCAGTTATTTTTGAATATATTATTAGTTTATTTTAAAAAAAATTTAAAGAAAATGCTGAAATGGCTTCATTAAAACAAACAAAACTAGAAAATTCTTTTTCTACCGGAGTTAAAGCAAAGAGATTGAAGCCTGAGTCGGTAATAGCTGCTCAAGTTCCCTTACCGAAAGAGAGTGCAGATCCTGTATCGGTGGATATTCTGGAGGAACTTAGGGTGATTAAATCAATGTTAAAAGATAACGCAGAAAATATGGCAGCTATGAGAGAGGAGATTTCTATTGTTACTAAGCAGCTGGAGATATCTAATCGAAGGGTGGATCAGTTAGAGTCCCGCATTGAGAAAATGGAAGTGGACCAGAGGCAGTGCAAAAAAGATCACGCTGAGCTTAAGGACCTGCAAAAACGTATGGAAGCTTATGAGAATTACTCTCGTAGATCCTTGGGATCCTTGGGATGGCTGAAGGATCGGAAGGAAAAGACTGTCACCTTTTTAGAAAATTTGCTGCCAAATTTATTTTCAATTTCAACGAAGTTTCCGTTTGAAATAGAACGTGCACACAGAATTCCTGTGAAGCAGTTAAATGGGCAGCCTAGACCAAGACCTATAATATTAAAACTTCTCAGATTTCAGCATGCAATTGAAATTTTGCGGCTTGCCAAAGAAAAAAAGAAAATAGAATATAAAAATTCAGCTCTTATGTTTCTTCCTGATTTTGCCCCAAAAACAGCTGAAAAAAGAAAACAGTTTTTATTATTGAGACTAGAGAATGACACGGTGACAAAATTCATCACCGTCCCCGTCCCCGCGGATAACCGCGGGAAACCATCTTCATATCATTCTTTAATGAGAGAGGGAAGAATCAGAGTATGAATGGCCACAACCACTGACCCGCAAGCTTTGCTTTGAAGAATGCTGATGTAGAAGAACTGAGGTTGAAATAGACACTAGAAAATGACATGGGATTATTTCCCGCGGGTATCCGCGGGGACGGGAACGGTGATGAATTTTGTCACTGTGTCATTCTCTAATTGAGACCCCAATTACAGCAATTAGGGGCAAGATATGGTCTCTTTTATCCTGCTTACATGAGGGTAACTCATGATAATCATACTATAAAATATGATGATCCTGTTAAACTTCAACAATATATTGAAGGCTGTGAAAATTGTATGGAATAGGATACTATCCAAGATTTAAACAAAAACGCTATGATTTGTTACTAACTTCTTCAATTTGTTTGAATCCAAACTAGTTCAATCCAAACTAGTTTGTAGCAGAAATGTTTTAACTGCTATTACAACTTCAGTATATAATACGAGACTTTTAATTTGCCTGAATTGTAATTTCATTGAAGCATTTTAACATTCAAAGGAAGAGTCCTGAAGAAAGAATTTTTACAAAGTTCTATTAATTTTTTGAGCATTTTTTATGTTGTCTTTCCTGTGGTTTTAACAAGACTGACTTTCCTGGGGATATAACAAGGCATTTTAACATTCCCTTAGAGTTGGATCCGCTCCAGGAAGTGATGGATATACGGTAGAATTTTTTTAACTCTTTTCAAACTATTTTGTTACCCCATCTTTTCAAATTATATCAGTTTCAACTAAATAAAGGTTGTATTACAGGTACTATGGCAGAAGCTTTAACAATAGTTTTGCCTAAGCCAAACAGAGATCCCATGTTGGTTTCAAACTATAGGCCTATTTCTTTGATTAATGTTGATGGGAAATTGTTAGCTAAAATATTGGCTTTGCGTTTGAATAAGGCTCTCCCTTATATTATTGGTATGCATCAAACAGGTTTTGTTGCTCAAAATAACACCAGATTAGCTTTTCATATTTTACATTTAACAAAGGATATGAAAGATCCGGCTTTCTCTGTTTCTTTAGATGCAGAGAAAGCATTTGATCGGGTAGAATGGACTTTTATGTATCAAGTAATGGATTGGTTTGGTATTGGTTCTCGATTTATACAAATGATTCAATCCCTGTATAGCTCCCCATCTGCTAGATTATATATAAATAATACTTTTTCAGAAAGGTTCTTTTTAGAAAGGGGAGTTAGACAGGGTTGTCCATTATCTCCTTTGTTATTTGATATTGTTTTGGAACCTCTACTTTTAGCTATTCAACAATCAAAGGAGATAGAAGGTATTCCTTATGCAGGTCGGGAATATAAAATTTCTGCTTATGCAGATGATATTTTGATTCATTTGAGAAATCTGGAGTCAACCATTCCACATTTATTGGATTTGATTGATAAATTTGGAAAATTTTCAGGTTATAAAATAAATTGGAATAAATCAGAAATTCTTCCACTAAATGTACATTGTATAAAAGGCTTATTTGATTCGTTTCAGTTTAGTTGGAAGAAAGATGGAATAAAATATTTAGGAATTTGGATAAAAAGTACATTGGAAGAAACAATGAAGGTAAATGAAAAATCCTTATTACTAAAAGTTACAGAATTGTGTGAGCAATGGAATCCTTTGCATATTTCTTGGTGGGGGAGAGTGCAAATAGTAAAGATGATGATTTTGCCTATAGTTTGTTACCAAATGAGTATGTTACCAGTTTATTTTCAAGAGTCCTTTTACAAAAAATTAAATAATATTTTGACAAAATTTGTTTGGCTTGGGAAAAAAACAAGAATTGCTTTAGTATCGTTGCAAAAATCAATTGTGGAGGGTGGGGTAAATTTTCCAAACTTTTATAGGTACCATCAAGCCTATATATTGCGTCAAGGTATGTATTGGATCCTCCCTGAGATTATTGATCATCAACCAGATTGGTTATATTTGGAACGGAATTTGGTGTCCCCTATGAGACTTCCACATGTATTAAGTATCAGATTTCATAAATATGCTAAGGACAATATAATTTTATTGGATACTTGGAAAACTATTAAATTTATTGATAAATTAACAGAGGTACCAATAATGAAATCTACTTTACAGTCCTTATGGTTAAACTCCAAGATTCAAATAGGCGGTGCTGGAATCGCTTGGAAGAATTGGATGCAGGCAAATATTAGGACATTAGATGATCTTATTTCTAATGGTAATCTGCTTGAGTTTTCACAACTGCAGCATTCATTTGGTATTTCAAACACTCAACAATATAGGTGCTTGCAGTTGAAGCAGGCTATTCAGATGGGGTTTCCTGAATGGAAAAATTTGAAAACTTATTTTAGCTTGCAAATCCTTTGCTACCAAACAGATTTAATAGGACATCAGGCTGCCCAGTGGTATAAATTGATTTCTGGATTTTTAAATAAAAAAACAAAAAATAGTCTTAGAGATATTTGGAGTATCGAGTTAAAACAGCATATTTCTGTTTCTTGTTGGCCACGAATCTGGACTTGGAGATTAAGATGTACAATGTCAGCATCTATGAGACAAACATGGTTGTTTTTATTACATAGAATTTTTTGGACTCCAGTTAGGTTGAATAAAGTAGATAGTTCTAAATCTAATAGATGTTGGCATTGTCATATTGATATTGGGACTTTGGATCATCTTTTATTTTTTTGTCCATTGATACTTGGCTTTTGGAAGTCGATTTGGGGGCAAATTAATAATATTCTTCAATCCTCTATTCCTTTGACATATGAAGCAATAATTTTTGGAACGATTCTGCATGATAAACCCACTTTGGATAGAAATAATAGTCGCCTTTTCATGATCTTATCAGGAATAGGGATTCAAATGATCACATCTAATTGGAAAAATCATGATAGGATTAATTTTAGTTTTTGGTGGGCAACTGTATGTGCAACATATAAATATGAAAAGATTATGGCAGAGCGTTTAGGGTTTGTTAAATCCTTTAAGGGGATTTGGGGTCCATTAACTAATTTTGTCACATTATAATTAAAGTGATTCCTTTTTCTTTATGTTAGATTCCTTTGCACATCCAGGGTGGGTAGGGGGGGTGGGGGGTGTATTATTTATTTAGAGGTATAAATTTCACAATATTCTATAATATTGATGAGTATAATATAATATCATTACTGTTATAGGTTAAGAAGGGATTTCAAATTTTTATTGTAATATTTCTGATGTTAATAGTGTATTTTCATATAGTTGGTTTTGTGTTGTTTTTTTCGATTTTTCAAATGTATACATTGTCAAGTTCAAAATATCAATAAAGAAATAAAAAAAAAAAAAAGTATGTCCTGTGTCATAGTGTCGGTCACGGTACCTCCGCCCACTGTATTGCATAATTTAGCGTCATCGGCAAATAATGCAATTTTACCCCGAAGTCCCTGAGGCAGATCTCGTATGAAGCTATTAAATAGGATTGGACCCAGGACCGAGCCCTGTGGTACTCCACTGTGCGCTTCCAACTTTTTAGAGGGAGTACCACCCTTTGATGTCTGCCACTGAGCCAGTCTTTAACCCATGCAGTGAATGTTTCTCCTAGCCCCAACGAACTCATCTTGTTCAAAAGTCTACGGTGTAGGATGCTATCAAAAGCCTTACTGAAGTCCAGATACACTACATCTAGGTTTTTTGTTACTCAGTCAAAGAAGCTGATTAGGTTTGATTTGGCAGGATCTCCCCCTTGTAAATCCATGCTGGTGGGAATCCCTCAGTCTCTCATCATCCAGAACCGTATCTAATTTGTGTTTAATCAATGTTTCCATAAGTTTACACACTATTGACGTGAGACCTACCGGTCTGCAATTTGCAGTCTCTAACCTGCATCCCTTTTTGTGGAGCGGAATGATGTTAGCTGTTTTCCAGTCTAATGGAACTTTTCCCGTGCTCAGAGAAAGATTGAAGAGCGCGGCTAACGGCTCTGCCAGGACATCTCTCAGTTCTCTAAGCACTCTGGGGTGCAATTTGTCCGGTCCCATGGCTTTATTTACTTTGAGCCTTGACAATTCTTGGTAGATGCTGCTGGTTGAAAATTCAAAATTCCTGAATGGGTCTTTTGAGCTCTCCCTTGTTTGTAGCTGTGGACCGGATCCCGGTGCCTCACAGGTAAAGACTGAGCAGAAGTATTTGTTCAGTAGTTCGGCTTTATTGGAGTCCGATTCTACAAAGTTGCCGTCGGGTTTCCTCAGGCGCACTATCCTGTCCGTATTCCTCTTTCCATCACTAACATACCTGAAAAAGGATTTATCCCCTTTTTTAATATTCCTAGCTAAATTTTCTTCCATCCGGAGTTTGGCGTTTCTGACCGCTGTTTTAACAGTTCTAGATTTCTCTAGATACGCTTCTTTGGCTTTTGGTCATTGTGATTGTTTGTAGGATACAAATGCTCTTTTTTTCTGTTTTACAAGTTACGAGATCTCCGCAGAGAACCATTGGGGTTTGTTATTTCTCCGGTTTTTATAAAGAGGTTAGTTGCTTCCTGTAGGATAGATTTCAGAGCTGACCACATTACCTCCACATTATCTGTTGTGTCTTGGTTTTGCAGCGCCTCATAGACAAAATCTCCCATGCTCTCTTCTTCACCCAGAGAGTGGTGGAAAACTGGAACGCTCTTCCGGAGTCTGTTATAGGGGAAAACATCCTCCAGGGTTTCAAGACAAAGTTGGACAAGTTCCTGCTAAACTGGAACGCAGGTGAGGCTGGACTCATTTAGAGCACTGGTCTTTGACCTGAGGGCCACCACGTGAGTGGACTGCTGGGTAGGATGGACCACTGGTCTGACCCAGCAGCAGCAATTCTTATGTTCTTATGTTCATCCCCTCCTTTCCCCTTCTGTCCTGGTGGATTCACAATCTACCTATAGTACCTAGGGCAATGAAAGGTTAAGTGACTTACTTGCTGAGGATCATAAGGAGCAGTACTGGGAATGAACGTGCAATGTCATCATGTAACATCTGTGCATGAGCAGATGCACTCCAGACTCGGCCCGAAGTAGAGTTGGGGGGCAGAATGGGGCTGGGCCGGTGGCGGAACGGGGCAGGCCCATGCATCCTCTTTTTCCAGATGCAAAATCTGGTAACCCTATGCAAATTCATTGTGGATAGCCTGAAAATCTGACTGTCTGGGTATGTCCCGAGGACTGGGTTGAGACTGAGAACCCCTGTACTAGTCTACTCCCTGCCCAGCTGCTTTTTTCTCTTTTCAACCTACCCCCCCTCAGAGTTCTTCTCTTCACCCCTCCCCCCTCCCCCAACATTTTCTCAACCTTACCTGCAACAGTGTGACTGGTTTTTGATGGTCAGAGTGCTTTAAAGAACAACACAACTCCTGCCCTGTCAGTTTAAAACCACTTCCCTGGAAGGTAGATGACAATCACTGATACTACTCAAGGATTTCACACATGTAGTCTGCGGCTTCTCACTTCTTCAGCTGTTACCCACTGTAGCATTAGTTCCTGTTCACTGTAAATATTTTCCAACAGTCAACAGCTGAATAATGTGGAATCTATCATTCTTGCTGATATGTGAATCCCATGCTGATTGACTCTAAACCAGCGGTCTCAAACTCAAACCCTTTGCAGGGACACATTTTGGATTTGTAGGTACTTACCTCATGCAAAGTTGTCATTTCTTTAATAAGACATTAACTATTTGTTCTGCGGCCCTCCAAGTACCTACAAATCCAAAATGTGGATTTTCTGAAATCTGAAATTATCAGCAGCAATTCAGTTTATAAATCTTTCCTTAATTGCTTCTGATAATTTTAGCTATACACAGCTGAAAGCAGTGCAACATGCAGAAAGTGAAAAACTATCAAAGTATTAACTGCAAGAGACAAGATTTTGGACCAACCAACCAGCACTGGACACACGCACAAGCTGCACTGCCTCCAATGGTTACCTTACAATCTGGAACTTTGCCCGCCTCACTGCTGTAACCTCACACAAGAGCTTTCCTGTGTCTGTACACAATTATCCTCTCCACTCCACCTCATAATTGCGTACAGACACAGGAAAGCACTTGTGTGAGGTTACAGCGGTGAAGCGGGCAACGTTCCAGAACGTAAGGTAACCATTGGTGGCAGTGCAGCTTGTGCGTGTGTCCAGTGCTGGAGGAGGTGAGAGCTGAAGTCGGTTGCGGATGCGACCGCCTGACACATAAGGCACAAGTTTTCCATAAAGAATCATTCTTTATAATACCAACGGCTTCAAAATAGTACCTGGCGGGCTGCGAGTTTGGGACCACTGCTCTATACTGACCTATTGGCCACATATATCTTCTGTTGTCAGCAAACGTTTCTTCAAACTGTGTCAAGTTTGTTTTGTCTAACCTACTCAACAAAAAGGCATTATACATTGTTAGGGTTGCCAGATTTCCTCTTTAGATTTAAACATTTTTTATTGAAGGAACAAAAAGAAAATACATTCATAACATATATAAAGATATTCTTTACAAACGAATTCACATACAGTTATTTAAAAATTCAATTCCATATAATACATATTATCAAATAATATCATTCCTCCAATCATTTTATATTATAAACCATAATCCCTCATTATCAACCCCCCTATCTCCCTTTCCCTCCTCCCTCCCTCCCCTTTCCCCTCCCTCCAACCAATTTCCCATTTCCCATCCCCACCCCAACCCATTTTTCCTTCCCCTTCCCCGGACAAGGTGACAAAAAACAGCCAAGATCTGGAATACAATTATAATATCTTATATTATGCTGGCGGTTTCGACCGTTGCTCCTGGTTAAGCCGGTTTCCTCTTCCTACCATTCTTCCTCTTGAGAAAGAGGAAACACGATTTGTGTTGAGGAAGTCGAACCTGTTTGGAATGAATTTATACCTACTTTTTACATGCTGTACTGGAAGGATTTATAATTGATGGTGTTGAACATGAATTGGAACACGTGACTATTGCACTTGCACTTTTTTCTGGATATTTTCACTGATTGGGACTGGGATTCGGATAAAAAACATAATAGTCTGAATTTCATCTTTATTGCTTTTGAAGCTAAGTGAATATTTATTTATTAGCTATTATGATTGTCTGATAGCAGGTTTAACGCTGTGAAATGTTATGAAATTTCTCTGCTCCTTCCTCTGAATTGTCCTTTCTTTTTCTTTTTTATCTTCTGTTATTGCTTTATAGTATGATATTAAGAATTTAAATTATTGTATGAATTAAATAGTATGATTATATTTAAATTGTGGATTTCTCTATGATTGACTACATCTGATGCTGTGAATCCTTATGATATACAGTTGTTTTTTTTTTCTTTTGTTGATAATACAGTTAAGACAACCATAACTTCAATGTAATTCATTGAGAATTAAACTTCTTGCCCTAGGTGAAAGTTTTTGAACATAGGGATCCCAAGTCTTCATAAAAAGACGGGTTCGTCTAGGACAGGGGTCTGCAACCTTTAAGACATAAAGAGCCACTTGGACCCGTTTTCGAAAAGAAAAAAAAACTTGGAGCCGCAAAACCATTATAAAACAAATCTAACACTGCATATATTGTTTCTTATCTTAATGCTATATATAGGATCACTAAATTGAAAATAAAATCATTTTTCCTACCTTTGCTATTTGGTGATTTCATGAGTCTCTGGTTGCACTTTCTTCTTCTGACTGTGCATCCAATCTTTCTTCCTTTCTTTCAGCCTCCTGTATGTTTCCTCTCCTCCAGACCTCATTCTCTCCCCCAACTTTTTCTTTCTGTCTCCCTGTTCCCCCTTCTTTTTGTCTCCGTGCCCTCCCCCAAGCCACTCGGTTTGCTGCCACCGCAATCGGGGAACAGCCCCCAAGCCACCGCCGTCCCAAGCTTTCCCTGCAGAAGTGTTGCGCTGACCAGCATTCCGCTCCCTGACGTCAATTCTGACGTAGGAGAGGAAGTTCCAGGCCAACAAGGCATTTCTCCTCATTCCATCCAGCCTGAGCCCCATCTCTCCTTGATCCAGCATTTCCCTTCTGTGTCTGTCAGAATTACCATTCCACCTATTTTCCAGCATCACCCTTCTTTGTGTCCATCTCACCTATATCCCTATCTCACCACTTTTTCAGAATCTTCATTTGTCTCTGTCCTTATCTTTACGCCATGTTCACCATTTGCCCTTTCAATGTCTTTATCTACCCCCCCCCCACTTTTTCAGCATTACTTCTATGTCTCTATTTCACCTCCTCTTCATGTCCCCTCTGTATCTCTATCCTTATTCAGTAGGTCCTGCTTACCCTTTCTCTTCTTTGTGTCACTATCTCCATTTTCAGCTTTCCCCCCCTTTTCCTTTGTTACTGCACCCTGTAGCTAGAATCTTTCCACCCTCCCTCCACTCCGGCCCAGCCCAGTATGAAATATTTCCTTTTGTTTCCCTCCCCTCTCTCTTTCTCTCTCTCTTCTCCTCCCTCACCCACGAGTCCTGTATCTGGCCCTCTCCCTTCTACCTGCACCTGGCAACACCCCCCTGCTCCGCGGCTCTCTTCAGCAACTCGTCAGCAGCAGTGATCAAGACAAGCTGCCGACATCGAGGCCTTCCCTCTACGAGTCCCGCCTTTGTGGAAAAAGGAAGTTGAAACAAGCGGGACTCGCAGAGGGTAGGCCCCGACGTCAGAAGCTTGTGTCGATCGCTGCTGCTGAGTTGCCGAAGAGAGCCGCGGAGCAGGGGATGTGGCCGGAAGCAGGTAGAAGGGAGAGGGAGATAGGAAGGCTGTAGATCTCCGGAGCATGACACCGACCCCGGCCAGGATGATTTCTTTTTCAGGCACCTTACAAGTCCAGCGTCGCGGCGGGAAATAGCCATGCTGAGCAGTGAGCTCAGCACTACACAGATGAAAGCCTTGCTTGCTGATTGGTCCGGCAGCACGGCGGGGCGGGGCCGCCGGACCAATCAGCAAGCAAGGCTTTCATCTGTGTATGTGCTGAGCTCACTGCTCAGCATGGCTATTTCCCGCCGCGACGCTGGACTTGTAAGGTGCATGCCTGCGTGACACACTACCGGAGCCGCAGCAAAGGTGGAAAAGAGCCGCATGCGGCTCTGGAGCCGCAGGTTGCCGACCCCCGGTCTAGGAGATTGACGAACCTCCCAGACCTCAAATAAAAGTAAACGATGCAACTGGTTCCTCCAATGCCAAAAACTTGGAGATTCTTTCTGTAATCAATCAGATAGAACTTTTGCCTTCCAAGCAGCCAAGTCGAACCCATGGCTAGCACAGATGATACTCGAGGCCCCCACTTACCTATCATTCAGAAAACTACTAAAAACGTACCTTTTCAGCAAACACGACCCTTAATAATCCATTCACCTCACATGACACTTACCCCACCCCTGCCCCCTTCCTCCTTCACCAGTCCCTCCCTCCCCCACTCTCTACCTCCCCTACCTAGCTCGATCAAACCTGCAATTTCTGTAATATTGTTGTAAACCTGCCCTCTTTGCAGACAGTTAAGAATCGCTGTAATTTCACGGCTGACTGCGGCAAATCACTGTAATTTATCGTAACTCAGCCTGCAATTTGCTGTTAAAAATACTTCTAATTATGCTGTAAATCTGCTTCTAATTTTGTAAACCTACTTCTAATTTTGTTGTAAATCTGCTATTCAATGCAGATCATTTGCTAATTGATGTAAACCGCCTAGAACTCACTGGGTATGGCTGTATATAAGAATAAAGAATAATAATAATAATATAATAAAACCCTTAGCGGACATACACAGTGGGAAATTTGTGCATCCGTGATCCATGGTGTCGCATGCGCAGTAGGAGCGGCTGATTCTGATGCGTGCAGCATGTTTCCACATCAGCGTAAGAGAAGCACGGTGGTTTCCTTCAGCTGAGCAATTTCTGGTGCTTCCCCTATCGGTAGTCTTAGTTGCGGTAGCCAGCAGCAGTGGCTGACTGCTGGCACCGATAGTAGGTAGGTAGCAATTGTGGGGGGCCAGTAAGGGGGGACAGGCATCGGCTTTTGGCACTGGAGGGAAGGAGTCATGCAGGCAGGCTGGCTTTAGCGCGGCAGAGAGGGAGATAGGTAGGCTGGCTAGCTTTGGGGGACGGGGGTGGGACAAAGGCTGGAAGGCAGTGAGGGGGGACATAGGAAGGAGCACTGGGGGCACTATGGACATAAGAAGGAGGCACTAAGGACATGGGGAAGGAGGCACTGGGGGCACTAAGGACATAGAAAGGAGGCACTGGGGACACTAAGGACATGGGAAGGAGGCACTGGAGCACTAAGGACATGGGAAGGAGGCATTGGGGGCACTAAGGACATAGAAAGGAGGCACTGGGGACACTAAGGACATGGGAAGGAGGCACTGGAGCACTAAGGACATGGGAAGGAGGCACTGGAGCACTAAGGACATAGGAAGGAGGCACTGGAGCACTAAGAACATGGGAAGGAGGCACTGGGGGCACTAAGGACATAGAAAGGAGGCACTGGGGACACTAAGGACATGGGAAGGAGGCACTGGAGCACTAAGGACATGGGAAGAAGGTACTGGGGCATTAAGGACATGGGAAGGAGGCACTGGGGCACTAAGGACATAGGAAGGAAGGAGGGAGGGAATGGAAAGGGACAATTGTTGGGCCTGAGTGCAGAAAGAATGAAAGAAATACAGCGGCCAAGGAGAGAGAGAGAGAGACAGAAAGGAAGACAGACAGTGGAAAAGGAGAGAGAGAGAAAAAGATAGACAGACAGACACATCTATTCTAGCACCTGTTAATGTAACGGGCTTAAAGATGAGTACTGTATAATTTAACAAAATTTTAACCTTACTACATAGTACCTAGTATATTGTGTTATTTGATCTTCTACTCTGCCTCATATACACATCCTTCTAATCAAGAAAATCAGTCAGTTATTCAATATTTATGATATTTAAAAAATATATCTTTCGGGATTCTATGTTTAGCGTTAATGGTCATGCATCTTGGAAAATTCTCTCTTTACCCTTTCACCTTGAAAAAAAATCACACCAGAAATTTAAGACTTCTTTCTAAACATATCTGTTTTATTAAGCTTTTGAAAACCTATCATCCTTCCACTGAATCTTTCACTGGCACTATATGGCCACAATGATGGCCACACAGGAGTACAGCAGTATAACGTTTTTCTCTCTCTCTCTTTTATTGCATTGCATTCATTTCGAGTTTTATGTCTATTATTATATTGCCTTGATGGTCTGTCTCTAAGATGGAAATTTAATACAAATGAGCCCTTAACTTATAACTGGATTTCACATGTCTTTCTCTACTTCCTCATGGACAGTGACTCTCAACATTTAACTAATATTTTGAATGTTACTGGTGAGAAACAGAGGGAGCAGGAAGTCCAGTGCTGCTGCTGCACAACCCTTAACCCGTGGCACTGTGCTTGCAAGAAAGCAGAGAAATAACCAATACAGAATGATTACGGTTTATTTTATAACATTTTATTGAAGAAATCCAATAAATATACAATAATATAGTAACAATAAAATAGTCAGTACATTAAAATTCGCCATATTAATTTTCCATTACATGTCTATCATTCCTTCAAAATAAATTTTAAAATTACCTATTACATCTCTCAATACACTCCCCCTGTTACCTTCCCCCTACCCCTTCCCCCCATTCACCTCTCCCCCCTTCCCCCCATTGTTTTAAATTTAATTACAGCATTGTAATAAATGAATTAAACAATAATACAATTTAAATAGGGTTTAAATTGAAACTTCAATGAGCTTAGAGAGGCTGGAAAAAGTCTCATGAATTTGAGTGACTGAGGGGATTATATCAAAACTTGGTGACGGGACAATCGCGCGCCAGACACCAGCGCGCCAACAATCGAGCGCTGACAATTTGGCACAAGACACAAGTGCGCCATGGGAAAACTTAGTTTTAAAGAGCTCTGACGGTTCCAACCCCCCAAACCCCCCCAACAGCAGTGCAAACACTATGCAGTAAAGTGGGGAGGGGGTTCCCCACTCACATCCCACTTCAGAGCTCTTTAAAACTAAGTTTTCCCGCGGCGCGCTGGTGTCTTGCGCTGAATTGTCTGCCCTCCATTGTTGGCGCACTGGTGTCTCGCGCGCGACTGACTATGAACCCATAACTTAGCAATAAGCTAGAGGAGGGAGCCTGGGCATGGATTTAAATATTGGTCTTGTACGAGTCAGTACGTGAGGAGTGTGTGGTGCAGTGGTTGGAGCTACAGCCTCAGCACTCTGGGATTGTGGGTTCAAACCCCACGCTGCACCTTGTGACCATTGGCAAGACACTCAGTCCTCCATAGCCCCAGGTACGTTAGATAGATTGTAAGCTCACCGGGACAGAGAGGGAAAATGCTTGAGTACCTGAATGGAAAAACCGCTTAGATAATTTTGGTAGGTGGTATATAAATACCTAATAAACTTGAAACTTGAAAACCTTAGGAGAAGAAGTAGGGGTGGACCAAACAACTTCCAGCAGCCTGGCATGAACAATCAAAAGTTTATTTTCAAAGGATCCAAAATGCAAAGCCCCAACATGGGGCCATATTTTGGTGGTAAACTACCTGCTCCAAAGCTCAAATTGCTATAAAACCAAACATAAAATATAATAATATATGACAATGTATATACAGTATACAACAATAAAAAGATAATTATATCTAAATGCAATATATCAAATAACATAGAGTGTAAATAAAGTATAGAAGCAGACATCATGTATATAGGGTTTCCACAATAATTTTAAATAATCACAGCTCTAATTTATGAATAAATTATGACTTAATTAATATCTTTATTTAAATGTGAAGTGCTCAGACCTTATAACCAATGTTTTTAGTGATGTCACCAAAACGGGGTTAACAAGGGGACCATCATCGCCTTCACCGTCCCCAAACCACCATTATTATATAAACAAATCACTCCACGTGAATTGCTATTGTATTTAATATACTTATCTTCGCCAGGTGGTTGTTGGTAATGTTGAACCTCGTTGAGAAATTTTAAGAACCATGTTGTGTGAGCTTAAAAAAATTTTTTACTCTGTGTTTTTTTCTCTACTTATGGTCCCTGTCCCCCCGACCCAGGTTTCGTGTCTTCGTCAGGGAGGGACATTGATACTGAAAGAAATACATAAAAACAACGTGTTTTTAACTCAACTATTGTTAAAAAAGGTCTAAATTAATTATAATGTAGTTATATCTATTCAATCATGAAAATATTATCAATGTATTCAATAAATTTACATACCTATTACTGGCTCACTGGGACTGGACCTAACCAAAGTGTTGGGAAGACTGAAGCTCTGAGCCCAGGATAATGATTTTATAGGGAAGAGAACCGGAAAAGCTATATTAGACCGAACCGGATATGAGATCAACCAGAAAAAATGACCTCATTGCTATCCTTTATATTAATGACCATTCGATCTCGGAATTTAAACCTTCTGGGGTAAGTGTATGCCAATTGTATATAAAACGTTGTTCTTTCTGAATTAATAATTTAGAAAGATCTCATTCAAAATGTTTTATGTGAATCAATACTGTGTATCGTAAGTCTTGAAGCGTATGTGATTCACTCAGCCAATGAGGAACTAGGGGGGCGGAGATGCGTCCAGTGCGAATGCTACTCAAGTGCTCTATAATGCGGGTTTTGATTTTACGAGTTGTTTGTCCTATATATATTTTGAGACAAGGACACTGGATGTAATAAATCACTCCTTTAGAATCACATGTGGTGTCAGTGTTTAGTTTAAACCATCGACCTGCAGATGACGGAATTTGCACTTGAGTAACATTCATAACATGACCACATACCCGGCACTTACCACATGGTTGATGTGGCATCCTAGTAGTTGTGACAATATCCGAATTATTATGTTTTAATTTTTCTCCCAAATTGGGGCCCCTCGAAAACGCAAATTTAGGCCTTTGAGTCAGCGATGGATGACATTGGAGTATTGGCCAGTATTTCAAAATGATGTGTTTAATCGCATTGCTACTGCCGGTATAGGGCATGACACAAACTGTGTCCTGTTTAGTTGTTTCTCTAGTGTTTGGCAACATTAGCCATGGCCGATAACAATTTTTCGCTCTTTTCCAAGCTCTTCTTGTTACTTTCCCAGGATACCCACGGTCTTTAAATTTGTCATATAATTCTTTAGCTTGCTTATTAAAATCTTGGTCATCTGAACATATCCTTCTTAAACGTAGGAATTGACCTACCGGAATCCCATTTCTTAAAGCTCTTGGATGGAAGCTTCCATATTGTAAAAGTGAATTTCGATCAGACGTTTTTTTGTACAGGGAGGTGGAAATTTGGTTATCATATTTACTGATATTAATATCTAAAAATGATGCTTGATGTTGGTTATATTGATAAGTAAATTTAATGTTAGGATCTTTCTGATTGATATCTTCTAAAAATTTCCTTAAATCATCAACATCACCTCCCCATACAAAAAACTAAAGGAGTGATTTATTACATCCAGTGTCCTTGTCTCAAAATATATATAGGACAAACAACTCGTAAAATCAAAACCCGCATTATAGAGCACTTGAGTAGCATTCGCACTGGACGCATCTCCGCCCCCCTAGTTCCTCATTGGCTGAGTGAATCACATACGCTTCAAGACTTACGATACACAGTATTGATTCACATAAAACATTTTGAAGGAGATCTTTCTAAATTATTAATTCAGAAAGAACAACGTTTTATATACAATTGGCATACACTTACCCCAGAAGGTTTAAATTCCAAGATCGAATGGTCATTAATATAAAGGATAGCAATGAGGTCATTTTTTCTGGTTGATCTCATATCCGGTTCGGTCTAATATAGCTTTTCCGGTTCTCTTCCCTATAAAATCATTATCCTGGGCTCAGAGCTTCAGTCTTCCCAACACTTTGGTTAGGTCCAGTCCCAGTGAGCCAGTAATAGGTATGTAAATTTATTGAATACATTGATAATATTTTCACGATTGAATAGATATAACTACATTATAATTAATTTAGACCTTTTTTAACAATAGTTGAGTTAAAAACACGTTGTTTTTATGTATTTCTTTCAGTATCAATGTCCCTCCCTGACGAAGACACGAAACCTGGGTCGGGGGGACAGGGACCATAAGTAGAGAAAAAAACACAGAGTAAAGAATGTTTTTAAGCTCACACAACACGGTTCTTAAAATTTCTCAACGAGGTTCAACATTACCAACAACCACCTGGCGAAGATAAGTATATTAAATACAATAGCAATTCACGTGGAGTGATTTGTTTATATAATAATGGTGGTTTGGGGACGGTGAAGGCGATGATGGTCCCCTTGTTAACCCCGTTTTGGTGACATCACTAAAAACATTGGTTATAAGGTCTGAGCACTTCACATTTAAATAAGGATATTAATTAAGTCATAATTTATTCATAAATTAGAGCTGTGATTATTTAAAATTATTGAAGATTCTCATCACAGAATATAGTTATTTATTCCTCCATAGATTGTTTGGTATAGGGTTTCCACATACATCCAAAAGCAAGTAATATTAAGACATTAAACCTAGCACCCTTACTTCTTTTTCTAAGGTGTTTCCCATGTTGGGGCTTTCCCCCTTTTCTTCGGTTGGTTGGAACTATTTTGTACCTCAGTATTGAAAACAGGAAGACCTAAAATGGCTTACCAGTGCACATAGTGGATAGCAGTAACTGGGCATGCTTCAGACAAATACAGAAGGGCAGGTAAAAGACATGGGGGAGGGGAGAGTTGTGTTGGATGCGTACAGGAATTTATATGCTCACCTATTCACACTGGAATATTTCAATTGAGAAGACTGGATGCGCCATTTTGCTCTTTATCTGCCATCATTTTACTATGTTACTCTGCTACTAGGAAAGGAAATGTAATTGGACTTTTTCTTGGTCTCTCAGCAGAAAAGAGCACAGAAGAATCGGGTGGTTCTGGAGGTGAGAACTATGAAGCACTAACACCTACATCTTAAAATGAGAATGCCCCTCCACTAGATTTATGGTTCTTAATCCATTCCTCTGGGCCTGCCTGGCTGGTCAGATTTTCATGATACCCATAATGAATGGCGAAGTTCCATCAAGGCAGGGCATGGAAATCTATTCTTTTGCTTATTCACTGATTCTACCTGGGGTGGGGCCTTTCTACGACCTGATTGAGAACCGCTCCATTAGATAAAGTAGATGCTGGTCCCAAATAGCAGCCTGCATCCAGGCATGGGGCCCATGAGGATCATCTGTGCCAGGATCATCACAGCAAGCCAGCTGCCCTGTTTCTAGGCTCATGGTGGTGGAAGGTGTACGGCTTAGCCCCCCAAATGTAAGGATTAGCAAATACCCCAAAGGTAAGGTTTTGGAGGGGTAATGTTGAAGCAAATAAGCCCCAATGATATAATGTGGCGGCCTTACAATCCTCCAGGCCCCGGGTTTAGTACCCTCGTAGAAGATTCTCACTAGGAAGTGAAATTACTGACAAAGACAGCTAAGAGTGATTGCATAAAGAATATATATTGTGCAGAAATAGGATTAATATTACAGAAAGGCAATGTTACAGAGTTATACATCCAGCATATACTGGGTTACAAATGTACAGAAAGAAATAGACATAAGCTTTACAAATACAGAGTGGATTCAGAGACTGCTTGGGTGGGTGTGTGAGAGAGAGAGAGAGGACAGTTTACCGGCATTAATGTGTGTTTGGATAGGTAAGAGGCTGTTTAAGAAGACAGGGAAACCAAGCCAGGGTCCAAGTTCCAGAGAGAGAGAGAAAGGAGAATGGGGGGGGGGGGTATGGTCCAGGCTTCAGGTTCCAGAGAGAGAGAGGTGTTGCAGAGAGGAGGCTTTTATAGGTTGGAATCTTATTCTAAAAATATAAACTATTGTATTTCCCAGTATCTTTCTGTTTATAATTTGTAAACTGTTTGAAACAATGGTTAGTTTAATTGATAAGGAAGGTGTAACACTTACAGGAATGGTAGATGGGATTAGTCTCTGGCTTCTTTGTCCCAATCAAATAGCATATCTTCTTGATAAACAGTCCACTCTGGCTGGATGCTTAATGTATGTGAATTCTGTGCAGAAGCATTTAGGGTCTATCTGCATCAACATTCCAGAGTCAGATTGATATAATGTCCCATAGGCCTCTGCTGACATTGGTTAGGCCAACCGAAAATGCTGACTGCTAGCAATACTAGGCTGACAGAGGCACCCCACTTTAGCCAGCTTTTCAGAGCTGCCATTTTGCATTTTATTTCTCTTATTATTTCCTTAGCTTTTAGTAACTTTGTCACTGTTGAGTGTAAACCAAACTGGATTTGACAACCATTTGGATGGGGTGCTTTGCTATCCCATCTTCCCTTCCCCTTGTACTCTGTTAAGTGTGTGTTCTGTTGTTCCAGATGCCTCTTTTTTCACTTGGCCCAATGAAGTGTCCCAGACTATCCCTAGATATGGTAAGATACAGGGTTTGTTTACACGTTCAGGAGTTACAGCCTTTAGGAAAAGGGCAAAGGAAAATAATCCAGCTTCCCGACTGGTTATTTTTATGAGATGATGGTGTCTAATGAGGTTCAAATACTGTTCTTCACACCATTATTGCAACAAGACGGTTCTGGTTCATAAAAATAATTTCACTATGTTTGGAGTTAATCCACACTACCTTGGGATGGTTCTTTTGGCATCCAGTTCCAGAGCTGAGATTCCTCCTCCCTTCTTATAATATTTCTAAGCACAACCAAAGATACAGGCTTTATTAAAAGTACAGTCCATCTCAAATCTTGTATTGTAGGGAAAAAGTGCATCTTACAACAATGGATGCAGGAGACATCTCCTTCCTTCTGGCATTGGCACAATCGTCTTCATGAGTTATTGTTATGGGAATTCTGGGATCTTCGTTTGACTTTTAGGAAATCAAAACTTTTTTATTCGGCATGGGGCCCCTATATACAATCATTGCCTCATCGTGTGCGCAGCTCTCTCCTCAGTCACTTGGGGGATGCAGCCGTTCCTCGTATTGGTGGGATTTGATATGGTGGTTCTGACTGGTACACGCACACACACTTTCATGCTTCTCTCTTTCTTTTTCACTACGGGGAAGTTTGGGTAGATTGGCAAGAGTTTGGGAGGGCCGGGAATTAATGGTCTAAGAAGGGGTTTCACTGGGGTTCATAATAATCCAGGGTCCTGGTGTGTTATAATGTTCCTTTGGGTTATTCCTCTGTTGGGCTTGTCGAAGAGTTATTTATTCTTTTTGTATAGTCATGGCCTAATCTCTTTATTGTTCACTTCTCTAGAGGTTGTGGGGGATGGGGGGGGGGTGAAGGGGTAGGAATGTTGTTATATACTTTTCACTATTGTATTTTCATTCTTGCAGTGTCAATATTTCTGTATTATTCTGTTTTCTGATGTTACAATTTGAAATTGATGCAGGACTTTAGATGTTCTTTGTATTAGCTATATTCCTAAATTTGCCATTGGTGATTATATTTGTTTTTTGCATCAATAAAAATTGTTTGATCGTGAAAGTACAGTCCAATAATCCAAACCTTTGAGGGCTTCTCAATCGCGCAGAGTTCTGTCCAGAGTCATTTTTAGCCTTTGATCCATGAGTTGTTGTATCAGGACCTTCAGGGACCCCTGAGGAAAACAGTTTTGTCGAAACACAGACCGTGTTGGGTCCAGAGTCCTCAACCATTTAGGTCCTAGGTATTTATGTGGATTATTGGATTGTACTTTTAATAAAGCCTGCATCTTGAACATCATCTTCTCCACAGCGTCTTTGATTTTGTTTTGTCAGATTTTCATTTCTGTGGAGCACCAAGGGTCAACCTTTTGTTTGCGAATATTTCTTAGTACAGCAGTCACAAAAGAAGGCAAAACTCTGGAAAGGATAGTGCATTATGCTGAAATTACTACTACTACTTATCACTTATATAGTGCTGAAAGGTGTATGCAGTGCTGTACATTTTGACATTTATAGACGGTCCCTGTTGGGAAGAGCTTACAATCTAACTTGGACAGACAGATATGACATATAGGGTTGGGGATGCAGAACCTAAAGTGAGAGAAGTTAGGAGTTGAAAGCATTTTCAAAGAGGTGGGCTTTTAACTGGGCCTTGAACACTACCGTAGGAATTCAGGTAGCTTGTTCCAAGCATACAGCGCAACAAGGCAGAAGGGGCGGAATCTGGAGTTGGCAGTTGAAGAGAAGGGCACAGATAGGAGGGACATACCAGCTGAGTGGAGGGTGGGAAGGGGGATCATAGGGGAGATAAGTAAAGAGAGATAGTGAGGGGCAGCTGAGTGAGGGCAGGATTTTCAAAAAACCCTGTTAAAAAGCGACAGTCTGCTACGGCAGCCGTTTTGATACTGAATCTAAAAACCTGAGACATTCTTTAAAAAATCGTGCATGCACATAAGATTGACAGACAGCAGCGAAGATTTCCTACATTTGTATGCGCAGAAAACACAATTTTTTAAAAAAACCACTCTCCTGCTGCACCATTGGATGAAAGGAAGGGAGAGAAAGGGAGAAGCAACATTGACATTTTTCAATCGTATATAAAACATGCCTTTCTCTCAAAAAAAAACTACTATAATTCAGGTAAATCTTGTAATTTGTTTTTAATGTAAAATTTAATCAAGACCCACAACCAGAAACACACAAACCAAGGGTATCATACACGTGCTCAAGAAGAAATGGTTTTTAACAAGCGTGCATGAAACATGCCTATCTCTCCCAAAAACTCAAAAGAAGTGTGATTTTAATACCCTCCACTAAAAATATATAGATACACTTTTTTTTCCCCATTAGCCATAGTCAAAACACAAGTGCTGGCACTGTAACAGTACCCCCAGACCAGTCGCTGTTTTTTGTCGCGAAAAGCCGATGCCACTCTTCGAAAATGCCTCAACAATTTTTAAGAATCCACCGGAGGGCTCATTTCAATGTTAAAGAGCCCATTTGCATGCCATTGTCGGAGACTGCTAGAAACCTCGCTAGAGACAGAGATAATCTGTTTTGATAATCCGCCGCTGCCGGAAAACTGCTTAGTGACCGCGTTAAAGTTTTGAGAATCTTGCCCTGAGTGCATTTATAGGTCAGTAAGAGAAGTTTGAATTGTATAAGTAGATTATAGGATCTCTGTGAACACAGTTTCACAAAGGTAAGATCCTATCAGATAAACCTGATGGAGAACTTTCATAAGATGACTGAGTATTAGGGAGGCATGCTTCTTGTACTTTCTTCACGCCTCTGACTTTGTGTGTCCAAGTGACCTTTCATTGGTAGATGTTGCCTAATGTTTGGCTCTGTTCTGTCTAGAAGGCTTTGTCAGCTAGACAGTTTAGGACAGTGTTCTTCAACCTTTTTACACCCGTGGACCGGCAGAAATAAAATAATTATTTTGTGGACCGGCAAACTACTAGGACTAAAATTTAAAAACTCCGTTTACGCCCCATCTCCGTGAGCTCGGTCCCCGCAAACCATCTGATCCCATCTGCACAAGCCGCAATTATGATTTTATATTGAACATATTTTATTAAAGTATAAAAAGAAACAATATTCTGAACAATTGTGATTTTATAAATACATATATACAGAGCACGGACAAACAAAACCCCTGTCTCCCCTCCCCTTCACATATATCCCCTCTACTATCAAGAAAACTGAACAAGCCAACTTCATAGAAATATCATGCTAACAGAATACTGCAATCCCCAGTTATGTCTCTAGCAGGATATATATTTCAAATCTGATATATTCTAATCACGAAATAGAAATACAATTATTTGTTTCTACCTTTTGTTGTCTCTGGTTTCTGCTTTCATCTTTTTTTCAATCTCTTCCTTCCAGCGTCTGCCCTCTCTTTCTCTTCAATCCAGCATCTGCCCCTTCCATCTACTGTCTGACCTCTCCCCCTTCCATATGGTATTTGTCTTCTTTCTATGTCCCTCTCCCCTTTCCATCCAGCCTATGCCCCTCTCTCCTTTTTACACGATTCACTCCAGCTTCACTGCTCTCTTCATTTTTATCTCTCCTACACCAGATCTAGCATCTTTGTCCCTCTCAATTTCACTGCTGCCCCCCTTCCCATCTCATTCCTTTCTCTCCCCTTCCCCTCCTCTAATCTTTCTGCAAGCTGTTTTCTTCCTTTTTTCTTCACCCTTCCCTCCTCCCCCTGTCCAGAAGTAACTCTCTTCCCTTTCCTTTCCCTCCTCCCCTCCCAGCATCATCTCTCCTTCTCCCTCCCTCCAGGTCCAGTAGCAGCTATCCATTTTTCCCCCTTGCCCAGCAGCTTCCCAGACTCCTTTCCCTCCTCCCCTCCCAGCAGCATCTCTCCTTCTCCCTCTCCAGGTCCAGTAGCAGCTGTCCCTTTTTCCCCCTTACCCAGCAGCTTCCCAGACTCCTTTCCCTCCTCCCCTCCCAGCAGCATCTCTCCTTCTCCCTCTCCAGGTCCAGTAGCAGCTGTCCCTTTTTTATTTCCACCATGCCCAGCAGCTTCCCAGACTCCTTTCCCTCCTCCCCTCCCAGCAGCATCTCTCCTTCTCCCTATCCAGGACCAGTAGCAGCTGTCCCTTTTTTTTTCACCATGCCTAGCAGCTTTCTCCCCTCCCAGCAACTCTCCTTACTTGCCAGCGCTGCGATTCAGTAAGGCAGCCTCGGGTCTTTTGTCAGGTCGCACCGCCTCTGAGGAAAGCGGAAGTTGCATCATCAGAGGCGGCCCGACTCAGCAAAAGCTCCAAGGCTTCCTTCTTCAATCACTGCGTTTGTAAGGAGAGCTGATGGGAGGGGAGAAAGCACAGTGTGAGGCTCCCTATTATCTCTCCGGCGCTGCGCGAAGGACAGTTCCTCGATCTTGCCGGTCCTGCGCAGACCGGCAGGAAATTGAAGAAGTTGATCTCGCCAGTCCTACGCGGACCGGCAGGAATTTTCTGCAGACTGGCGGTTGAAGAACTGTGTTCTAGACTGACTGTCAACCCTGTCAGTTTCCCGTCTTCGTTTCCAGCATATAGCCTGATGGGTTCTGGTATGCTTAAGCCTATCGATCTGCCTGCATATCTCTTCTAGACTGACTGTCAACCCTGTCAGTTTCCCGTCTTCGTTTCCAGCATATAGCCTGATGGGTTCTGGTATGCTGTGTATATCCTCTTCGGTAAATACAGACGTAAAAAATGTGTTCAGTTTGTTGGCGATTTCTTTATCCTCCTTTAGCACTCCCTTTATTCCACGGTCATCCAACGGCCCCACTACTTCCCTCGCGGGTCATTTCCCCTTAACATATCTAAAGAACGGCTTGAAGTTTTTCGCCTCCTTGGCTATTTTTACCTTGTAGTCTCTTTTGGCCCCTTTTACTGCTTTATGGCACCTGTGTTGATGTTGTTTGTGCTTGTTCCAGTTTTCGTCCGTTTTTGACCTTTTCCATTTCTTAAACAAAGTTTTCTTGTCTCTGATCGCTTCTTTCACCTCTACAGTGAGCCATGCCGGTTCTTTGTTCTTTTTCCTCTTGGATCTTTTGTTGATACACGGTATATATAGATTTTGTGCCTCGGTGACTGTGTCCTTAAAAAGGGACCAAGCTTGCTCTAGTGTTTTTACAGTGCTTATCCTTTTCTTAATCTTCTTCCCCACCATGAGTCTCATAAGTTCAGTGCCGTGGCCGTCATTTTGGACCGATGTTTCCCACCTGCATCAAGGTTGAAGTGGATCATATTGTGATCGCTGCTTCCCAGCGTCCCTTCTACTTCTACATGTTGTGCCGGTCCTCGCCTAAGTCCAGAATTGCATTTCCTCTCGTATTTTCCTTGATGAGTTGTTCCAGGAAGCAATCACCTACAGTATCCAGGAACTTGGTCTCCCTAGCGCAGCTGAAGGTGCCTAGGTTCCAGTCTATCCCCGGATAGTTGAAGTCACCCTTGATAACTACGTTGCCTCCCTTGCAGTTGCACTTAATCTTGTCTGTCATTTCCCCATCAATTTCTTCAGACTGCCCTGGGGGTCGGTAGTAGATGCCAATCTTCGTTTCCAGTCCATTTGTTTCTGGAATTTTGACCCATAGAGACTCTAACTTATCCATCTGTTGTGGCGTGTTCTCTCCAGTAGATTCAATTCCCTCTTTAACATATATGGCAGTGCCCCCACCTTTTTGAGCCACTCTGTCTCTGCGGTAAAGTTTGTGTCCTGGTAGCACAGTGTTCCAGACCACCATGTTTCTGTGATGCCGATGATGTCAACGTTAACTTTTTGTGCCATAGCTTCTAATAATTCACCCATCTTATTCCCCTGCTCCTCTCATCCATCTTATCCCAACTACACCAGACTTAGAAAGGAGCCAGGTACATCAATAGAAATCAATACTATATAAACAGAAAACAAAATAGTGTGTGTGGGGGGGGGAGGGGCGGGGGGAAGATGAGGGATAAAGCTCACCAATTAGCTGAAGCATAACAGAATCAGAACTGCCTATCCCCCAAAACAATAACCATCCAGATCCAATGATCTCAAACAATCCCCCTCAACCCGAACCCTTCTATTCTATCTCCCCTCCTTTTCCAACCCACCCCTGCAGCAAACTGCCCACTCCTTTGAACACACTGTTTTACTAGTATAGTATTAAAATCTTCCTTGGACATAGCAGCAATTGTGAAATTAAAAGAAGTTTGGCAGAAGGATCTACATATAACTCTCACTGACCAGCACTTTCTGGAACTCTTCGCAGTGCTCTATTACTTTGTAAAATTTGCAGATTTTCAGGAAATACAATTAAAATGATAACATAGGCATTATTTTACAACAAACAGGGTGGCACAGTTGGGGCTCTGGGACAGCAATGTCTGTATAAAATGTGAACATATTGCGAGACCGTATGTGCACTCATTTCTGGAATGTTCTAAATTAACCATATGGCAAGAGGCTTTGCCTATTTTGGAATTTATAACACAAAATATACCGGAATGGGATTATGAAACAATTCTTTTAGGTGTACGGCATACTTTAATAACACAGGGCATCAGGCTTCAGGTTTATTTAAAATTTGATAAAATTGCTGATAATTCTTATAAGCGATGCACATTTAAAAAACCAGGGTCAAATATTACAAGCCCCTCAGCAAAGATTTATTTACAATGTGATTCTGCTCATCAAGAAGGTGATATTACGAGTAGTCTACTGGTTATTATCACAGGATGCTCCACCCATGTCATAATGGTTGGCCCGCATGCGAGAGCTAGCTAAATTTGAAATGCTTACCTATAAAAGCATGCAGCACCCAGATAGAAAACAGTTTGATGCAATTTGGGAAAACTTTCTGGAATCTCAAGCCAAAGATAGAAATTTAGGGTCATGGTGATGAGTGTTGGCAAGTATGACATAGAAAATGCAGTGTCAGAAGAGAAAGATGCTACATCTCCTGAGCTGACAAAAAATGAGGAAAAAACAGCAGAGATTGTTCCACGGTTATATAAATCCTTCTGTCTGTAGGGTCCAATTACTGTTACTCTGAAGTTTAAATTTGAATGATTACTGTTTCCTGCTGATTAAAGATTTGTACCATACTGTATCCTGTTGTATTTAGTTCACAAGAATTGGTTTCTATATCTCTGCCAATAAAATAAACATTAAAAAATCATTAAAAAATTAAAATAAATAAAGTCAGATCATCCATTCTTGCTTCATAATAGTGCTCACCTAAAATCTTCTGGAAAGTGCTAGGAGTGACATCAAGTTTTCCTCTGCAGATCCCATCATATGGCCATACATTGCCTCAGCGGGGACTGTTGTGATCCTGGTGTTTGTGGTAACCTGGTACTGCATGCAGAAAAGGCGGAAAAGCAGCAGCAACAGCAGTAGTGCAGGTGAGAGACCAGAGCCCAACTAAACCTGAGAAAAAAGAGCTTGCACACACCTGCCAGGTTCTAATCTCAGACCAGGAATAATAGTTACAGAGATGCCAAGGGTGAACAATCCCAAATAATAAGATTTACCAAGCCAAGGAGTGAGGTTGAAGACCAAAGAGTGAGATTTGTCAGATGGTACATCCAGGGTATAAATCTAGAATGATTTATGTGTAGTCATTGGCGTAGTAAGGGAGTGGATCTTTAAATGTTTACTGGTGCGAACGGCATCTTCCTCTTGCTGCTTGCAATGGCCTCACCTCTCTTCTGATGTCACTTCCTGGTTGTGGAACCAGGATGTGATGTCAGAAGGGTGCTGAGGCTAGAGTGAGCAGTAGGTGGAAGATGCTGCTCACACAGGTGAACATTTCAAGAAAGGGCAGGGGGGGGTTACTCATGTGATAGGGAAGAGTAGGGGGATGGGGTGCGCAAAGCACGGTAATGCTGCTACACCACTGAGTGTAGTATTGCTTTACAAATGAATCAAGACAGCATTAAATGATATTGGCTTTTCTTTTGAGTTTCTGGAAGAACACAGACAAAGTTGGGAGCAATTAGGGTAAAGTTTTTGGGATGAAAATTGTCTTCTACCCAGGAGTTAAAAGTATGGTTTCAGAGCACATGTTCTCTCAGTAAAGAGAAAAGGAACAGAGCAAGAAGAACCTTTAGGCAGGAAACTGTTCTCAGATCGTTCTTACTGGTTGGACCACATATAGGGCTAGATTCACAAAGGCCACAGATCGGATTCGAACCGTGGCCGGGAGGCTGATTCACAAATCGCCCTTATGCAAATGAGGATGATCGGAATCACGCCCCCAACCTCTCCAGCGATCCCAACGCATGTGCAGACCATCTGTAGATGGTCTGTACATGCACTGGCCCTCCGTGCCCGGCAGAGCTGGAAACTTTTTTTTTACTTTGCGAGCCCATGGTTTTAACCTGCTTTAAACTTGTGGGTTAAACCCATGGGCTTGCACTGCGGGGAAGGGCAGGAGAGTCGAGGCAGAGAAGAGCAGAGAGTCAGGGCAGAGAAGAGTGGAGAGTCAGGGCAGAGATCAGCCGAGAATCAGGACAGAGAGCAGAGCAGTCGGAAAGGACCTGAGTGATTGGTCCTCTACAGTCGCTTATTTTTCGATCGGTCAGCCCAGGTGGTGTCCATCATTTTTTTAGTAAATCGCTACCTGCCTGTATTTGCATGCCATTCCCCCTCATTTGAATGCGTGGATCGGATCGGGTGCAGATACGCTCGGGAGGAAGGTTAGTGAATCGGGTTGGGGGTCACTAAGTGGTCGGGGCACAATCGGTGGGCTTAGTGAATCTAGCCCATAGTTTACTTCTCTAAAGCTTCTCTTTCATTAAAGCAGTGATCAAGATCAGATGCTCTGATGAGTGAGAAATAGGGCTCAAAGAGTGGGAGAGTGGGAAAGCTTTCAAATGGGTGTGGCACATTCCTAATGAATGAGACTTGGCATCTCTATTGTTATCCTGTGGGCTGAGACAGAGTCATGTGTTATTGGTTGTAAAAGGTAATATTTCTCTCTGTATAAAGCAAGAAACCCCCAAACCATCCATCCAATGCACCTTTCATGGAGGTTTCATTTGTTTCTAATTTCTACCCCATCAGTTCCAAAATGTCACAGAATATGACTTTTTTTTGTAAAAATAGAGCTCCTCCTCTACCAACCTTATACACCTCACTGCCCCTACCCCTCACACAGGTATGTAAGGAAGGCAGGGGTCTATGATTAGAGGACTTCTGCATGGGAAGCTCCTCTGAGAAAGAATCAGGGGTTGAGGAGTATAGCATGGGACATTGCATCTGAAGGGTCAGGGACTCCAGATTCAAGGACCACTAGTTTGAGGTTGTACTTGAAAAGCAGGTCAGCAGCCATTATGTGAGACTGTCATATAACACAGGACCTAGGCCATTCTCTGGGAGAAATCATCTGAGAAAGGATCAATAGGCCAAGGTCTATACTTTAGGGATTCAGAAATGTTGAAAAACAGTCTTAGTCCCAGAGTGAATAGGTCTTATCTTCTTTCATTCATACTTGCTATAGTTAGGGTTACCATATGGCTCCAGAGAAAGGAGGATGGATTAAGACATCCAGATTTTACTTCCATTGCTTTCAAAGGAAGTAAAACTCAGATGTCTCAGTCTTCCATTGCTCAATCTGTCCTCCTTTTTCTGGAGCCATATGGTAACCCTAACCCAGGGGTGGGCAACTCTGGTCCTCGAGGGTCAGAATCCAGTTGGGTTTTCAGGATTTCTCTAATGAATATGCATTGAAAACAGTGCATGCAAATAGATCTCATGCATATTCATTGGGGAAATCCTGAAAACTTGACTGGAATACGGCTCTCGAGGACCGGAGTTCCCTACCCCTGCCCTAGCCTATAGTCAGTCTTGGTAGAAGGGTTGCATACTTTATCAGAGCATACTGGCAAACAAAAAGTAACCATAGGAAGGATTAAACCCAGTCCTGAAGCTGCGCTCTGCCTATTTAATGAATTCACCCCCTGTTTTGTTAATTCTGACTTTCTAATCTGCTTGTCTTGTTTTAGTAGAACCCTTCTATGAAAATGTAATTCGTATCAGGAAGAAGCAGACAGCAAAGACTTCCACCCCTCAGGTGAAAAGACACCAAAGCCATTATACCATGAAGCCCACCCATAAATGCCGATCGATGGAACAAAGGTCCAAGCTTGAGGCTGGAGCCCCCAAGGCTGGCATGAAAAGATGCTGAGAGTCTGTGAAGTTAGGGTCTGCTGCCATATTCAGGAACAATCCTCTAGGCCATTATCTCGGAAGAATCATGTGTGTGGGGGGGGGGAGCTTTGACTCCCACTGGCTTTCACCAGATGTACAAGCACCCAGATGGAATTCCCTCACATCAGGAGAGACCACAGTTCAATGTGCAGATTCCTCTTCCTTCATGGGGACAAAGAAGAAAATTGTACTGTCCAGCTATTAGTAATACAAGTAAGGAAAAGATTTCCTTTTACAGATTGTTGCTTTTTGATAAAGAGTGGCTATGTTGGCGGTGTGAAGTTTGGCATAAATGGAAGTTCTTACCGTCTGCGCTGAAAACATTTTCCTCTTTTCTTCGATACACCTCATACCAAAAGGAAGGGGACTGTCAAGATGGTCCCCTCACTAGCAGCCATTGAGAGTTTCGCAGTCCAAACTTTTCAGTCAACCAGAGCAAATTTCCCTGACACTAACTTGAAGTGAAGGAGCATTTTCAATTTTGGAACTGGACGTGTCACGCTCTCCTCTGGTGAGCAATCTGCTGCCTCACCCATTAGGTCTAGCAGCAGCTATAGGATCTCTTCATGCAGAAGCTGTGCTGATGGAGGCCTCAGTTGGGGGCAGAGCTGCAGCAATGACTGCTAGAGTAAAAGTCAGCGTAGGGGAGCAGTCGGCAGCAGAAGCTGGCATTAAGACTCCCTGGGTGTTTTCTCTGGAGAACATTTGGGAGGCTCCCCTGAGGTTGAACTCCACAGTAGCAATCTTGGCACAAGAAGTTTCAACCCTAGTAGATAAATTAGATGATTTGGCTAAAAATCTAGAAGGAACTGAGGAAGTTAAAATGTTACAAGATACATCTGCAGCTATACTTAAGGATAAACTGATTATTAATAGATCAAATTTATTGTGAATTATAATAGAAGATTAAATTTTCACCTGTTGAGTTTTCTAGAGTCTTCTGGAACAGCTCTTGTGGATCTTTTCAAACGATACTCGATAGAAATATTGAAGTTTCCTGTTGACACTATTCCTTCTCTAAATAAGATTTATTTTATGTGTCACAATCTAAGAAAAGGTACCAAGTCTTAGTGCACGCTTACTTGAGAAATGAGGCAACAATGCCAGTTGGGTTCTATTTATCAAATACAACAAACCACATCTTTCTATCATTTAATCTGCTAGAGATATACCGTTTCAATTAACAAATTGTTGTATTTGAATCAGCATCTTTGTGATTATTTAGCTAGTTGAATACACTAGGAGTGGCCTAAGGCCCTGTCATATGTGCCTGAGCCAATCAGGGCCTTAGGCCCCTCCCGGTGTATCCCAGGATGCACCTGGAAAGATAAGGCCCGCCATTTCAAAGAGGCAGGCTTGCAGGCAGGAGGAACTTGGCATCCCTCCTGCTGTCATCTTCTTTTTAAGGTATGGAGTGGGTTGGGGGGGGGCTTGGGGGAGCCGAGTGGCAGTGGCAGGAGGGAGTGGGCATCCCTCCTGCTGAGGATCTTCAATGGAGAGGGTGGCCAAGTGGCCATGGAGGAAGAGTTCTTTGCAGGGGGGAAGGTGTCTGGGTCGTGTGATCTTCGGTGTCCTGGTGGCCAAGGCAGGAGGGAGTAGGCATCCCTCCTGCTGAGGATCCTTGTGGGGGGGTGGTGTTCAGGATCTTTGCAGGGGGGGGGAGTATAAGGGTGTCGGGGTGGTGTGATCCTCATTGAGGGGTCTGGGTGGCTGAGGCAGGAGGGAGTGGGCATCCCTCCTGCTGCTTTATAGTTTTGTTCCGGGGCATCATCGGGAGGGGGGTGTACAACCTTTTTTTTATGGGACAAATAACACACACACAACATAAAAGAAAAAATATGGCTGACTTGTCTGTAACACAGTTACTAGTCCTGTTGGTATTCTCGGGCTCTTAGCAGCCATCACCAGATTTAAGCCATGTTCTAGCAATGTTATGGGCATCGATCAGAGGGCTTATTTTAATATTAATGACCTCATTTTAATACTAAAGAGGTCATTTGCACGTCAGAGGCTGCAATGAACGCACAGAAAAGCTCATAGTGAGCCATTCTGTACATCGGGTCAGCAAATTAGGTCATCATGATGATTGTTAAAAGATCGGAGAATTTAGTGCATCCGAGCCTTTATCTACCATCATTTACTATGGCTAGATTTTCCCTAAAGGGTAAATCTAGTTCTGGGTTTATCCCACTACATGCCGGAAATTGTAATTCTGACTTCCCAGTTGCATTCCCTAAGAAAGGTCATGCATGAGAAAGGCATGTAATGGGATAAACAATACAATAAACCAATTTCTAGACCACATAACCAGATAGTTCAATGTGGTTCACAAAAGAATAATAAAAAAATACAAAGGAATACACAGAAAGGAAAAAAAACAGTTGCCTATAAACTTGTTAAAGAGAGAAGTTTTTAGTTGCCTTCTAAAGTGAAGATATGAATGAGACATGGAAAACAAGTGCCTAAGATCACTGTCATACATAGCAGCTTGAAAAGAGAGTAAACACTTGTGGAATTTTTTGTATTTGCAGCCATTAGCTGATGGAAAGACTGGATCAATCTTGTAGGAAGCATCTGGAGCCATCTGGCAACTCTATCAATACTGGTTCTGCTTTCCTTATAGAAATTGGAACTATAAGTCCATAGATGGCATGGGGAAGATCCAGGACAGGACTCAGCTGACCTGGAACTAGGTGGGGTTGCAACTTGCAACCTTTTTGGTTTGTCTCTGCTCATGGTGTTCCTGAAATAGCTGCCAGAAGCATGGCTTAATCAGACATGCCCCATCATTCCACCAGTGCATAATGACAGTTTTGAGTCTGATTTCCTCATTCTACACTTGTGGGAAACTTCAGCAGAGAAGATACTCCCTAGTGGCATGAGCTAAGTTAAAACCAGGACTGAATCAGTCTATTCTTTCTTTCTCTTCAATATTGCTTATTAAAATTTTTCAAAGTACAGCAAATTATAACTTTCAAAACATCTTTGAAAAGAGAAAACTATACGCTTTGTAATTATCCATTCTGAGCCTCCAATACATATTTCTTGAACTGGTACCCACCCTCCTATTTATCATTTCTGTAGCGCTGAAAAGCATATGAAGTGCTGTACATTTAACATTCAATAAATGGTCCCTACTAAGAAGAGCTTACAATCTAATTTGGACAGACAGACAGGAGGACATCTAGCCAATTTCTTATGACATGATGAAGCCTGGTGATAGCTCAAGACTGGCTCTTGAGTCCCAGAGAGAAAGAGAGATGCTGCTGGCTGTTTCCATTCTGGAATATTTTTAACTCTTACTTTATTTAGGAAATCAGATTTCCCTTGCTCCCTACTGACCTGTAAAGTAAGTCTAACAAAAACCAGGATCGCACACTGCACTTTCTCTCATTTCGGTGTTTGCCCTGAATAGTGGTCACCTCGGCTTTTAGCCTTTTCTACTGTCATTTACCAGAGGAGGGCACTAGTACCTTTCAGCAGACTTTCATCCTCAAGATCTCAAAGATCCTTCAGAGGTTAAAAAGTAGCTGAGCTCAGTGTCTATGTGTCTGCATTAGTATGACAACACAGGGTCTATGCACATGTTGGTTTGTACATTTTGTGTTTGTAATTGTCCATGGATGAAGACATAAGTATAATATTTATGGGGCATATAATTTTCAAAGCCATTTATGTGAGTGAATAGTGATTTACTCACTTGAGCTTTGGTGTTGGAGAAGGATTTTATGCATGCTTCGGACTGCCAGGGCTAACAAATCAAATCTGGAAGAGATTAAACTGGCTATGTTACTAGAAGCCCAAATGATGAAGTTACGGCTGTCTTATTTTGATCATACTATCAGAAGAGAAAGATCATTGGAGAAGGACATCATGTTTAGAAAGATCAAAGGAACCAGGCGAAGAGGGCAACCTGCAATCAGATGGCTGGACACAATGTAAACATCCATGAAGATGACGCTGGAGGACCCTACTGGACTAGCACAAAAAACGTTTTGTTTTTAGATTTGTAATTCATCAAGTTGCTAGGACTTGAGCACGAGTCGATGGCACCTAAGAAGAAGTGATTTACACAAGGAAACTGACTGGCTGAGAAATTACCCTTCTTCACTGCAACTAAAATTACGTGTAATGTCTACTGCACATTTGCTGTTAACTGTATTAAGGAGAGGTGTTCTAGTGCCATGGTGAACAGGATCAGAAAATAACACTACACATTGTACATTCAAGGCTATAGAAAACTGATGTACATGCCCAAGGATACTTTTCACCTGTAGCAAACTTTAAAGCAAAAATACACATGGACAATCTAAAGAGTGTTATTTATTTATTTTTCTATACTGTTCTCCCAAGGTTGCTCAGAACGGTTTACATCAGCGGGTTCATAATCTATCTAATATACCTGGGGCAATGGAGGGATTAAGAGACTTGCCCAGGGTCACAAGGAGCAGTGTGGGTTTGAACCCACAACCTCAGAGTGCTGAGGCTGTAGCTTTTAACCACGGCACCAAACTCTCCCTTCTGTGTATTACACTGGAGCTGATTGTGTATCCTGTAAAAAGTTCTTCTACTTCTCCTCTCTGACATCCAGCAGGTCTAATGCAGGAAATTAACTTCTCAATAGCAGGATAATTAATTGGGGATTCCATTACATTCATATTTAATTCATGTGAGGCGACGCCATGGGCTGGTGGAGACAGAATGGGGGGAAATGAGGAAGACTTCCCAGGAGATGGACAGCAGAATGGAAAGCATGAGATGGCAGATGACGAGAATGGGAGAGAAGGCAATTTCACATACAAAAGGGAAATATCTCCAGGATGCAAGAGGGGGCTGCTATATGCAGTTTTCAGTGGGGATCATGATCCCATTCAGTTTGCGATAAGAGACACCTCTTACTTGAATGGACCTGGATGATGGCTGTGAGATGCCGTCTGCTCTTGGGGGTAGGGACTGCTTTTCTCCCACTTGTTTCTTCTTCCCCTCACCCCATCACACAGAGGAAGCTAGTACTGGATTGAATAGGTCTTGCTGAAAATTGCAGTCTTTGTAGGCTGTAATGTCTTTTATTGTACCAATAAAACTGATGTTGTAATGCAGCTACTTTTTAAACTATGTAGGTCCATTGTTCAGGCATGAAAGATTTATGGGAGATCTTTGCTAGATTGTGGATGAATTTAGAAATACTATGCCAGACTGGTTCTTTTTTTCTGTCACTGACTGCATGCCAGGCTGGGTCTCTCCTTAGGCATTTAACCCTGTCAGGCTGGGTTTCTTATTTGCCACTGACTGTTTGCAAAGTTGGGTTTCACCTCAGGCACTTAGACTCTTCTCAATTACTGGCTGCATGCCAGACTGGGTCTCTCCTCAGGCAGTTAACCCTGCTAGACCGGGTCTCTCTTCTGTTACTGACTGCATGCCAGGGTGGGTTTCTCCTCACACACTTACACTGTGGGTCTCTCTACCACTGAATACATGCCAAGCTGGGTCTCTCCGCAGGCATTTGCATTGTGCCAGTCTAGGTCTCTCCTGTGTCACCAATTGCATGCCAGGCTGGGTCTTTCCTTGGACACTTAGACTCTGCCAGACTGGGTTTCTTCTCTGTCACTGATTGCATGTCAGACTGGGTATCTTCTTGAAAATTTACATCATACCAGTCTGGATCTATCCTCTATCACTGCATGCCAGGCTGGGTCTCTCTCTGGGCACTTAGACCCTGCCAGGCTGGGTTCCTTTTTGAGTACTGATACTGTATTGAGGTTTACATCAGTGTCAGTGCCAAATGGCTTGAATTTTATCTCTTCTCACACATCTGACAGTTAGGTTGGCAGCAGCTGCTTCCTCATTAACTCCTGTAACACTTGCGGAAGTGAGCTTGGTAGTGTTGAATGCTCATGTTTATTCAGCAGGGTCTGGGGCACATGTCTTCCATCTGCCAGCTGCGGCCTCCTTTGCACTGCTCCGTTCTGGCTGATCTAAAGCAGATTACTGAGCAGCGACATTCCACTGAACAATAATGTTCCTCACTATAATACCTATTGATGCTCTTCAGTTGGGTTTCATACAGGACTATTACAGAGAAGGGGAGAGGAATCCATGAATGCCAGCTATTGCTGGGATGTAACCTGAGTCAGCCTTGATGTGTCAATTCAGCCCTGGTTTTCTTGAACATAATTTCTCCGTAGTTGGGGATTATGGCCCAGATTCACTAAAGACAGCAACTCAATCTCTGTTGGCCGATTCTCTGGCCAATTTTCAAACAGCGATTGATTCACTATCTTGTTTGCATGCAAATGATTTGCATGGAGGTGAGCGATTGAGTTGGTGCAGAGCCCTGACAGTAGTGACAGGAGAAGTAGCCTCCTGTCACTGCTGTCAGGGCTTCTGCTGGGGTTTTTTTCATTTATTTTTAATGGCACAGATATTTTGCGTGTATTACACAAGCAAAATATCTGCCCAATTTAAAAAAACAAAAATTCCCCCCCCACGACAGTGCTCCTCCCTCCCCCTGAACCAAAGAAAAATGGCAGGAGGAATGCCCATTCCCTCCTGCCATCGCCACCACTGCCGCAGCTGAAATGATATGACAGGAGGGATGCCCACTCCCTCCAGCCATTGATGCCACTGCCACCACTGAAATGATATGGCAGGAGGGATGCCCACTCCCTCCTGCTGTCAGCCCATGCCCTCCACCCCATTGTTTTGGCCAATCAGGGACTTCCTTAGGCTCCTCCCTACGGAAGTTCCTGATTGGCTCAGGTGCCTCAGGCCCATCCCAAGGGAGGAGCCCGAGGCGTCTTAGCCAATCAGGCCTTAGGCCTCTCCCCGTGCATCACATGATGCACTAGGGAGGGGCCTAAGACCCACATTGCAGTGGGAGCAGACCGGAAGAGCAGGAGGGTTTGACGGGGCACCTCTCCTGCTCCCATCTTAAAGGTATGGGAACAGGGGGCCAACGAGGGGGATGACGGGGGGATGACCTGGCCAAACCGATCCGACTGCACCATGGGGGGTGGGGGGCGGGACAAAGGCAGGAGGGAGGGGGCATCCCTCCTGCCATTTTTTTGGGGGGGTGAGGGGGCACTCTGGAGGGGCTTTTTTTTTTTTTAATTGGGTTGGTATTTTGCGTGTGTAATACCCGCAAAATACCTGTGCCATTAAAAAA
Source organism: Geotrypetes seraphini (assembly GCF_902459505.1). NCBI lineage: Eukaryota > Metazoa > Chordata > Amphibia > Gymnophiona > Dermophiidae > Geotrypetes > Geotrypetes seraphini. The sequence goes on from NC_047091.1 coordinate 108,970,613, forward strand.
ATGAAAAAAAACCCCACCAAAAACTCAGACAGACCTGTTGGTAATACAGTTACCAACAGGTCTACAGCAGTCGGGTTGTAGAATCGTAAAATCCAATGCAAAACAGCCAAGCAAATGTTAGCAAATCAATTGCTTGGCTATTTTGCATGGGGTTTTACAAATTTGCATGGCCAGATAGGAAAATGGGCAATCGAGGGGGAAAACACACGGTGGGCAGTTTTGTGAATTGGGTCAGATAGCAGCGATCATTGTTGACTTTAGTGAATCGGGCCTAGTTCGTTATCAAACAGGAAGTATCCTAGAAACTGGTGGGGTGAAGTCTAGGCATGGCTAGTATTAGGGATGCAAATAGAGTGATTACCCTGGGCCTCCATGCTACAAAGGGTCCCATACCTGAAGGAGAAATATCTTGCTGGTGAGCTGTGGAACCCCCTCCTAAATTTCTGTCTGAGGCCCCAGCTTGTTTAATCCTGGCCCTGGTTTTGAGGCAGTTTGTTCTTATGGACTAGAAATACTAAAGATATATATCAATCTTCTAAAGACCAGAAAAGGACAGAGAAGGGAGATGGTGAGATAGAGAAAAGGAGTAGAAAAAAAGCATATCCCATAATCTATTGAAATGTGGCACATTTTTCTATTTAAAAAGTTCAAGACAAAGTGTAATAAAATCAATACAGTTTGTCCGAACAGGTTAAAAATGTTGAACAATACAACATAAAAAAGACAAATTTCAATACAATTCAAAACTATACAACCATCATGGTTAAATAAACCTTTTGACAAAATGCAATAAAAAAAACCCCCTCCATCATGGACTCTATACAGTACATTAAGAACATAAAAATGTCCTCAGAAAAAGATCTGAAATCATGACCATTGCATAAGGAATAAACTCACCCTTTAAAAAGACTTCAAACATCCAAGTTTTAATGAACTTTTAAAAAAATTAAGTAAGTTGACTAGCAAGATCATCAGTAATATCCATTATGACTGATTGGTATACATTCATTTCAATGAAATTGTGTGTGTACATGTTTGTGTGTGACAAATCACTCAAAACAAATAGGGAATTATTGATACAGCAAGACCGTAGATTTGGGGGTACAAGAATCAACCATCACTTGTACGCTTAAATACGGCAAGAGTACGGACAGAATATCTAGGATTTTGTGTAAACATTGGCATATTATGTCATTAATGCCAGCTTTTCAAGATACAAGACTACAGGCGGCATACAAAAGAGAGCAGAACCTTAAAGAAATTTTATGTCCAGCTATTTTGCGTAAACCAAATATGGATGAATATTGAGAAGCAGCTCATAACTCCTGTGGCCATTGTAAGACATGTGACATCACTCTCACCATCACAGAGTTTAACAATCCTATTGACAGCCGGGTGTACATATGAAAACATAAAACAAATTACAACACAGATTTGTATGCCAATGTAGTAAATTCTACATAGGACAAACCTCCAGAAAGTTTCGCATTTGAGTGAAGAAACATCGCAGTGCCATCACTAGAGGCGTGATGGAGGCACCGATGGCACAGCATTGTGCTCAACTCGCACATAACTTTACAGATCTTAGATATTTTGTGATAGATTACATAGCCGTTAACCAACGAGGTGGGACTAGGAAGCTTTTGCTCCTAAGGCGGGAACAACAGTGGATTTTCAAGCTAAAATCAACACAGCCCACCGATGCATCCATTGATTGGGTGTATTTCTATTGAATGTCATCTCTCTAACTCTTTTGTTTCAAGGTTTCTGTTTCTTTTTGTTTTCTTTAGTTGCCAGCCTACTAGCGCTATTTTTAAGCGCTAGTAGTTAATAACTTTTAAGACCTAAAGTATAGGTTTTGCTGTTAAGCAAGAATGTCTGGAGCTGCTAGAGCCTATCACTAGACAGAAACAATATGATTGGCTTAGAGAAGCTCATTTAAATAGACGCTGGGGCACCATAGTAACCCTGATCCGTTCATAAGACTGCAAGCACTTTTGCCGCTTTAGGTAATATTTTTTTGCCTTTGTATTGTTTTATCTAACTCATGTGTGCCATTTACACTTGCACCCTCCTTCCCCGCCCCCCATACCTCTTTAAAATCTTTGCCAGTGCAAGCAACTATTCTAGCCTGCTGCTTGCGCCAGCCTGGCTCCATCTGAAATCACTTCCGGGTTGCAGGGCCAGGAAGTGATGTCAGAGGGAAAGCCAGTTCAAGCAGCAGGCTGGAGAAGCTGCTTGCACTGGCAAAGATTTTAAGAGGTATGTGGGTGGGAAGGGAGGATACGAGTGTAGGGCAGAAAGAGCGGGAGGGGAGGGGGGGCAGAGAGTCACAGGGGGCACCACTGCCCTGGGCGCCTCCTACCCTCACTACACCACTAGGTAGGTACAACTTTTGTATGCATGTCCAGGGAACTCCAATTCTCTCCTCCCGCTGATCCACACGATCCCTCCAAAAATAGCCCCCTGATACCCCCTCCTGCCAAGCTCCTCCAACCCCCCAAAATATGTAAAGTGTTGATCTTTAACAACTTTGCACTCTCAAAGTTGGTCACCTACGCTAGATAAACTCTTTCCACTATTTGCATTAGGACCTCTTTTGACTTTAACCCCTTGCACACTTCATCAAGCACCAATGAACCCTGTTGATGTATTCACATCATAAATATATTGTAGAAGTGCAAAAAACAAGCAAACAACAACAAAGAACAAAGGACGTTTCCAGAGGGATGTCTTCAGTGATATCATCACAAGGAAACAAAATGGCTCCCTCCATTGCATGTCAGATGAGATTTGCAGAGATTATTTTGTGGCTAGTGCCTTTTGCAGGGGCAGTGGGATATCTTTTTGGCTGAAGGGGCCAAAGAAGCCAGTCTCCAACCCCAAGCACTCTAGTTGCTGTATCAGGTGTTGGGCAAAAAATTGCATCAGATCATGACTCCCTGGCCTACCCCATTCTGTTTTCAGTGACTTTTTTCAACCCACATGAGATAAAAGCGGGGAGAGGACAAAGAGAGAATTGAAAAGAAAGTGTCGTATAAAAGGAGGAAGAGACAGATCAGAAACAATATTGAAATAAAAGGAAAGGAGGAAGAACAGCTAGAAAGATCATGGAGGACAGACAATGAGGCTTTTGAGGGAAAAAAACAGGGGTGCAAACCCATATACAATGAAAGAAGGTCAGGCAGAGTGAGTTCAGCTGAAAATTAATTGAGCAGATGCTGCAGAAACCTCAGATTGGTTGATTTAGATTCAAGCAAATGCTCATTGAATTTTTGTCACCTTAGAGCCTTTTTGCTTCCAGATAGGAGCAGAAGGAGACATGATGAGGCTAAGAAGATTGGGGGGGGGGGGGGGGAGGGAGCGGTTAAAGAAATAGGTGGGCAATGGGTGAGAAGAAAGGAAGGAGACATTCTTTAAACAGATTACAAATGGCTTCCCCCTACCTCTCCTAAATTCAACTAATGAATTGATGCCTATTACTTTCATTTGGCCCCTGGCAGAGATTGGCATCCATCCTACTCTTCCCCACCAGTTTCTAGGCTCTTTTCCCAGGCACTTATGGACCTGCAGCTGAACTTCTACCAAGTGTCTGCCAATAATCAGAACTGCCCGAGGCAGGCAGCAGTTCTACATTGTTCAGGAGCTGTGTTTTCCTTGAGAGGAGAGTTAAAATGAAACTTGATGAGGGAGAGGACACAGCTGATGGGAAGGGAAATTGCTGGGGATCTTGCTTGCCATTGCTTGGAGCTTCTAGCTGGGTTTATTATAGGCTATGATTGCAACTGCAAGCCATTCTGTAGTAAAACTCCCTAGTGGTGATGTGATGCAATTACATTTAAATTTAATTATTACAATTAAAATGTATGAGATGTTATAATCACGGCCAGATGTTTCAATAGTTTTCCCCTTCAATTCACACCAACACAGAGGTTAAACATTTAAATATTTGCATTTATTTGTTGCAACTAAAAAAAAAACCTCCAACCCAATAACAATTGAGAATGAAAGAAAACTAAATAAGTATGTCCAACAATTGTTATCAGATGTTGTATAAACAAGGTAAATTAAATTAAAATATAAATGAATTGCAAAGCTAATTCACCATTCATATGTGAAAAATAGTTTCAGATATTCCAAACTTCTCACAATGGTGTATACTGGTTAAGGGCTCAGTAGATTAGTAATAAAAAAAAGACTGCAGGAATGCACTCCAGCAGAAAAACAGCTGAATAGTAAATTACACTTAGCAAATGTTGCATTTGAGCTTTCAAAACCCCACAACTCCTTTCTTTAGACCAGGGGTGTCCAACCTTTTGGTTTCCCTGGGCCGCATTGGCTGAAAAAAATGTTTCTGGGGCTGCACAAACGTGCAAACGCTGCAGCAAGACAGAGGAGGGAGCCGGCAAGATGGTAAACATCCGGGGACAGCAGAGGTAAACACTGTATCGCCTTCGACTGAGGCCGCACAAAATACTTCACGGGGCTGCATGCGGCCCTTGGGCCGCAGGTTGGACACCCATGCTTTAGACAATAGTGTCGTGATCTTAAGAGCTTCTAAACAGCTTCTATGGATAATTTTTATGTTGGGCCTATAGAAGATCTCATATCCTGTGGAGAATTCTGTTTTCACCAGCATCAATGTATTTATTAAACATCTAAAGTCACTTCTATGAATAAATCCTCAGGAGCAAGGCAGACTAGAGATATATATTAAAGGGGCAGATATGCTACGAAATGATGTGCCTCTGTGCATGCCCCTTATGCCCACACATAGGTACCCCACTTCTGTCAAATGCAAAGTTCAAGTTCAAGTTTATTAGTATTTGATGAATCACTTATTCGGTTTGCTAAGCAATGTACAAAATTATAAAAAAAGGTAAAATTACAAAAAAGACAAACCAAATGACAAAATTCTTGAAGACAGAACAAACTTGAATTGGGAGGAAAGAAGGGGAAAGTTACAACTCTTTTAGAAGAAATAGACAAAAAAAGGAAGAGAACAATAGGGAACGGGAAAGTTAAAAAGCTGAGAATATTTAACAAATCTAAAATTTAAATGTTAAAAGCATCTTTAAAAAGATGAGATTTTAAGGATGTTTTAAAGGAGGTGAGATCTTTTTCATTTTTAATATATTGTGGTAATGAGTTCCACCATTGGGGGCCCATTATGGAGAACATATCAGATACTCTCGTGCCTACTATTTTCAGAGAGGCACGAGAAGATCTGATATGTTCTCCGTAATGGGCCCCCAATGGTGGAACTCATTACCACAATATATTAAAAATGAAAAAGATCTCACCTCCTTTAAAAAATCCTTAAAATCTCATCTTTTTAAAGATGCTTTTAACATTTAAATTTTAGATTTGTTAAATATTCTCAGCTTTTTAACTTTCCCGTTCCCTATTGTTCTCTTCCTTCGACTTTGAAGTGACCATGCTCTCTCCCCCCCTACCCAAGAGAAGAAGGGACAGAGTTTTGGAGCCAAGCATCAAATCCAAGTTTCCAAGTTTATTAAAATTTGATATACCGCTTTAAAAAAACTGCCTAAGCGGTGTACAGAGTTCCAATATGAAAAGTTTAAAAATTTTTTTGAGGGATAGAACATGACATACTGGAACATATGGAGAGGAGGGCCGAACTACAATAAAAATAGGACAGGACAAAAAAGGATGACATATTAGGAAGAGGAGGCTATGCTCTTCCTTTATTGGAATCAGGAGTTGTAGGGAAGTCAAAGGTTGTACGCATCCTTGAATAAGAAAGTTTTTAAATTTGTCAAGATGTGTCTCTTCCCTGACTGGCGTAACTTAAAAAATCAGTATAGCCTGCCGGGCCTATGTTTCCAGAGACATTTGATAGGGCATCAGGCCACCAAGTGGTATAAATTAATATCTGATTATTTGAATAAAAAACCTAAACAAGCCTAAAAGACATTTGGAGCATTGAGTTTAAGCAGCAGATTTCTGCTACTCAATGGCCACGGATTTGGACTTGGAGGATGAGATGTACAGTGTCAGCATCTATGAGACAAACCTGGTTCTTTTTGTTACATAGAATTTTTTGGACCCCAGTTCATTTGTAAAAGTTGGACAGTTCAAAGTCTAATAGATGCTGGCATTGTCATCTTGAAGTAGGGACACTGGATCATTTGTTGTTTTATTGTCCCTTGATACTCAATTTTTGGAAAGCAATATGGGGACAAATTAATAGGATATTGGAAACATCAATTCCGTTGTCCTATGATGTGATCATTTGTGAGACGTTGTTGAATGCTAAAAAATCCATTAGACAGGTATAAAAGCAGACTCCTTATAATTATGACAGGGATTGCCATGCAAATGTTTACTAAGAATTGGAAAAACTGGGACAGGCTAAATTTTTCCTTTTGGTGGGAAACTTTATATTTATGTTATAGATATGAAAAAATGAATTCAGAAATATTGGGTCATAAGAAACTTTAAAACAACATGGGGTCCATTAACAAATTTTGTTAACTCTGATTAGTTGTATAATGCCTTTATTTCCTTTTTAATTTGCACACACATCCAGGTAGGGTGGGAGGGGGGGGAATATATTTTGTATTATTCTTTGATCGAATGTAGTGCTGATCATGATATTAATTGTATGTAAAATTTATTGCACTTTGTACTCGAATTGAAAATCAATAAAGAATTTAAAAAAAAAAAGATTTTTAGATAAGACCTAGTTTATCAATATTTTGTTATGGTTTATTCAATTTTAAAATATAATTTTATGTACAAAAAAAAAAAAAGTGTCTCTTCTCGTAAATGTAGTGGAAGCGAGTTCCAAAGGGTAGGAATATCTTTGGCAAAATAAGAATAGTTATCAAATACACTGTAGACCCCATCTAACAATATAATGTAGATTTTGGGGGTTCCAGAGAGCTGGCCACAGGATAAGTACATCCTTTATTATTTATTAGGAATTTTCTATGCTGCCCTTTTCTGTCAAGCAGGTCAAAAGCAAATGAAAACAATTACATTTAAGACGGGAAAAGTAAAGTAAGTCTAACATAAACCAGGATTGCACACTGTACTTTCCCTCAGTGCTTTCAGTTGCTATGCTCAAGGTCTCTATAATAGTGTCTCTCAAACTTTGTCAAGTAGTGGCACACTAAACGTAGTGACAAGGCTCAAGGCATCCGGAAATGTGCGGATGTCGATGTGATATCTGCACATGTGCGAAGGCCCTCCTCCCCAGTATCTCATGGCACACCTGATATCTTGGGTGGCACACAGTTTGCGATACACTGCTCTAGAAACTAGAAACCAGACAAAGAGGCAGTATAACAAGTAATTAACAAAAAGGGGAGTCTAAGCATTGATCACATTATAAGCAAACCCGCACTATACTGAGCTATGCTAAATGGGGCAGAGCTGACAGTGAGTCACCTTTTGTGACCTGTGACCCATCATGCCTATGACCCATACTCGCGACCCAAAGTGCATTTTCCCAGCTCCAGACAGTGTTAGCAGATAAGGCTGCAATTGAAAATATAGGTCTCTTGTATGGTTAACTGACAAAACTAATTCTAATTGTGACAGCAATGGCACAAGTTCTCTTCTTGTTTTATTTTTATTATTATCTATTTTTTTATGATTGCTGTATGCAATTTCCATTCCGTTCATAAACAGCAGAAAGACATGCATCGCAATTGTAATGGTCACAGTACAATATTACTATGTGCGAGTCCTGTGTCATGTGACCGCAACTGCACTAACAAAGACTGAGCTTGAGTCATTTACTGTTCCAAAATCACTGTATTGTGACGTAATTATGGGTCGAGTATTGAATGTGCTGAAGTGTCTCTCACATTCAGCTGACAATTCAAACAATTCATGCAGGCTGCCCAGCCAAAAATCTGCTCACCATTTGTGGTTTCAATCAATTGGAACGTTTTCCAACATTCAGCTTTGCTGTCTGCATTTTCTTTCAGAACAGAACCATATCGAATCACATTAAACAAACTGTCCGATGTGCACGACTGAGATGGTTTACAGTCATTCTTAGATGTCTTGACTGATATTTCACTGCTCTTACACATAAGGCCGGAATGCCCAGGCCCACCCAAGCTCAGCTCAGCCTGCCAATCAGATTCCTATCTGCAATTAGTCCAGTTCTTCAGACACACTCGGCCACCCATGGCCTCAGCTACCAGTGCACAGAACCGGCGTTTCGTTTTTACTGGGGAGTCTGCGTTGGAGTTGGGCTGTGCCTGCTCATTTGTCTCATGGCAGTTGTCTTTCTTCCAGCGAGCATGGCTAAGACGTGCAGGCATTTCCCGTGGCAGCTTCACCGCAGTCGCAGAGCTCAGGCCTCCAGCAGCAGCAACGGCACTCCACTTCTGCGCTGTGGCCCAATGGACTTTGTGGCAGTGGCATAATGAGGGTGAGAGGCGCCCCTCCCCCACCCTCATCTCTGCCCCCCCCTGCTCCTCTCCCAATCTCCCCTGCTGCGTGTGCGCCCCCCGCTTACCTTCCCCCATACCTCTAGTTGTTTTCCAAAGTAACAACTTCAACATGCTCCTTGCAACCCTGGCAGCTCCCCCTCTGACGTTGCTTCCTGTGCGCAGCACCTGGAAGTGACATCCGCGGGAGAGCTGACGTGGTTGCGAGGCACACGTTGAAGTTGTTGCTTGCAGTGGTGAACAACTAGAGATACAGGGGAAGGGAAGCGGGGTGTGCGCATGGTAAGGGGCAGAGGGGGCGGAAAGGAAGAGGGGTGCCGGCGCCCCACACCAACGTGGTGCCTGGGGAGGGCCACCCCCTCCTCTTACTACGCCACTGGTACAAGCACACACTACAGCGCTCATCTGGAGCACTAAATTCCAGAGAGCAAGGCAAGCTCAAGGAAGCAGTTAATAAATAAATATAATTTTACCATGGGTCATGGACACTAATCCGTGACCCAGATGACTCACCCAATATTGTTGACGCATGACCTGTTGACCCAATATCAGCACTGATATGGAGTCCACACTGTAATAGAGCCCAAGTAACTGCAGCAGCCAGTGCCACATCCCTTCTCTAAAGCACATTCTTTAACATTTAGAGCAGTATATCACAAACTGTGTGCCGAGGCACACTAATGTGCCTCCTGAGATTTCAAGTGTGCCGCGGCACACTGAGGAGGAAGAGAGGCGCCTGCCAGATGACTTCCTTATGCGGTACAGCGTCAGTGCTGCCCAATTCACCAAAGGCCTGCATGTTTCCCCCTTCTCTCTAGCGTCCTCCCCCTCTGGGCTTCCCCTCTGGCCTCCTGGTCTCACCTTTAAAGCTAATTACAGCAGCCTGCAGAGGATCGCCGTTAGGTAAAATGATTTTATTTTCAATATAGTAATTGAAATGTGTCAGTTTTGAGAATTTATATCTGCTGTGTATATTGTGTGTATATGAAAAATGAATGGAAAAAATTGCATTACAAGGGATGGGATCTGGGGCAGAGCTTGGGTGGGCCTAGGGAGGTCTGTGGTTGGGGTACTTAGTTGATATTTGTTAGACTTAGGGGGTACTTAGCTTGAAGTAGTTGAGAAACACTGTTGTAGGCAATCAGTAGGGGCCAGTGCCTCTCCTTCTGTCCGGCCCTCATCCCTGCTGGCACCCCCTACTGGCGTCTCAGGGCCCATCTGGCGGGCCTCTACACATGCGCAGACATTAACATGATGATGTCACGCATATGCATGATGTCATTACGGTGACATCTGCACACTTCTGGGTGCCTCAAGCCGTAGCCACTACCATTAGTGTGCCCCAGCTCAAGAACGATTGAGAGACACTGATTTAGAGAAAGACGAGCTGGGCCAGTGGGTTACATATGGAATGGAATTAGTTTGACGCTCTGAAGAGAAAGGAAAATAAGTAATAGCTAAAGGACAATAATAATAATTAAAAAAAAAAAAGGTAAGATACATGTCAAGAAAAGGAAAAAGAGAGTAAGATTAGGATGAGAGAAGCTGAAGCCATGGATGGATAATCACTACAGACAGTCAGGCCCTGCACTTTCTTAATAATTCACAGTGGAGAAGTGCCCAGGCCTGTGCAATAAATAATATAACAGGTCATGGTGGGAGGGGGGCAGCTGGCTGACTGCAGTATGTAGGTTGACACTTTATGAAGCTCTGTGGTCCCTCCTAGGCTGTCAGGCAACAATCAAGGAACCAGCTCCCCCACTTTAACCTTGAGTTTTACCAGTCAGCTCCTTTCGAGGAATATTTCCAGGTCTTCACCCCCCCTCCAGTCTCTATCAGTGCCAGGAACTGGAAAGAAAAGGCAGTAGAGTGTAGCTAGCAAGGAGGACCCAGTGGTAGCGGCAAGAGACCTTAGACCAGACATGGGCAACTCTGGCCTCGAGGGCTGGAATCCAATCGGGTTTTCAGGATTTCTCCATTGAATATGCATGAGATCTATTTGCAAGCAAATTCTTTGGGGAAATCCTGAAAATACGATTGGATTCTGGCCCTTGAGGACCGGAGTTGCCCACCCCTGTCTTAGAACCATGAACTGAAATGATTCACGTGTTCGGTTGGATGGGGAATTCACTGCCTTCTGGAGTATCTTTGCAGTGACTCACTGGCATTAACAAACAGTCATAACCACAGTGTATCCCTCATATACAGTATATCACATGATTTTTAGCATACAGGTAAGATTCTTAAGCGCTGAATGTTCATCTCCTCTGTGGGGGTCTGACTAAGGATTGATTTTTTTTAATACATTTATTGATTTTAGCTTTTTCATAATGGACATTAAATCAAGAGGAATCATGGACTCAGCATTTTCTCTTTACAGCAGGATATACTTCCAATCCCCAGCTCATAGGCTGGATTACTTTCAGTGGTCAATATGCAGCAAAAAAAAAAAAAAAAAAAAGAGTTCAAAGTGATAAGTTGACTAATCAAGTGCACAAAAAAAGCTGTTGGCAAAATTATATACAAAGATATTTAAAAATGTCTATTGTTTTCTAATTTGATTACAGAGAATTTGTCAATACTCGTATGTTATGTTAATCAAGTTTTTTTTATTCTGCCTTTAACTATTCAGTTAAAGGTCGAATTAATACGAGGGGGTGCTGAAAAGTTCTCAGCCCAACCAACCAACTTCCTTTTGCCACTGTAGCTAAAAGGAGTGTGATCTTATTTTGTTAAGTGCAAATCTGTAGAAACTAAAATTCTATGTTTTGACATTGTTTCAGATCATTGGTTGGGCTGAGAACTTTTCAGCACCCTCTCGTATCAGGATGATCAGTCATCACTGGTCATAAATAAAGGTTCAAGCCATAGAGAGGTATTGTTTCATTCATCTTATTTTTCTTGTAATGCTAGACATCACTTTGATCTCTTATACAATCCCTCACTGGTCAAGCTGACATCATTCCAGTATCTACCAAAAAATCCACATTGCCACCCCAGAAAGCTCAAAAGGAAAAACAAAAAAAAAAATCCAATATAATCTGCAGTGAAGAGAATGCAGCACAAAGAACAAAAAAAAAACCCTGCAGACAAGCGTACAAGATGCAGGCTAAGTTTATTATTTTAACTATTTAATCCGCCTAGAACCGCAAGGCACAGGCGGAATAGAAATCCCTAATGTAATGTAATGTAATGCGGTTAATGTTACCATCTTTTTACAAACCAAGGGACCCGACACGGTCCGTGTTTCAGTTAACATGCCTTCATCAGGGTTCCAAGGTTGACAAGGCATCACATTAAACCACAAAAAGAATAAACGAGATCCTGTGTGAATCAAAGAAAAACGTTGACTAAAAGTCTCTGTATGAATTCACTCCATAGTGAATTCATACAGAGACTTTTGGACCCCTGATGAAGGCATGTTAACCAAAATATGGACCGTGTCGGATGCCTTGGTTTGTAAAAAGGTGGTAACATTAATCGCATTAAGGGCTCCTTTTACTAAGCTGCGGTAGCGTTTTCAGCACGCGTTGCAGATTAGTGCACGCTAACCCCTGCGCTACGCGGAAAAACTAACGCCAGCTCAATGGAGGCGTTAGCGTCTAGTGCGCGCGGCGTTGTAGTGCGTGTTAAGCGTGCGCTAAAACCGCTAGCGCAGCTTGGTAAAAGGAGCCCTAAATAGTTAAAATAATAAACTTAGCCTGCATCTTGTACGCTTGTCTGCAGCTTTTCTTTTGTTCTTTGTGCTGCACCCCAGAAAGCTCACATCGTATTCCTACATCTTTTTAAATTTGTAGACTCCTTCCGCCCTGTCCTGAATAACCTCTCAGGGATATCAGAAAACCTGGGAATAAATTTGAAATGAAGATGCCTTAATATTAATAAAGACAAATTTTGAAGACATCAGTATATCTTCCTAGGATTAATCAGAAACGTTCACACCCCCATAAGCTTTCTCTTTTAAAAGATGCAATAGCTGTTTAACTTTCTTAGAATCATATAGAAGACTGAGATAGTGGTGTACATGTATATTTGATACCCGGGCAGGGCAGGATTAATTCGTCGAGGGCCCCTAGACACACAAATACACTGGGCCCCCCCCTGCCCCGCCCCACCCACAATGCCCCGCCCCCACCCCACCATGCCCCGTCCCCATGTATTTACTTCTTTATTTCCACTTTATTTCTTTTATTTTAAAATTCAAAACAAACATAGATTACCATACCAGTGCCAGTGTACAGTTTTTCCTCTATGCAACCTCCAAACATCTCTGAACAAAACTCCCCTTCCTTCCTAGAGGAAGAGATCTTCAGCTGGCAGAGCTTTGGGAAGCCCACCAATTTATATTTTGCATTTGGGTAGGAGGCATGGGGCATGGCGGGAAGAAAATTTAGTGCCCATCATTTTATTGGACTAATACATTTCTTCCTTAGCTTTCAGAGGTTAAAACCTCTTTCTTCAGATCAGTAAACTATACTGCTGTTACAGTATCCCTGTCCTGACCTGAGGAAAGGAGTTATGATCTCTGAATTTGTAAAAAAAAAAAATGTATTAAAATTAGTTCAATAAACAGTATCATCTTATTTCCATTTTCTATTAAAAAACGATTATCAACACAGCTACAATAATACCTTATCCTAAAGCAAAAATAAATAAATAAAACAAATAGGAAATTTTTTTCTACCTTTGTTGTCTGGTTTCTGCTTTCCTCATCTTCTCATCATTCTCTTCCTTCCATCCACTGTCTGCCCCTTCCAGAAAATGTTTGTCTCCCTCTGCCATCTCTGCTCCTGCCCCCTCCCCCTTGGTCTGGCATCCATCACCTTCTCTCTATTCCCCTCATAGGCTGGCATCTCTCCTTCCCTCCCCCCTGTGGTTTTTAGCATCTCTCTTCTCATTTCCTTCACTCGGATGTGCTATCTCTGTGTCCTTCCCCGTTCTTTGGCATCTCTCTCCTCTCCCCTTTCCTTTTTTTCTCTGGTCTTTCTTCTCTATTTTCTGCCTCTGTCTAAATTAAATTATTTCTTACTATTCAGCCCTCAATTTCCCTCTTTTCACTGTGTCTACTCACAGTTTGATCCCCCCCCTTTCCTTCACCCCTCCACTATCTCACTAACTCTATCTTCTTTCCCCCATCCAGCATGTGGGAAAACAGTAGCAGTGGTGAGGAGGTTAAGGCTGGGCACAAGTTCTCCCCCACATCCATCATCTGCCCTGTTCACTTCTGTCTCCCTTCTCCCCACTTCCATCATCTGTCCTGCCCTGCCCCTTTCTTCCCACATCATCATCTGCTCTGCTCCCTTCTGTCTCCCTTCTCCCCACCTCCATCATCTGTCCTGCCCTGCCCCTTTCTTCCCACATCCATCATCTGCCCTGCTCCCTTGTTTCCCTTCTCCCCACTTCCATCATCTGTCCTGCCCTGCCCCTTTCTTCCCACATCCATCATCTGCTCTGCTCCCTTTGGTCTCCCTTCTCCCCCCATCGACGGAAAGTAATACAAATGAGCAACGCGGGTAAGAAAGGCAAGGAGAACTGTAATTTTGCAAGCGGTGCTGCTTGCCCAAAGCTTCCCTCTGATGCACCCAGGCAGAAACAGGAAGCTGCGTCAGAGGGAAGCTTTGGGCAAGAAGCACCGCTTGCAAAATTACAGTTCTCCTTGCCTTTCTTACCCACGTTGCTCATTTGTATTACTTTCCGTTGATGGGGCGGCCTGCGTTGCTGATGGGGGGGGGGGCCCGCATTGACAATTGGGGGGGGCGCATTGCCGATCAGGTTGGCCTCCTTCATCAGGCCCCCTGACCATTTCGGGCCCTAGGCACGTGCCTACTGGGCCTATTGGTTAATCCGGCCCTGTACCCGGCCAGTAATTTTTTAACCCCTCCCTCCTCTATATATAAAAAAATATATTTTTAGTAATAATCCACAAGTCACACAATAAGGGTGCACCTAGGAAAAGACAGCATCTTAAACACTGGAGTGAGCACTAGAACATAAATAGACCCATCATAAAACTAAACAAGCCAGATTAATACAGATCGATCCTGCAGTCAATGCTTACAGAAAGACATGTCCTTTTCATAGATTTACCCTCGCCCATTATGGAATAAGTAATCAAAAACTAAAAATAGAAATATGTAGACAAACGTTAAACTGAACTGCCAAGAAGCCAGACTTCGCAATTGTCTGCGCGCTTTTGTCTTGCGCAAATTTGACTTGTCACCACAAAGTAGAACCAGACATAGTGATACATGTTCCCTAATAATATACAAAATATAAAGCCAGCAGATGTAAATTTGAAAAAAAAAAAAGACAACTAACAATCACTACTTTACAAAATAACAAACAGAAATAAAAAATGGAAAATAAGAAAATACCATTTTATTGGCTAATACATTTTTCAATTAGCTTTTAGAGGCCAAAACCTCCTTCCTCAGGACAGTACAGTATACTGCTGTTACGGTATCCTGTCCTGACCTGAGGAAGGGGGTTTTGGTCTCCAAAAGTTAGTAGTCCAATAAAAAGATTACCTTATTTCAATTTTCTATTTATAAACTTATATCAATATAGCTACAATACTATACTACTTTATTCTACTTTTTTGTCATTTCTAGCTTCTGCTTTCATCTTCTTTTCACTCTCTTCTTTCCATCCATCCACTGTCCCTCCTCACTCTCGCTGCCCCTTCCATCTACTGTTCATCATCTCTCTCCCTTCCATCTGGTGTCTGCCCTCTCCCCCTTCCATATGGCATCTTTCCTCTTTCTATGCCCTTTGATTAAACTATCCTGTGCCCCTTCTCTCCTTTATACCTGATCACTTCAGCTTCATCCCTTCTCCATTTTTCTCTCTCTGTCTCCAACCCCTCCCCCATGCTCTGGTAAGACCTGGAAGAGAGGAAGGCCCAACACCGGCAGAATAGTGAGTTGTGAAGGCTATAGCTGCCAGAAGGGGAAGAAGTTCCTATGCCATGATGTTGGCCCTGGGAGCACCTCCCTCTCCTTGGTACGCCATTGGCCTGAGATGAAATTAGAGAAATTGTCTTCACTAAATTTTAATTCAGGGCACTTTGGAGCCATATGAGCTGAAGGAGAGACACCAAATATCTTCCCATGTGAGATTGTAACAGTGCTGACCAGTTTGCATCAATGATATGTTTCTATCCCATCGTCATGTCTTGAGATTTTTTATTCAGGGTATCCTGAAAGAGATGGCCATTTCCAAATGTCTTGTCCTCATCTAACATAGTAACATAGTAGATGACGGCAGATAAAGACCCGAATGGTCCATCCAGTCTGCCCAACCTGATTCAATTTAAATTTTTTCTTCTTAGCTATTTCTGGGCAAGAATCCAAAGCTCTACCCGGTACTGTGCTTGGGTTCCAACTGCCAAAATCTCCAGCATGCGACTTTTTCTTAAATCCAATTCTCCTTTCTGTCATGAGCTTGGGTAGGGAGACAAAGCGTAACAGAAAAAAAAGTCAGAATGATGATGATGACTACCCCAGAAGTTTCCAGAGGCCACCATTGGCCCCGAACCTTGCTTTGAAAAACAATGACTTAGAGGAAACATTTCAGCATTGCTCCCCTGCCAAAATAGTGCCTAAAGCATGAGGAAAAATGTGTCTTTAAGATGCCAGATTCATTTTTTTGGTTAGCAAAATGTTTTTAGAGAAATCTTCACCAAATAATTGCTCCTGAATACTAATTCCTTTCTCTTTCCAACACCGACGAGTCTTTGATTTGTTAATTTAAGGCACCTTTTCTCTTCTTGGAATGACTATCAACTGTGCCAGAAATCACAGCTTTAGAAAGGCCTAGTTGAGAGAGCACCTCCTGAGGAAATTAAGTGATCCTCACCAGATTGACCAGAGTGCCATTAATCTTTTTATTTGTAGTGCCCCCTCCTCCAGATTCCCCAGGCCAAAAAGGAGGCAGAGCCAGAATTGAGAAAAGCAGGTGGTGCTGACCTCTCTCCAAAAGACAGGTGGTTGGCTGACTGGTATTAATCAGTAAAATCTGTCATGCACAACCATGACCAGGGTGTCATGACCCTAGTCAGAAGCAGGTGTGGCTGAGAAACTATCTCTGCCTGGATCAATTGAAAAGTGCACATTATCAGATGAAGAAATCTAATCCTCAACCTTCCCCATTCATGCTTCCAGCAGCAACAGAACAAAAATAAATAGAAATGTATAAATAAATAAAATAGAAATGTATAAAAATGAAATCATAGAAATAGATTTAAAGATACTTAATAATTTAAAATGGGGGGGCGGGGGGATGTTACCATACTCCCCTGAAAGCACCCATGCCTTCCCACCATAAAATCCCTGGACACTTTTCAGTGAAAAAGCCTTTATTTAAATGAAAATTAATGTAACTTTTTAAGGTCAAATCTAAGAGCGAAGCAGAGCTGCTATTGTTTCCTTTGCAAAGCATCCTTCACCTTGAAGTGACAGTAGCCTGGATTGGTGGACTTCCTGTTGCCATGGAGATAGGGGGTCCTCCAGGAAACGGGACTGGAATGGAGCCAGAAACGCCCTCCCCATACCACCCAGCTGCCAATAGATGAGAAAAGGCAGAGAAAAAAAACAGCAAAAGTATCATTCAGTATCCTGTGAAACTTGCTGATCCTTTCTCCCCCACTGCCCTTTATGAGTTGGTGGCAGAGAAAACTAAAACTTTTATAGGGATTGGTTGAGGTGTACTGTACAACGAGTATGCTGAGGTTGCCCCACCTCCACCCCTCCAATCTATTCTGGTACTGGCAAAGAAAACATAAAATGATGAACTTGTCTGGTTTAATGTAAGCATCACCTCCTTCATCACCACTTAGAGATCCCAGTCATTGCCTCTTCTAACTCAGAGTCAAGAAAAGTTCTGGGCATGACAGTCCATTTAGGTGTTACCACCAGAGACAGTCATGCATAAGAGGACACCAGAACCAGTGCAAGGGGATTAAGCACCCTATATGACCCTCCCTCTAATTAATTTCACATCTTTTCAGGATTAGTTAAAGACATGTTATATAGAATTTGTGGGTACTAAACTTGCTATACCCTTTAATTCGCTGTATGTACAGTTTCTCTTTATTGTATCTACAGTTTCTCTATATTGTAAACCACTTCTCTTTATTGTAAACCGCCTAGAAGTCGCAAGATTGTTGGCGGTATATAAGAATAAAGTTATTATTATTATTATATAAAAGCAATGGAATTAATTTCCAAAAGAAATAAATGGCTACTTGAAAATATTTCCTGCCTTGCTTTCAGGTAACAGAACATGATGATAGTTCTTTTGTGATGCTAGTAGGATCACAGAATCTATGGTTTTGCTTTGGCTGCAGCTTCTCTTTGCTGTCCCCCCCGCTCCCCCCCCCCCCCCCACCTTGGAATCTGTCACTCTAGACAACTTCCTAGTCTTGTCTAATAATTAAGCTGGCTCTGGAAGGCATGTTTCACCTAAAATGTTTTAAGCCCACAATACCCAACCACAGCCTCCCAGTGAGAGGGAGTAGTAAAGATGAGAACTGGAGCATGTGTCCTCTTTTTCAGATGCAAAATCTGGTAACCCTAACCCTCTGAAACAAGGGGATTCCATGACTAAATTTTTCTTGCCTTTGAACGTGGGTATAGAGAAGGCAGATACTGTTAGTTTAATGATAATGGTTCTTTTTGTTACTATTATTGTTGACTAATCTTTATTTCTTCTTTAAACACAAAATATAATTTAAAATATATAAATGTGTACATGCAATTTTTCCTCCGAGTTACAAGTGCCTACCCTGACCTGGAGCACACCTTTTTAATGCTACTAAAGATATTTGGCTAATTTTAGGTGGCTTAAAACCTCATAATCCTAAGTAAATCTTTTATCATGTTTATCCCAAAATGGCAAAAGAAAAGAAGGTTGAAACACAGCAGAGATACAAGACAACTCCCAGATTCTTGTGATGTCTATACGGTTTCTGGGGCTCCTGCTGAGTAAACACATTCTGTACGATTCCCCATTATCAAAGGGTCAAGGCTTGACGCGCCACAATTTTTCAGACAGCAGACTTGCTACTGGACTCAGAATCTAACACATGGCAAGGCACCAATCCCAACCACAAGAATCATTATTACATTACAACACATTAGAGATTTCTATTCTGCCATTACCTTGCGGTTCAAGGTGGATTACAAAAGAGTTATAAACGGTGGGTTGCAATGGAAGATCATTGGTCATTTCTAGAGAAGGTAAAGAGTAGATCAGGTAGTTTCTGTGTGACGGGAAGAGGGAGGGAGGAAGGTATATGTGATGTTAGGACTGTTTCAGGAATTTCTTGAAGAGTATAGTTTTTATTTTTTTTCTGAACATCTTGTAGTCTGGGGTAGTTATCAGTAGTTTGGAGATCTGGTTATCTAGTTTTGCTGCTTGAGTGGCTAGGAGGCCATCGTAGTTTTTTCTGTTCCTTGAACATACAATATACATGGTAACCTGCTTGCTAAAAAAAATAAATTGCTACTATTTGGTCTCCAGGGTGTTTTTCAAACTGCAGTAGGACATGTCACTTCTGGGCTGCTGAAAGCACACTAGTCACTCACACTACCTCTATGATGTGCATTAAAGGTCCTCTAGTGCCCATCCTGACGTGTTATCTTGTATTAATACCTTATGCTTTTCAGTTACTGAACACAGCTACAGTACATTGTATCCCGATATCGTATTCTCAGAAGCTTCTGCTACAAAATACAGTCTCTGGCTCCCTGGAATATTATTCTCCTGGCACCACGGGCTCTGTTATCAAGTATTGTATTTTTTTATTATACGTTGCAGATGTCTTTGGAGTAGGGATAGATCTTTCTAACCAGGAAAGGGTGGATTACTATTTAGAGCAGGGAAGTCAGGGTTCAAATCCCACCCTCCCACAGACCCTCCTTGTAACCTTGAACAATAGGATTGCCAGCTGGCTTCAGATTTATCCAACATGGTTGATCCATTCCCAGCTTTTACCCTAATGCATTCAGGCGCATTTACTTCTAGTTCTAATTTCCCCAGTTGCAGTCGCTAAAAGAAGCAAGACTACAGGTTACTTCATACAACGGAGTAAACCCTGGATTGGCTCAAGCCTATTGGATGGATCTGGAGGCAGCTGGCAAGTCACTTTATCTCCCATTGCCACAGGTACCCACTTAGACAGCAAGCTCTCTGAAAAACAGAGATGGCATACATGGACATTTGTCACAGAACCACATATGGCCACAGCACTATAGTATTATTATGGAAGGCAGGAATGAAGAGCAGTAGGTTTTACATTGTTAGATGCCCCTGTTTCACTTGAATGCTTCAAGCTCGTTGGTATAAACATCCTTTGTCACATCTCATGCCCTCTGGGGACAATGAACCATAAAAAACCTGCGAGGGAAATGTCAGCTTTTAATTTCAGCCGCAGAAAAGCGCAAGACAGATTCAGCACTTTGGTACAACACCATAGGAGGCACTGGAGAAAAAAAAAATTCAACTGATGGAAAAGCAAAGAGGTGAGGGAACACGTCTGTTCCTCCAGAAAGACAGGCAGTGCCCCTCCCCCTCCCTGATAAAGCAATAATTATATGTAAGGTAGATGCAGGAGAACCAAGTGTTAAGGGTACAGGCACTCTGCTTCTCCCCCAAAGGTCTGAACCAGCAGTCAGGCATGAAGAAAACTAGGAAAGAGTGAGACAAACCAAGCAGGAAAAACAAGGTAGACAAAGAAAGGAGGAAAAAGTGCAGGAAAAAAAGAAACAAAGGAAGAGACAGGGAAACCCAGTTCATACCCCACTGCAGCTCATTGTGGCTTTGGGCAAGTCACTTAACCTCCCCCCCCCCCACACACACACACTTTAGGTAAAAGCCTAGGGACCCTTTTACAAAGCTGCATTAAAAAGTGGCCTGCACTAGTTTTAGCGTGGGGGTTTACTGCACACTGAGGCTACTTTTTGTGCGGTTGTAAAACAGACACACATTCCATTTCCTGAACTCATGGCCAAGTACTAATTTCCAAGTTAGCATGTGAGCCCCCATCGCCGCCTATTTACTAGGCAGCAAGAGCTTCTGCACTAACCATGTGCTAATTGGTTAGCGTGCAGAAACGTAGCTGCACTGATTAGCGCAGAACACACCTAATCTTTACCCCCAAGCACTCCCTTGTGCTAAAAATTAAAATCTATTTTTAACATGTGGGAAGCACATGCTAATCTTAAAACTACCATGAGATGCTCGAGTGCATCCTGTGGTAAGCATGCATTAGTGCTTCTCGCAGTTTGTAAAAGAACCTCTAAGACTGTAAAACTTATGGGGACAGGAAAATACTTGAACATAATTGACCTGGGACTACCACTGAAAAAGGCGCGCGCTTAATCCAGATTTAAAAAGTACTCTTGACACAGCATTCACCGTTTGTAATACCCAAGCTCTATTCTAATAATCCAGAGAAATGTTATTTGTCCCTCTCTCCCTGAGACACTAATGTGGCTAGTCCAGGGCAGTTGCGAGGGCCTTCTGCAACAGGACATGTTTCCTTGCAAGACTACATTCGGGCCAGATGTGGGGTTACAGAGAAGTATCCGGTGTTCAACTGAACAGTTTTCACTCATTTCAAGTTTTTTTTTCTTCTTTTTCTGACATTCTATATTTGAATATTCTTAATTTAAAAAATTTAAGTTTGGGGAGTCAATAATTTTGAGGAACACACATCTGGAGGATTTTCATGTTTCTACATAGCAAAATAATAATCAGATCTCAATCCATAACGATTTGTATTAAAAAAAACCCAAACAGAACCCTTATGGGATGTTATTTCTGGAAGTAACGCTTTCATTTCCCCTCCTCCCAGCCATTGTAATGTCAATATAACTGGAGAGAGGATGCTGTTAATCCTAATCACACTTGCTCTTTCTCTTAGGAGTGACTTCCAGGGTACAGGGCAGAGTGTGTAGCACTAGTATAGTGCAGATATGTTGGTTCGGGAAAAGTTCAGATCTGATGAAAAAGAAAAGCTGGTTTCTGCAACCTACAGTGTATCCCCCCTCCCCCGCATCTGTCACTCCTGCACATTCAGTCCCTGTTTCCTCATGTGCCAGCCTGGGTGATCGGTTCCAGCCGGGAAGACCCACCATCACATCTAGATCCAGGCAGTTAGAAGCTAAGAAAGCCTTTACATGGCTGCTGCTGGTCAGAGGGTTTGTACTGGTACTGGGTAAAGCAGCGAGAGATGCTCGGCTCCTTTCACAGGCAGCTTTCTGCTGGTATAGTGATGGATGACCTCGCAGACACTCTCAAAAGGAGCACTGTTCTGGCCCAAGATATACTTGTTGTCCTTTGTCCTTGTAAATTTCATGTGCATGAATCCCTGGGTGCTCCTACAGAGAGCAGAGAAACAAGATCTAATATCACTATTATTAGTACAGTCAAAAGGGGAGGGAAGAGGAAACATGATTCTCAACATGATAATTTACTGGTACAGCTAGAACACAGATTCCTTGTGTCATGACCAGTATAATCGGAAAATAGTATTCTTCTTAACAATACATAACCATGACTTATCATTTTGGGTAGGCCCACAGTTAAGATGGGTGAGCCTTTCAAAACTCCCCTTCCCATGTCCTGCACCTTTCTCTTTCTCTTGTGCCCCCAGATCTGGCATTCATAGGAGTCTGGATGGGGGGGCACAGGAGTCATGCTCTCCCCCCTCCCGAACAAATTGGTGGGATCATCGTTTGGAGCAGAGATGGTCTTACCTTCATTTGCAGCCCAAAGACGTCGCTGGCAGGAGTCAATTGCATCTGCTGCCCTGCTGCTGGCACCAGCATCTTCTCACTACTGCAGCCGCCCTCTCATCAGCGGCAGGTCTATGGTAGAGAAGAGACACCAGTACCAGTGGTAGGGCAACTTATGTGAATGACTACCGCTGGTGACGTCCATTGGATCATAAATGAAGGTAGATCGTGGGGTGGAGTAGAGAAGAGATGGGGCAGAGAGAGTGCGCAAGGAGAGAGAGAGGGAGAGATGGATGAGGGGGGGTAGGAAGGAGGGATTCGCTTATGTGGATGATCCTAATAGTTCACAAGAAATATTAGCCATAAATGGAAAAATGGATCAAATTCATCAATGACTGGATACAAATAGACTAGCCATGAACATCAACAAAACAAACATTATGCTCTTTCCATGGAAGGACTGTTGTAGACTTTCTTTTCCCATCTCTATTAAAGGCATCCCTCTGCAGCTGACTCAAAATATTAGAATTCTCAGGATAATTTTTGATAACAAATTATCTTACCATGATCATATAAGCCACGGTGGTTAAATCAACTTTCTATAGACTTCGTCAAATTCATTCTGTGGCCAAATTCTTATGTGCAAAGTCCTTGAATATTCTAATCCATTCTTTAGTAATCTCTAAAATTGACTATTGTAATGCCCTGTTTAAAGGTCTGCCGCAAAAGGAAATTAGACGTCTTCAAATTATTCAAAACGCCTCTATTAAAATTATCTATAAAGCCAAAAAATTTGATCAAGTGTCTCCATTACTGAAAAAAGCACATTGGCTCCCGGTCGCTCATCGTATATTATATAAAATATGTCTGCTTACCTTTAAATCTTTATTATTTAAAACCCCTGCTTTCGTTTTTAGAGTTCTAATTCCATATTCTACCTTTAGACTATTGAGATCAAATGACCAACATTTATTGGTCATTCCCTCGTTGAAAATTATTAACATGAGGCGTCATACTATTTTTTCGGTAACGGCTCCTCAATCGTGGAATGCCCTTCCACTGTATATAAGAGAGGAAAAGAATTTGGACAAATTTAAGAGCAAACTTAAGAGTTTTCTTTTTAAAGATGCATTTAATGAGTAAACGGAATGCTATTGACTCTTTTTATCCATATATTTTATTATAATCTACATTTGTTTCCCTTCCTCTTGTTTTTTACCTTAAATGTTTTTCCTTTAAACACCGATTGTAATTTTTTAATAATTTTCCCTCTTGTTTTGATATTGTTTGTATAAGTTATTATACCTAACAGACTTAGATTTAGCCTAGGATTGTTTGTATTTGTTGATTTAACTTGTCTTAACTCATGTTTGTGAGATATGTTTCCCATAATTTTGTATTCTTATTTAATGTACATCGCCTAGAACTTGGAATAGGCGATTAATCAAATTTTTATAATAAATTTGAAACTATAAACTTGAAGGAAGGGGACGAGGAGAGAGAGAGAGAGAGAAAGAAGTGCAGGAGGCAGAAAGTGTTAGACTCATGGAGAAAGAGAGAGATATGCTCGATGGGGTGGGCAGAAAGGAGGGAAGGAGAAATGTCACATTCAGGAAAAGGGGGAGAGGACAGAGAGTGAAAAGTTAATACTCATGGATGGAGAGAGAGATGTTGGTTGGGGGAGGGAATGAGGACCAGAGGAGAGGAAGCATGCCAGAAGCAGAGAGAAAGAAATGTTGGAATGGTAGAGCAAAATGAGGGAGAAATTTTGGATTGGGAGGGGGGCCAGAAAGTAGCAGTGGGGGGAGATGTTGGACTGCTTGGAGCAGAAAAGAGGAAGGGAGGGAGAAATATTACACTAGGAGGGAGAAGAGATGACTTAAGGAAGGGAGAGATGTCAGATTCTGGAGAAGCATGATGGAAGGAGGGAGAGAGAGATATCAGACCACTGAAAGGGGAAGGAAAGAGAGATGCCAGATCAAGGAATGGAAGGAAAGGATGGGAGAAAGATATGCCAGACTCCGGGAAGGAGCGAAGAGAGATGCCAGACATTGGGAAGGAGAGAAGAGAGATGCCAGACCATGGGAAGGGAAGGAGAAAGGACTACGAGAATGGGGAGGAAAGGAGAGAGATGCCAGACTGTGGGAAGAAGGGGAGAAAGCTGACAGACTATAGAAGGGGGAAGACACCGAGATGCCAGACCATAGGAGAGGGAGAGAGAGGGAGGAGATGCTGCACAGGGATGTAGGGGAAAGGGATGAGATAGTACACAGCAATGGGTGTGAAAGGGAAGAAAGATAGAAGAAATGCTTCTTAGGGATACCATAGATGGAAATAGGGGAGAAGAAAGAGGGAGGAGATGGTACACACGGATAGATGGGAAGGGAAGACATGAAAAAGTAGATAGAATTTGAGAAGACAGAAGAAAAATGGAAGAAAGTTGAATGTTAAAAGTTAATGCCAAAGATGGATGTAGAAAATAAATTTCCTTAAGAAATTGCAGGGAAACTTCCGAATGAAAACAGAAGGATGTCAGAAAGTGCTTGTATCAAAAAGTAAACTGACCTCACTTAAAACCTGTCTATGGAGATTGATCAAAAATTTGGAAGTTGCTCAGAGACGTGAAACTCTTCAGGGAAGGTATATACCTCCCCAGTATGGGTATAGAGTTTACCTTCCAGTCATTGTAGCTTTTTCAATAATGATCACGCTCCAAGCCAGGGAAATTTAAAGAATATATCACAGTCTTTTAAAACTACTTCAAAAATGATGGCATTCTTTGTTTGTATGTTTCATGAAAGCAAACATCATTTGAACTAGGTAACTTATAATGCTATTACTTAGCTTTATGAAAAGTTTGGGATCCCAACATGGCCCCGTTTCATTTTTCTTCTTCAGGAGACGCAATTGTAAAATTACTGAGAGTCCTTTAAAGCTTTAAATAACTATTTTGAATTGGTGATGTAAACACACCACTGCTGGAAACAGCTACCAATATGGGAGATGGATGTAGGGCAGAAAGTGAAGGAGAGAAAGCCAACAAATGGATAAAAAAGCCTTTGAAACATAGGGGTCCTTTAATCAAGCCACGCTAGCGAGGTTAGCGCATTGGACATTTCATCACGCGCTAACCCCCGCGGCCAGCTAAAAAACTCATGCCTGCTCAATGCAGGCGTTAGCGGCTAGTGCAGCAGGCGGTTTAATGCGCGTTAAACCCCTACCGCAGCTTGATAAAAGGACCCTATAGTTAAGAACACAGACAGAAGGAAATGCAACCAGAGACTGGGAAAAGATGATTAGAAAAATAAAATCACCAAACAAAGGTAGGGAAATTATTTTATTTTCAACTAGCTGATGCCCCGGTGTTGCACGGGTATTTAATTATAGCAATAACACTGTAAATGGATTCAAATAAAGATACTTTATAGTGGTGAATGAAATTATATTTTTACAGCTTTATAAAAAGTACAATATTCAAATTATAATGTGAAATATTTGACAAAATGAATACAATACAACTAACACAAAACTTGATTATAAACAACATTTTTAGTTTCACCTCCAGGAGCAAGAACATATACATTCTTGGGTGAACCCACCCTTGAGCAAGCAACATAGAGTTGTCCATGGGAAAAACAGGGGGATCTTATATCCACTCCACAGTATGTAATAGTCTGTCCCTGTGATTTGTTGATTGTGATAGAGAATGCAAGTCTCACTGGAATTTGCAATCTCTTAAACTGAAAAGGAAGATGTGTTGGAATAAGTGGTATCCGCGGGATAAATACGGTTTCACCTTGTCCCTTTCCGGTTAAGATAGTTGCTTCAATTACAGTGGCCAGTAACCTCTTTACACAAAGCCTTGTGCCATTGCAAAGTTTTGGTGGGTCAAGGTTGCGAAGTAAAATAACTGGAGATCCCACTTTAAGTAAAAGACGATGTGGTGGTAATCCAGCTGGATCAAGTGAGTTTAGGAATTCGGTTGGGAAATTGATGACCTCATCAGCATCTACTACTGTATCAATAGACTTGTATTCAGTGACTGCGCCTGGTAACATGGCAAGTATTTGATTGTTTATTCCATGGACATCTTCATTTTTAGCAGCAAGAATGGGCCTCTCTCGCAAACAGTTAAAAGTGATATAGTTTTCTTTAACTGCTGGATAGACTGCATCTATTAGCTCTGCAACTGATGACACCAGATTACAAAAATTATAAGCCAATTTTATTTTGCCAGAAGACTCAACTGGTAATCTACCTTCTCCAATTTCGAGTAGTTGGTTTGAGAAAATTAGCGCACTTTCATCCCCCAAATCTACTCTCATGTTTTGTTTTAAAGTTATTTGTTGCACATGTCTCCTCAGAAATGAATGTTTTAAACATGCATGTATCTCATCAGCTGGTGTAGACTTTGGGATGACAGGCAGAGTTTGACGAAAATCTCCACATAGAAGTACCAGAGCTCCTCCCATCAGGTTGTCATTTCC
Organism: Geotrypetes seraphini; assembly: GCF_902459505.1. Lineage (NCBI taxonomy): Eukaryota > Metazoa > Chordata > Amphibia > Gymnophiona > Dermophiidae > Geotrypetes > Geotrypetes seraphini. Next base: position 108,997,271 of record NC_047091.1, read on the forward strand.
TCTCAGATCTCTCAGAGTGACATGAAGGGCCTCATAGTTGGAATTACTGTGAGAATGGCAGCTTTGTACATTTTTTCCATTGACATGAATGGGTGAAATCTGATTTTCTGTTTGTAGCTCCGCCCACGTGTGCAGGTGGGCCGCGAGACCCCCAGAACATATCACCCTAGGTAGTGACGGATCTGCATACCAAGTTTCGTTCAAATCGGTCAAGCCGTTTTTGCGTGATCGCGGCACATACACACACACATACATACACACATACATACCTCCGATTTTATATATATAGATTTAGTGAATGAAATATGTCAGTTTTGAGAATTTATATTTGCTGTCTATATTTTGCACTGTTCAGGAAGAAATTAATTTCTTTCTATTTCTCTGCTGGTGTACTGTATATATAGTCTCACATTTTAGGGTTTCATTTGTGGTCCTGTATTTGCATAGGGGTTATTTGTATTCTGCATGTGTGACCATGGCCAGGTGTTCTGGTAGGAATGAATGTTGAGAAGCATACAGTGTGCTTTGTGTAGTTTAATTTTGTGGTTAACCATTATGTATTGTTAATAAGATTATATTGTGTGTATATATATGAAAATAAATGGGAAAATGGCATTACAATCAGTGGGCATAGTAAGGGAGGGTGGATCATCCCAGGCGCTGTCTTGATGGGTGTGCCAGCACCTCTCTGCTTCCCCCCAAGCCATGCTCGTGTCCCTCCCTTTCTCCCCGTACCTCTTTAAATCTTTACTAGCACAAGCAGCTTCTCCGGCCTGCTGTTTGCACCAGCCTGGCTCCCCTCTGAAATCACTTCCTGGTCGCAGGGCCAGGAAGTGATGTCAAAAGGAAAGCCAATGCTAGCCAGAACACCTGATCTTGGTCACACATGCAGAACCAATGGAAATAGCGTCTCGGAAGTCTCAGTTGGTGATACACTGGCCTCCAGCGACCAGGTTCAGGACTAATGTCAGGAAGTTCTGCTTCACTCAGAGAGTGGTTGACACCTGGAATGCCCTCCCAGAGATTATTGCGGAATCGACCGTCCTAGGCTTCAAGAGCAAACTAGATGCATATCTCCTTAAGAGAGGCATATAAAGATATGGTGGACTATAAATTACGCCAGGTGTACACCTGGCAGGGCCTCCGCGTGTGCGGATCGCCGGACTTGATGGACCGAAGGTCTGATCCGGAGATGGCAGTTCTTATGTTCTTATAATATGGTATGGCTCAACCTCAAGAAAGGCTTCTCTAAATCAAACACAGCAACGAGGGTTTTTAACTTTAGAGGCACAGACTTCGACCGCATGGGAGATTTTGTCCATCAGGAGCTACATAAACAAGCAAAATCTGACAATGTGGAGGATATGTGGTTGAATCTGAAGTCCACCCTACATGAAGCAACAAACCGCTACATAAAAACAGTAAGTAAACGCAAGAGAAGCAAAAGACCCCAATGGTTCAGTACAGAAATTTCGGACTTAGTTAAAAAGAAAAAAGAAGCATTTATCACCTACAAACATTTAGGAAAACAGGAGGCGAAAGAAGACTATCTGGACAGATCTAAAGCTGTCAAAAAAGTAGTCAGGGAGGCCAAACTCCGAATGGAGGAAGATCTAGCACGGAACATTAAGAAAGGGGACAAATCCTTCTTTAGCTATATTAGTGACAGGAAAAGAAATAAAGATGGGATAGAACGCCTGAAGCAATCGGACGGTAACTTTGCAGAATCAGATTCTGACAAGGCAGAACTACTAAATGAATACTTCGGTTCAGTCTTCACCTGTGAAGCGCCGGGAGCTGGTCCACAGCTTCAGATGGGAGACAGCCAGAAAGACCCGTTTCAAGATTTTGAGTTTACGCCCAGTAGCGTCTACTACGAACTATCAAGACTCAAAGTAAACAAAGCCATGGGACCGGACAACCTACACCCCAGGGTGCTCAGGGAGCAAAGTGCAGTCCTGGCGGAACCATTATCTGTGCTTTTCAATCTTTCCCTACGCACAGGAAGAGTCCCCTTGGACTGGAAAACCGCCAACGTAATCCCACTCCACAAAAAGGGCTGCAGGACAGAGACAGCAAACTACAGACCAGTGAGTCTCACATCTATAGTGTGTAAGCTCATGGAAACAATGATCAAACGGAATCTTGACACAATCCTAGATGAAGAAAACCTACGTGATCCCCACCAACATGGTTTCACCCAGGGTAGATCCTGCCAATCCAATCTGATTAGCTTTTTTGACTGGGTTACTAGACAACTGGATGCCGGAGAGTCACTGGACGTGGTATATTTGGACTTCAGTAAAGCATTTGATAGCGTCCCACATAGAAGGTTATTGAACAAACTGAAATCGATAGGATTAGGGGACACTCTAACTACATGGGTTGAGGATTGGCTGAGCGGTAGACTTCAGAGGGTGGTGGTAAACGGTACCCCATCCAAAACTTCAGAAGTGATCAGTGGAGTGCCGCAGGGCTCGGTCTTGGGCCCAATTCTATTCAACTTATTCATAAGAGATATGACGCAAGGTCTTAGTGGAAGGGTATCACTGTTCGCCGATGACGCCAAACTTTGCAACATAGTAAGTAAAAGCATTTTACCTGATAATATGACGCAGGACCTACTACTACTGGAACGATGGTCAGCAACTTGGCAGCTGGGCTTCAATGCTAAAAAGTGTAAAATAATGCACCTGGGTAAGAGAAACCCATGCAGAACTTATGTACTAAATGGTGAGACCTTGGTCAGGACCACGGCGGAACGTGATCTAGGGGTGATCATTAGTGATGACATGAAGGCCGCCAATCAAGTGGAGAAGGCTTCCTCCAGGGCAAGACAAATGATGGGTTGTATCCGTAGAGGTTTTGTCAGCAGGAGACCTGAAGTTATGATGCCGTTATACAGATCCATGGTGAGGCCTCATTTGGAGTATTGCGTTCAATTCTGGAGACCACACTACCGGAAGGACATGCTGAGGATCGAGTCGGTTCAGCGAATGGCCACCAGGATGGTCTTGGGGCTCAAGGATTTTACGTATGAGGAAAGACTGAAAAAATTGCGGCTGTACTCACTGGAGGAATGAAGAGAGAGGGGAGATATGATTGAAACGTTTAAGTACATCACGAGACGTATCGAGTCGGAAGATGATATCTTCTGTCTCATGGGACCCTTGACCACCAGAGGGCATCCACTGAAAATTAGGGGAGGGAAGTTTCATAGCGACTCCAGAAAGTACTTCTTCACTGAAAGAGTAGTGGATCATTGGAACAAACTCCCACTGCAGGTGATTGAGGCCAGCAGCGTGACAGATTTTAAGAGAAAATGGGATATTCACGTGGGATCGCTAAGGGAGTGAATTTAGGGGGGTGGATACTTGAAATGGGCAGACTTGGTGGGCTATAGCCCTTTTCTGCCGTCATTTTCTATGTTTCTATAACACAGATAACCCCTGTGCAAATACAGGACCACAAACGAAACCCTAAGATGTAAGACTCTACATACAGTACAACACCAGAGAAATAGAAAGAAATTAATTTCAACTGAAAGAGTATTTTGTACACATATCCCTGTAAAAATGTTAGTTCATGCATGCTCCCTGCAGGAGCACATAGGGATCATGTGTACAGTGATGTCTCCAGAGGTATTTTAGTAAGAACCTAAAACAAACAGTGGGGTCTTGAAAAGCTATGCTCTATCATTATCAAAGGGAGCAATGCTCTATCTTCCTACCCAGCTATAACTCTGGTCACCCCTCCTCCTTCCCCAAAGGACTTTCATTCAGTGCTGGTGGGTCCTAGAGTGAGTGGCTATTAAAGGCAGAGCACACTGAAAGATGCTGCCAGTTAAAAGAATTAGTAGTGTCTTCTGTAGCCCCAAGGTTAACCTCATCCCAGCCCTCTTCTCCTGTTATATTGGTTACTATACCATAAGTGTCATGACAACACTGACATCAGAAGATGAACCTGAGTAATCCCCAGCAGCAATTTATGAGGCAAGCAAGGGAAGACTGACATCAGAGGCTGAACCTGGGCAATCCCCAGGGGCATTTTATGAGGAAAGTATGGGAACAGTGATGCAAGAGACTGAGCTTGGGCATCCTAGCAGGAGAGGAAGGGAAAAAGCTGTTCAAGTACTGAAGGACCTCTCGAGGCCTCCTTCTCTGGACTGGTCCACGGGATTATCACTTTTCAAGAATAACCCAAAGTGAACCAAAATATAGAGTTACAAGGGAAGTAAACAAAGTGGGAATTAAGAGTCAGGATAGTCTTGGATGCTGCCTGAAGGGAAGGACATCTGAGAAAGAGCTGTGGGTATAGAGATCACAGCAGAAGACTCCTCTCACTGCTTCAGACAGCCCACAGGCTGCTCCTGGTGATTCACTACAATATTCATGTTGTATCTTGCCTAAGTTCCTCTAATCCTTTCAGGGCAGAATGAGGACCCATAAGCCAATACTGTTACCTCTCCAAATGGTTAGCCTTAACTTACAAGCAGCAGAGGTGGAGGGATGGGGAGAAGGTGTGCCATCCCACACTTCTCAGCAAAGCTTTCGCAGAATGATTCATAAGCAGAAATGTGTACGTATGTATGGAGTGAGTGCTGGTGCTATGTATGTTGCTCTCTGTATGTGCACATGCTAGTTCTGTGTATTTTGTTCTGGGAGAATATGGTGTGCACTGGTTCTTTGTATCTGTGTCTATATGTGATCTCTCCTTACCTCAGGGACAGAGAGTAGTCACTCTGGCTGGTCTGGCTGTTCCGCACCAGGTAGCTGCACTCCTTACACAGTACCAGCAGGCTCTCGGCATCAGCTCTGCTGATGGCCCCATGATACCAGCTGCAGGGGATACAATGCTAGTATTATCAAACCATGGTGAAGGGGGTATTATAGAGAAGTCAAAGGCTACCTCATTTCAGGATCAGAATAGAGAGATACGAGGGGGTGCTGAAAAGTTCTCAGCCCAACCAAGAAGAGAATGAGGTGGATATGGTTCAATCAATGATCTGAAACAATGTCAAAACATAGAATTTAGTTTCTGGAAAATTGGCAATGAAATAAGATAACATTCTTTTCAGCTATAGTGGCAAAATAACGCTCAGAATTTAGGAAGTTGGTTGGGCTGAGAACTTTTCAGCACCCCCTCTTATCTTTTCTGCCTTTCTTTCTCTGGATCCCTCTCTTTTCTGCACATAACAGCCTTCTCCTTGCAGTTCTCTATACGTAGGGGCATTGCCGGGGGGGGTGGGGGAGAGGCCTGGGGGATTTGGGGAATTTGGATTTCAGCCCCCACAAATTGATGCACTGTCAGCTAATTTGGATGGTAGGGGTCCCCCAAGCCCCTCCAGCAGTCTCTTTTCCAGTGATGTTTCATGCTGGGGACGGGCCTCCCTTGTGCATGCTCAATTTCACTTATACTGAGCATATGAATGGGGGTGGGGTGGGGGTGCGAAGCAAGGCACGCAGCATGGCTTTTTCTTGTATATGATTTAAATTTTTCTCGGTCTCACACCATTTGTGTAGTCCCTTTGTTTGTTGCGACTCAAAAAGAAACATTGCTGGAGAAGTGTTTCTGCTAGCAGGGCTTGGGGATCCCCACCAACCCAGGTATGTGGAGGTTGTAGTGGGGGTGGGGTGGACAGTGGCAACATTTTGTGCCTCCCCCCACTTTGGGCTCAGCCACTCTCCCCTCAAACCCAGGAGAAGTAAAACCTGGATGTCTCAATCTGTCCTTTTTCTGGAGCCATATGGTAACCCTAACTGGGAGCAGCCCAGGGGGAGACATTTACAATAGAGAATGACACGGCGGCTGTTACCCGCATTAAGCTTTGGGTGACCGCGGGTAACCCACTGAAACATGGGGGGGGGGAAACAGTGTTTACCGCGGCTTGTCTCCACAGTTAAGGGAGGGAACGCACACGGTCACCAATCACACTCCCTCCCTCTTTACTTATAGCTGCCGCCACTGCCGCCGCCCAATCGCCGCCACCGCCCAAGCATCTCCCTCTCTCCTGATCGCTGCTGCCCGATCGCCGCCTAAGCCCGATCGCCGCCGCCACCTGATTATCTCCCTCCCTGCCCCTTACCTTCGCGGCAGGCAATTTCTCTAAATTTGCTTCCTACGAGCAGCTGGATCATTGAAATTGCGTGTGGCTATCGTAATGGTCATTTCTGATGCAACCAGAAGTTGCATCAGAGACGACCTTTCCTGCAGCCACACACAACTTCAATGCCCTGGCTGCTTGTAGGAAGCAAATTTAGAAATTGCCTCCCATGAAGGTATGGGGCAGGGAGGGAGAAAGGGAAGAAAGGAGGGAGGGAGAAAGGGAAGAAAGGAGGGGTGGAGAGGAACAGATGCTGAAGGGAACTGGGGAAGGTGGGGTGGGGAGGAACAGATACTGAAGTGAACTGGGGAAGGTGGGGTGGGGAGGAACAGACACTGAAGGGAACTGGGGAAGGTGGGGTGCAGAGGAACAGATGCTGAAGGGAACTGGGGAAGGTGGGGTAGAGAGGAACAGATGCTGAAAGGAACTGGGGAAGATGGGGTGGAGAGGAACAGACGCTGAAGGGAACTGGCAAAGAGAGAGATTCCAGACTATGGGGGGAGAGGAGGGAAGAAGATGGGCGCTAGGCCAATTGAGGGGGGGTGGAGGGAAAGATGGAAGGGAGAGGCACAGTAACAGAGCATATGGAAGAGACAGAGAAGGCATTCAGTGGATGGAAGAAAATGAATAAGGAGAAGATGAGGAAAGCAGAAATCAGACAACAAAGGTAGAAAAATAATTTATATTTATTTTATTTTTTTGCTTTAGGATAAAGTAGTATATTAGTTGTGTTGATAAAAATTTATAAACAAAGCCCTGCCAGCTGAACATCTGTTTCTCTAGTTCAGCAGCCCAAACTTTGATTTATAAGGAAGGAATAAGCTAAATATTGCAGTACTGAGGCTTGTATGGATGCTGCGGGGACAGTGGTTGAGGGGACGGGCAGGGACAGTGGTTACGGGGCGGGAACAGTGGTTGCGGGAATGGGGCGGGAACAGGATTGGTGGTCGCGGGGACGGGGCAGTGATAGGGACAAATTTTTCCCCCATGTCAATTCTATATTTTATAATACTACAGTATTTGCTGTTTTTGAAACCTTTCTCTTTTCCAATTAGGATGGAAACAGCAAACAGAAAGAGGAAGAAGAAAATGTAGCTACTTTCATAAACTCCTACTGCAGAACTGTAGTAACTCCCATTTGTTTCTCCTGCTGGGAAGGACTCCTTGTACTATTTCTCCCTACAGAAATACATATATGAAATAGAAAAACATGTTCTTCTGGATCCTGCTAGGGCGACTTACACTTGTTTCTCCAAAGGCAATGAGAGGTCCACTTTCTCACCCACGACAAGGCTACGTTCAGGGCTCTGGGTAGTACTGCCGTACCGGCCCCCTCCTGCCAATGGGCTCACTGGCTTGGCTGGGTGCAGACGCTCTTTGGAAGTGGGGGAGATGTGCTCCCACTCGGGGCTTTCAAACTGCACTGTGGCCAAGAAAAGAGAAGAGCAGGGGAAGAAAGTGTCATTTCTACCATGTCTAAAGCCATTTGCTTCATTCAGATCCCAACTAAACCCTCTCATAATATCACCTTGTTTCTCTCTGTTCCCTAAGCATTCTTACAGCAGCATTGTGCCTTTGCTCTTTGTATGTTCTTACTCCTAAGTTTCCTTCCTTTTTTGAATTTTAAAATGTTTGCAGCTTTTATCAAAATCACACATTTAGGCCTCCTTTTATGAAACTGCGATAGCGCGGGGAGTTTCTATGAGCGTCAGGAGCCACATGGCTATCACAGTTTTGTAAAAGAGGGGGTTAATTTTGTTTGTTTTCCCTCCCCCCTCTAGTCCACCCTTCACATTGTGTACTGGTATCACCAGTACAAAGGCCTAATCCAAGCTGAAATTCCAATCTATTACATTTCAATCGTGCCAGTGCTCCTCCTGCAGGAGACTCTGATGCTAAACAGCACAGCAGCTCCCTTCATTATCTCATCTCATAATGGTGGGAGCAGAGATGGAGGAGAAACTCTCACAAATTTAGCCATTATATATCTCCAGAACTGAAACAAAAGCATGAATGAAGAGGAATTTAATGATCTGGCATGTTTTATAAATTATTTTAAAAATACTCAGCTGCTCTAAAAAAATGAGCTCATTACATCAACTCCCACCCCAGAATTAAAGATATTCTTAAATATGTATGTAAATAAGGAATGCATTTCTGTCATTATAAATCCCTTCTAGCTTGATGTTGATACTTCCCAACTGCCTCCTCTCCCCCCCCCCATCTGCTTCAGTGACTAACGAAATGGATTTTTGATTACTGTTAAAGTGAGAGGGAGAAGGGACAGGACACTTTAATCTGCGATGTGGTGATTGCATAGCAAGCTGTTTACAGCACCAGATTAGGTTGTCAAAACCTGTCCGTCATCCTAGATGCAGCACTGTGAGAGGTAAGGAGTTGGGAGATTAAGGTGTTGGGGGGAGGAGGGGGTTGGGAGTAGAGTAAAACAGAAGACTGCAGCCAAGCAAGCACCAGTCAGCAGGAAGCTAATGGGGGTGGGGGGCAGAAGATAGATACCAAAACAACAGAAACAAGAAAGAGGGGAGGAAGTTGTGTGTAGGAGGGAAAGACTGAGGTAGTCAAGTTGCAAATCACCTTCATCATTGAAGGACTGGTCAAAGAGCTGTCCAACTGGAGGTGGCCAGGGTAGGTCTTGTATGTCTTTAATCTCTACTGCCGCCATGGGGTAAAGAGGAAAGGGAGACAGGGTGGAGAAGCACAAAAGACAGAACAATGAGACATGATAGCAAGATGGATGAAAAAGAACCAGGCTGGCATCCTATGAAACTGAGGCAGAATGGAAAAGGCAAATGAATTTGTTATTTGTATACTGGAAGAGACCAGTTTGAAAAGAGTGGAAGAAAGAGGTAGATGTGCCTTGATGGTAGACTGATGTTCAGTAGGTTAGGTTTGGGATGATGAGTAAACTGAATGCTAGGTGAACCCTTTGTCCCTTTCTCAAGAAACTGAAAATAGAAGGGATGGAGGAGAGGTGCCGGCTGATTGCCTATAGGACATGTCTCTCACAGCGAGAGGCACATCCTATTGGCAATCAGCCAGCGCCAGCGCCTCTCCTTCTCTCCAGCCCTCTTCCCTGCTGGCACCCCCCACTGGCAGCTCAGGACCCGTCTGTAGGTCCTTTGTGCATGCGCAGTCATTGACGCGATGTCATGCATGCGCATGATGTCATCACGGTAATGTCCACGTACTTCTGGATGCCTCGAGCCGTAGCCACTATGTGTAGTGTGCCGCGGCTCAACAAAATTTGGGGGGACACTGGGTTAGCATCACTGAATTGAATCTAATCTAAACTGGTATTTCTGAGTCGCGCTATGCCTAAACAGGTTCAAGGCAACTTACAATTTAAGGAATTACAGAACGTATATGCTGCATTATAGCAGTTTAAGGAAGGCAGAGTTATGAATAGAGAATTAGGGAAGACAGAATGGAGGTACTATGACTATACTGAGTAGAGTGTGAGATTTAGTGACATTAGGGGGTCCTTTTATCAAGCCGTGCTAGCAGGGTTAGCGCGTCGGACATTTCATCACACGCTAACCCCCGCGGCCGGCTAAAAAACTAACGCCTGCTCAATGCAGGCGTTAGCGGCTAGGGCAGCAGGTGGTTTAACGCATGGTATTACGCGCGTTAAACCCCTACGTATTTTGAGTTATTATATAAATTTTTTAATAAATATGGTGTGTATGTCCAGTTAACGCCTAACTCAAAACTAACTGTTCTGAGGGCATTCCAAGGGCAGAGTGAGCACTTGGCTTGTTAAGAGTCAGTATTCAGCACTTAATCAGCCAAGGTAACACATAAACAGGACAGAATAAAAGTTACTCCTGTCTTTATATGGCAACCCATAGCTGAATATTGCACTTAAATGGCTATGGTTTAGCCAGCAACAGGCATAATGCCAGCAGCAGCAGTCAGCAAAATGCTGAGGATCGTCGGCTGAATATCGATCCCATGATATCCAATTATTCATTTTAACAGGAGCATTCCGGGAAGGTGGATATTAGTGTGAGTAGGATTGTTGAGTGAATTGAGAACAAATCTTGGCAGGTACTAAGGGCCAGAAAGTTAATTGGGTGCCTATGTCATCCAATACTCTTGCACCAGTTCTGGTGTGTGGGGACTGAAAGAGGAGGGGTGGGAGGAGAAGTGAGGGGTGGAAAGTTCAAAGAGAAGAGACCAGTTACCTCATTCCTCCCACTACCCATTCGTAGCTTAAAACACCCAGCAGTAAGAAACTGAATACAAGTGAACCCCAAAACTAGTCCAGAAAGGAAACACTGAAATTTCCCAGTCTCTCACCTGCTCCAGACTGAATCACAGACATAGGCACCAAAATTTCAACCTGATGTGGCAGGGGGGGGGAGGGATGTTAAACACAAAAACAAATTACCCCTCCCGGCAAACTTGGAAGGAGCTTGTTCAATATTGAGGGTGCTCAGCACCCACAGAGCTGCCTGCTAAGGTCACAGACCCTTTACAATTAAACTTGGTCAAGGAACAGACAAGAAAAAAGGCCAAAAGGATAAACAAAGAGACAGACAAAAGAATAGATATATAATAACTAAGGGAGAGGGAGAAGGAGAAAAAAAAAGCAAAAGGGTAAAGAGGCAGAAAGAGAGGGGAGCAGCACTGATAGAACTATTACATCATGCCATCTAATTAAGAGATTTGCAGAGTCTTTTCACAGCTGATATTCCCAGCCAATGGCGGTGCTCCCAGAGGATCTCAGGAGAAGAAAGCTTGGCAGGCTGCACTACACATGAAGTAAATGATCACTTTACAGGGGGTCAGGAGCAATTACATAGAACAAGAGATGGTGAGTAGCAGTGGAAAGAACGCCAGGGCTGGAGGGTGGGGGCAGAAGAGGAGAGACAGGAAAGAAAAGTATTTTATATGGTAATGGAGCATCTATTTAATCTATCAGAAGATGAATCTCTTTCTAGAGGCAATTTCTTTATTCAAGAAGTTAACAGAGGTAGCTCCTTCCTGACCACTTGCTTCCCTCCCTGAGGCAGGAGACTTGCACGGGTAACAGGCAGAAGGGACAGGTACCTGCAAAAGCTCTGGATATATGGTCTTTCTTCCATTCCCAGGGCTGGTCGTATTCATCCGCTGGCCTCTCGTCATCCTGCGGCAGACGGCTCTCTCGAGGCCTACTGCCTAGGGGGCTCTCATACTCTGACTCCCCCCCACCATTCTCCTCATATGGGGTGTCATAGAGCTGCACTCCTTTCCCGAATTTCTTCACTCTGTGCCTCTGTCTTTCGCCTTTCCAATTAAACTCTGGGAGGAGAATACAGGTGGAGATATTTCATCAAGTGAGGCACAGAGGCAACCAGATATACAACACTGTGATTTGATTCTTGATCAGAAAAGCAGTACACAAATATACTAGTCAATATAAAGCTTGCAGCAAATCAGCATGGGCAAAGTTTGCCTCAGATATTCAATGCTGGGCCATGTGCTGGACGCAGGCATTGAATATCTGGGACTAATTCAAACTGTACAAATCACCACAGCTTATGTAGGTCCTGGCAAATATTCAACTGGGACCCACATTAAGTAAAAAATACTTCCCTCATTCTCCTGATGCTGATCTCAATCCCCCTCCCCACCCACAAGGCAGCACACCCCAGACTTGACATCCCTTTACTCCTACCCCCAAAGGCCTCCCAGGCTTACCTTTTTAATCTCAGGGTAAATGCCAATAGCAAGGCCCTATGAGCAGGAGTGACGCCTGCTTATTCCTGCCCATCATGGCTCTTTGAACAAAATACTCGCCGTGATCCATAGCAGCAGCTTCACAGTACTGCTGAGTACCATGAGACTGCCGCTAAGGCCTGTATGACCCCGCTACATCATAAAGGATTAAAAGGGGCTTACGGAGGGGGGGGGATTTACTGTCTTCAGAGGGAGGGGGCCCTACAATCCCTTAGGCCACTGCCTATGAGTCTCTCTTGTCCTGTTAAATTACTTTAAACATTTGACAGATACTAATAAATAAATAAAACCTACGTATGTTCAGATGCATACAGATAGCATGCACTAGCAATGTCATCAAGGGAAAAGCAGATATATGCCCTGGAAGGCAAGAATTAATCATATGCAGACAGGAGAAAGAGAACCATTACATACAGAAACACAGAGGCAGGACATATAACACAGAGAGCAGCACATGTGCACAAGCACGCATAAGCTTCCTTCATTTCTCCACTGGCATTCATCTTTCACCATCACTTTTTTTTTTTTTACCTGCCTGTGGCTTTCGAGGACCAGAATTGCCTACCCCTGTATTAGCTTCCAAGAGGAAGCTGAAAAAAGGGAAATCTGCAGTCATAGTGGGAGACTCAATCCTGAGGGAAGTGGACAGTCACGTAGCAGGAGGCAGAGAGGACAGACTAGTGACATGTCTCCCAGGGGCGAGGACAAAGGACATCTCCGACAGAATCGAGAGAATCCTTGAGGGAGCTGAGACGGAGGAGACAGCAGTGATAATCCACGTTGGAACCAACGACGTCAGCAGAAGGAACTACAACAGGACCACACTGACCGAGCAGTTTAAGATTCTGGGGAGGAAACTGAAGCTGAGGACAAGGAAGATAGCCTTCTCAGAGATCCTGCCAGTTCCGAGGGCGGATGCAAGGAGGCAGACCGAGCTGCAAGCAATAAACAGTTGGCTGAGGAGATGGTGCGATGAGGAGGGTTTCCACTTTGTACGAAACTGGCCAACCTTCCTGGGGAAAAGTAAGCTCTACAGGAGAGATGGACTGCACCTGAGCACGGCTGGAACGAGGAAGCTGACACGCAACATCCAGAACAGCATAGACATGACTTTAAACTGAGGACAAGGGGAAAGCCGAGAGTTGATCGACATCGACACATCGGACTAGAGTATCAAACAAGGATACTGAACTGGGAAAAGGCGATAGAGGGACTGAGTGGACATTTTTTGGAAAAAAACCCAAGGACAATAGAGGGACTGAGTGGACATTTTTTGACAAAAAAACCAAGGACGCAAAGCAGGGGGCCAAGGAACAAATGAAACTAAAGAGCGGAAAAAGGAGGAAACAGCCAGAGCCAGAGGGACATACAAAAATGGAGAAGCAGGCTGAGGACGAGTTAGACGCACCACAGGAGCAGGGCGAGGACGAAACAGACACACCACAGAAGGAGGATGAACGAAATGAGGCTCCGGGGCTGACCAACCATGAAGGGGTAGGCAGGAGCACCAATCCACGAGGAAAACAAGCAGAAAAGGTAAACAACAGGGACTTAACTTGCCTATACACAAATGCTAGGAGCCTAAAAACCAAAATGGGGGAGCTAGAAGTTATAGCCAGCAAGGAGGACCTAGACTTAATTGGAGTCACAGAGACATGGTGGTCCGAGGACAATAAATGGGATGTGGTCCTACCAGGGTACAAACTCTATAGGAGGGACAGGACACATAAGAAGGGTGGGGGAATAGCGCTATATATAAAGGACTCCATTCCTTCAACCAGGATGGAAACAACAGTAAGGGTGGACGGCTTGGAATCGTTATGGGTTAAGCTGACAGGAGGAAAGGGAGCAGACATAAAATTGGGGCTCTACTACCGCCCACCAGGACAACTGGAAGCAAACGACCAGGACCTGGAAGCTGAAATGAGGCAGGTATGCAAAAGCGGAAGTGTGGTGGTGATGGGAGACTTCAACTACCCTGGGATAGACTGGAAAACTGGACACTCAAATTGCACGAGAGAAACAAAATTCCTGGAGGTGGTGAGGGACTGTTTCATGGAGCAGCTGGTCAAGGAACCAACACGGGGAGATGCCACTCTTGACCTAATACTCAACGGGCTAGGGGGACCTGCAAAGGACGTGGTAGTACTAGAACCATTAGGAAACAGCGATCACAGCATGATCCAGTGCAAGATAGAAATGGGAGCATCAAAGGTGAAAAGAACTACAACAACAGCATTTAACTTTAGAAAAGGAAATTACGAGGCCATGAGGAAAATGGTGGGAAAGAAACTCAGCAACAGCTCAAGGAAGATGGAGACCGTAGAGGGTACCTGGGCCCTACTTAAGGGCACGGTACACGAAGCACAGAACCTGTATGTCCCCAGGTTCAGGAAAGGGTGCAAAAAAAATCGAACCAAAAACCCGGCGTGGATAACAAATGCGGTGAAAAAGGCGATAAGAGACAAGAAAACATCATTTAGAAAATGGAAAAAGGACCAAACAAAGGACAACCAGAAGGAGCACAAAAGGCACCAAAAGGACTGTCACCGAGAGGTTAGGAAAGCAAAAAGAGAATATGAGGAGAGGCTGGCGGGGGAAGCAAGAAACTTCAAACCATTCTTCAGGTATGTGAAGGGGAAACAACCAGCCAGGAAGGAAGTGGGACCGTTAGACGATGGAGACAGGAAGGGAGTAGTAAAGGAAGAAAAAGAGATAGCTAACAGGTTAAACAAGTTCTTCTCGTCAGTCTTCACGAGAGAGGACACATCCAACATCCCAGAACCTGAGGAGCACATAAACGGAAACCCTGATGAGAAGCTAGTCCAACTAGAGGTAAACAAAGAGGATGTTCTCAGAAAGATAGACAGACTAAAGAGCGACAAATCACCAGGTCCGGACGGCATCCACCCAAGGGTATTAAAAGAACTGAGAAACGAAATAGCAGATACACTAAGACAAATATGTAACCTATCCTTAAAAACTGGGGAGATCCCAGAAGACTGGAAAATAGCCAATGTCACGCCCATCTTTAAGAAGGGATCAAGGGGTGACCCGGGAAACTACAGGCCGGTGAGCTTGACCTCAGTTCCGGGAAAGATGATGGAAGCACTAATCAAGGACGCAATCTGTGAATACATAGAAGGCAATGGACAACTGAAGGCGAGCCAGCACGGCTTCTGCAAGGGAAGATCGTGCCTCACGAACTTACTGTATTTCTTTGAGGGAATAAACAACCAGGTGGATAAAGGGGAATCCATAGACATCATTTACCTTGACTTCCAAAAAGCCTTCGATAAGGTACCTCACGAAAGACTACTTAAGAAGCTGTGGAGCCACGGGGTGCAGGGGGATATCCACCGATGGATCAAACACTGGCTGGCAGGCAGGAAGCAGAGGGTTGGAATAAAGGGCCATTACTCAGACTGGCAATGGGTCACGAGTGGAGTTCCACAGGGGTCGGTGCTGGGACCAATCCTGTTCAATATATTCATCAATGACCTGGAGACGGGGACGACATGTGAGGTTATCAAATTTGCTGATGACACCAAGCTTTGCAGCAGGGTTAGAAACGCGGAAGACTGTGAGGTCCTGCAAAGAGACCTAACATGACTGGAAGAGTGGGCAAAAAAATGGCAAATGAGTTTTAATATAGAGAAATGTAAGGTCATGCATGTAGGTAAGAAGAACCCGATGTTCAGCTACAAAATGGGGGGATCACTGCTAGGGGTAAGCAACCTTGAAAGAGACCTGGGGGTGATGGTGGACACAACATTGAAAGCATCAACTCAGTGCGCAACGGCCTCAAAGAAAGTGAACAGAATGTTGGGTATCATTAAAAAGGGTATCTCAACCAGGACGAAGGAAGTCATCATGCCGCTGTATCGTGCAATGGTGCGCCCACATCTGGAGTACTGTGTCCAATACTGGTCGCCGTACCTCAAGAAGGACATGGCAGTACTTGAGGGGGTCCAGAGGAGAGCAACTAAATTGATAAAAGGTATGGAAAACTATTCGTATGCTGACAGGTTGAAGATGCTGGGGCTCTTCTCCCTGGAAAAGCGGAGACTTAGAGGAGACATGATAGAAACCTTCAAAATCCTGAGGGGCATAGAGAAAGTGGACAGGGACAGATTTTTCAGACTGTGGGGAACCACTAACACAAGGGGTCACTCGGAAAAATTGAGAGGGGACAGATTTAGAACAAATGCTAGGAGGTTCTTTTTTACCCAGAGGGTGGTGGACACATGGAACGCGCTTCCGGAGGTTGTGATAGCCCAGAGCACATTGCAGGGTTTCAAGGAAGGTTTAGACAAGTTCCTAAAAGAAAAGGGGATTGAGGGTTACAGATAAAAAAGAAGAGGTAGGTTACAAAAACGGACAGGAACCACATTACAGGTCATGGACCTGACGGGCCGCCGCGAGAGCGGACCGCTGGGCGCGATGGACCAATGGTCTGACCCAGTGGTGGCAACTTCTTATGTTCTTAGGCTAATAACACGCTAGTTTTGGGGAGGTATACTCCCTTCATCTAGTGATTAGAACTACTCCTTGTGACCCTGTTCATGTCACTTAATCCTCCAATGCTCCAAGTACGTTAGATAGAATGTGAGCCCATCGGGACAGTCAGGGAAAATGCTTGAAGTACCTGTATGTAAACCGCTTTGAGTGTGGTTGTAAAACTACAAAAAAGAGGCATACAAGTCCCGATCCCTTTCCCCCTTTCTCTCTTGGATTTATTTTTACATATAACCTGACTATTGTATCCTAGGTGAAGTATAATGAAATATGCATATCATAAAAATACAATGAAGCAAAATGACACAGGCTGGTACTCCAGATGGGGGTGTATCACCTGCTACAACACAGGGCCAGAACAAAGTGAAAGGAGTATCTCTCTCTGCTTATTTTATCTCCATGGTCTGCTTCTCACTCTGACGCATTATTGAAATGTTTGTATTGTCTCCTTGTTGTATTTGACAGGATACTTTTTATGGAATTGTATGTAATGTAATGTAATTTATTTCTTATATACCGCTACATCCGTTAGGTTCTAAGCGGTTTGAAGAAAATATACATTAAGATTATAAATGAGAAGTAAGAAGGTACTTAAAAAATTCCCTTACTGTCCCGAAGGCTCACAATCTAACTAAAGTACCTGGAAATTAATAAAGAAGAGAAAATAAAGATGGTTGAAAAAAGAAAAATTCTATGTGAACTTATAGGATGGAAATTAAACTGACAGTTTTGTTTTATGTTTTATGTATTGTTTTATGTGCTGTGAACCGCTTAGAACCTCCCCGGTATGGCGGCATATAAATACAATTATTATTCTTATTATTCTGTGATGACAGAAAAAGCAGTTGGGGGAGGGGATGAGGGGACTTCAACTTAGTTTTGAGAGATCTCTCTTGAATGACTGTGTTTGCCACTCCCCCTTACAAAAGGCCCATTTCCTTTTTTGTGCCAGGAACTCTCTTTCCTTACCTGTTCTCTGGATCCAGATAGGCTGATAAAGACTAGTTGTTTAGATGTGAAGATCTCTAGATTGGGATTGGGATCTTGTGTGGTTATCTATCCAGAACAGTGGGGAATTTAGGAAGAAAACAAAATCTGACTGACAAAGCCAAGAGGTCAGATTTCTACACCTGCGTTACAGCCCTGCAGTGGACAGGGATTGCTGAGCAGATTGAATGGGCAGTTGTCCTTTTTTGCCTTCAATTACTACGTCAGTGATGGGGGGGTCTGAGCAGGCAGCTCTTGACATTCCTCTGCAAACTGACCTGGGCTGATGCCTCACCTGTCATGGCCCGCTGAGCCTCATAGGGTTCAGTGTAACCATTGCTCTCGGGTCTCTGCTCTTCCTCTGTGCTCCCCACAGACTCCTGGTGCAGATCGAATGGGTCCGAATACTCACTGTCCGCAGTGACCTGAGGAAAGAAGGTCAGTCAGAAGGCATTTAACACCAGTGGTCTACTGTTTGATAAGATCTGCATCAGATCCAAGCTACAGCCAACACTTCACTCAATATCAGGGCTACTTGGGAAAAGCTATCAATGAAGGGAGGGGTCTTCAGACAGGGCCACTAATACATCCCTCCTCAACTTTGTGCCCTATGGAAAATTAGACCCAGTTGTGTTTTCTTTGCTAGAAAAGAGAACTGTGTCAGCCAGGGAGTGGAAATCTATCCCAAGAGACCCGGTGATCCAGTCACTAAGACTATGGTGGAATTGAATGAACTTTTCCGATCTGATACTTGGTATTCTGAAACATAGAAACATGATGGCAGATAGAGGCCAAATGGCCCATCCGTAGTAACCATTATCTCTTCCTCTCTCTAAGAGATCCCACATGCCTATCCCACGCTTTCTGCTCCGCCTCTGAGCCCCTTCAGCCTGGAGTTTTTATCCCACATGCCAACGCAGATGTCATATCATACATGACCATACACTGGTGCACAATAAAGCAGTCACTACATGGGACTATTTATTCTACAAACTACACTCTGCTTCAGATTTCGACTCTCTCACCCTCAGCCACGGCCCCATCAGCCTGCATTTGTGATTCATCTATCCACCCACAAGTTATACAACCCTTCAGTAAAGTCACAAATCCTCCAGACGGCAGCCACAGCCATGTAGCTCGAATTTCACATTGCCCAGAGTAACAGACTCTAGGACGTACACATAGTGCTTAAGAGGCCAATGAAATTAAAAACATTATTTCACAGAGTCTCAGAATTAGTCAGTCTGATCTATTATGTCTGAACATACTGACACATGCATAGTGGTCATTTTCTATAGGAAAAAAGAATCCAAGTCAGGGTGAGTAGGGAACTTCAGCTACAAAGGAGAAAAAGAAGGTGAGTTCAAGAGGATTCCAGGGGCCTAAAGGTCCAGGTCAGTGACCTGGCAGGCAACCATAGCTGCCCCTTTGTTCTGAATGGGTACAGATGATGCTAAAGGAGGTTTATTTCTGGCAATGGCAGGGTATGGAGAGAGTTATGCAGAGTCAATAACAGGACAAAGCACTGGACCCAATTCATTAAGGGGTGCCTTTGTATTAAAGAGGGGTAGGCAAATCTGGTCCTCGAGAACCACAGGCAGGCCAGGTTTTCAGGATATCTATAATAAATATGCATGAGATAGATTTGCATCTCAAGGAGGCAGTGCATGCAAATCCATCTCAAACATTCATTGTGGAAAACCTGACCTGCCTGTGGCTCTTGAGGACCAGAATTGCCTACCCTTGTATTAAGCTAACAACACACTTCTTGCTAGTTTGGTGTACTCCCTTCATCTAAGAAATGCAAGGTCATGCATTTGGGCTGCAAAAACCCGAGGGAACGGTACAGTTTAGGGGGTGAAGAACATAAGATTTGCCGCTGCTGGGTCAGACCAGTGGTCCATCGTGCTCAGCAGTCCGCTCACATGGTGGCCCTTAGGTCAAAGACCAGTGCCCTACTTGAGTCTAGCCTTACCTGTGTATGTTCTAGTAAAGCAGGAACTTATCTAACCTTTTATGAATCCCTGAAGGGTGCTTTCCCCTATAACAGCCTCTGGAAGAACGTTACAGATTTCTAGAGTCTATCCCCTTTTAACTTTAGAGAGTGCTCTCTTGTTCTCTCCACTTTGGAGAGGGTGAACAATCTCTCTTTCTCTACTAAGTCAATTCCCTTCAATATCTTGAATATTTTGATCATGTCCCCTCTCAGTCTACTCTTTTCAAGGGAGAAGAGGCCCAGTTTCTCTAGCCTCTCATTATATGGCAACTCCTCCAGCCCCTGAACCATTTTTGTCGCTCTTCTCTGAATTCTTTCGAGTAGTACTATGTCCTTTTTTATGTACGGCTACCAGTGTTGGACGCAGTACTCCAGGTGGGGGGTACATCATGGCCCGGTACAGCAGAATGATAACCTTCTACGATCTGTTTGTGATCACCTTCTTAATCATTCCTAGCATTCTGTTTGCCCTTTTCGCTGCGCATTGTGTGGACGGTTTCATTGACCTGTCTATAAGTATTCCCAAGCCTCTTTCCTGGGAGTTCTCTCCAAGTACTGCACCGGACATCCTGTATTTGTGCATATAATTTTTGTTACTGAAATGCATCACCTTGCACTTATCCACGTTAAACCTCATTTGCCATTCCGCGGTCCATTCCTCGAGTGTGTTTATGTCTCGTTGTAGGTCTTCACAATCCTTCTGTATTCTCACTACTCTGAATAGCTTTGTATCGTCTGCAAATTTAATCACCTCGTTCGTCGTCCCATTTTCTAGGTCATTTCTAAATATGTTGAAGAGCATGGGCCCGAGCACCGAACCCTGTGGCACTCCACTTGTGACGCTTTTCCAGTCCGAGTACTGTCCATTTCTCCCCACTCTCTGTTTCCTATCCGCCAACCAGTTCTTAATCCACTTGAGTATTTCACCCTCGAAGTAGATGTTCATGGGAAACCTTGTCGAACGCCTTCTGAAAATCTAGATATACGATGTCGACCGGGTCACCCTTGTCTATCTGCCTATTTACTCCCTTGAAGAGTAAAGTTTGTCAAGCAAGATCTTCCTTTGCTGAAGCCGTGCTGGCTGATCCTCATCAAATTGTATTCGTTAAGGTGATCAACGATGCGGTCCTTTATCAGTGCCTCTACCAACCAACAGACATGAAAGAAAAACACACCTGAAATTTGTCTCCCCACCGGCTAGAGGGTGTAAATATAAGAGATACCATCAACAACTGTTATCGTACCAAGCAGCCACATGGGGCAAAGACTTAGAAAAACTAATTGCATATACAACCAACTATGGTGAATTTAGGAAACACCTAAAAACATACCTGTTCTTGAAATACTTAGATAACGAACCAGAACATCAGCCCCCTTTATAATACCACAACATACCCAAATCATTAAATTATAAACCCCAACCCAATCACCAACCATGAACACTATATTCAATTTAAGGAACATTTCTAATCATGTGTAAGCAGCACGGCACACAAACTGCTGTTAATATTTATTAATGTTGGAACTACCAGATGTACAATGTTATACCCTTTAATCCGCTGTATGTACAGTCTCTCTTTATTGTAACTACAGTTTCTCTATATTGTAACTACAGTTTCTCTATATTGTAAACCACTTCTCTTTATTGTAAACCGCCTAGAAGTCGCAAGATAGTTGGCGGTATATAAAAATAAAGTTATTATTATTATTATTATTATTATCTTTCCCAGTACCGAAGTCAGACTCACTGGTATGTAGTTTTCCGGATCTCCCCTTAAACCTTTCTTGAAGATCGGCGTAACATTCATCACTTTCCAGTCTTCCAGAATTTTTCCTGATTTGATCGATAGATTTGCTATTAGTTGAAGCATTTCAGCTATAACCCCTTTCAGTTCCTTGATAACCCTTGGGTGGATGCCGTCCGGTTCCGGGGATTTATCGCTTTTAAGCCTATCAATCTGTCTGCATACCTCTTCTACTCTAATCGTTGACTGTCAGTTTCCCTTCTTCATTTCCAGTGTATAGCCTGTCGGCTTCTGGTATATTGGATAAATCCTCTTCGGTAAATACAGATGCAAAAAATGTGTTCAGTTTGTCGGTGATGGCTTTGTCCTCCTTTAGTACTCCCTTTATTCCATGGTTATCTAACGGCCCCACTGCTTCCTTCGCGGGTCGTTTCCCCTTAATATATCGAAAGAACAGCTTAAAATTTTTGCCTTCTTGGCTATTTTTTCCTCATAGTCTCTTTTGGCCCCTCTCACCGCCTTATGGCACTCTATTTGATGTTGTTTGTGCTTTTTCCAGTTTTCATCCGTTTTTGTCCTTTTCCATTCCTTAAACGAAGTCTTCTTGTCTCTGATCGCTTCCTTCACTGCTACAGTGAGCCACGCCGGTTCCTTGTTCTTCTTCCCCTTGGACCTTTTGTTGATACGAAGTATATATAGATTTTGCACCTTGGGTTAAAACCGTGGGCTCATACTGCAGGGAGGGCAGCAGAGAGCAGAAGAGTTGGGGCAGTTTGCGTTCCATAGCTGCCCTGGACAGTTTTCCTCCATTATCCTCCTGGTGTGCATATTTTCCTCCACTCCCCTCCCGGCACATGAACCGACTTTTTTAAGGCTGCAGCAAGTCCCGTTAAAGAGATTGGGCCCGGCTCAGCCCTCGATGCCTGTCTGGATTACTTTGCCACCCCTCCTCCTTTGTTTTGACCTCATTGGTGCAAGCGCATGCGCAGACCATCTACAGGCAAAGAACTTGGTCTGCGCATGCGCCGGGATCGATCTTCATGCACGTTCAGAATCAGCTGCCCAGCCTCGGATCACCCACGGATCGGATCCGTGAGCTTAGTGAATCTAGCCCTGTTTCTATCTAGCCCAGGGCTGGACAAGCATAGTCCTTGAGGGTCACAATCCAGTTGGCTTTTCAAGATTTCCACAAAGAATATGCAAGAGATTGATTTGCATGTACTGCTTCCATTCTATGCAAATATATCTCATGCATATTCATTAGGGAAATTTTGAGAACCCAACTGGGTTGTGGCCCATCCCTGATCTAATCAAATAGATGATCTTGCCTGAATGTACAAGTGAGTCACAGATTGCATTACAATGGTGGTGTGGGGTGTGTGGCAGTGATGTGCTAGCTAAAACAGGGAAACAGGATTTACTGATAAAAAGGAATGTAGGCTGAAAAGCCAGGTGAGAAATGTTTGTTTCATCCAATAAACAGATTTGGTCTTATATTTTTGATGCATTCAGGTGGACTAACACGTTTAACCATATCACTTTTCTCAACAATAGATTCAAAATGGGAGGAATCCCACTAACAAATCGGACTACTTTGTGTCCTTAATATAAGGTAATCTCAACAAAGAACCAGTATGGTACAGCAGGAAACAGCTTTGGGGCTAGAAATCACATCCTTAATATATAGGGCTAGATTCACTAACCTGTCCGATCCGTGGCTGATCCGCAGCGGGCCGGCTGATCTATAAAGGGTCAGCATGCAAATCAGGGCGATCAGAGGAACGCCGCCCCCCCCCCCACACACACACACACAGATCGCTAGTGAGCGATCCTGAAGCATGCGCAGACCATCTTATTTGCCTCTAGATCAGTGGTCTCAAACTCAAACCCTTTGTAGGGCCACATTTTGGATTTGTAGGTACCTGGAGGGCCTCAGAAAAAATAATGTCTTATTAAAGAAATGACAATTTTGCAAGAGGTAAAACTCTATAGTTTATAAATCTTTCTTGTCAGCTAAGTCTTAATAATAATAGTCTCATTTATAGCTAATGAGACATATGATCAAGAAACTTTTATTTTACTTTTGTGATTATGATAAACATACCAAGGGCCTCAAACTAGTACCTGGTGGGCCGCATGTGGTCCCCAGGCCGCGAGTTTGAGACCACTGCTCTAGATGGTCTGCGCATGCTCTCCACGCTGGAAACTTTTTTTTTACTCCCCTCTGCCTTCTGTCTTTAAAATGTGTTGGCTCCGGTTTAGGCTCTGGTGGGGGTGTTTGCACTCGTGAAAGGGCTGACTGCTTTTTACTTTTCATGAGCCCGTGGTTTTAACCCATGGGTTTAAAGTGGGTTAAAACCACGGGCTTGCGCTGCAGGGAAGGGCGGAGAATCGGGACAGAGCGGGGCAGAAAAGAGAGGTGGGACAGGAGAGAGAGTCAGGGTGGCCAGCAAGGGTCGGGGCAGCCAGCAAGAGTCGGGGCAGAGAGAGCGGAGCGGCAAGCAGGAGAATCGCGGTAGAGAGCTTTTTTTATTGCAGGGAACAGAGAGCTTTATTAATATTGTCGGCAGAGAACAGGAGATGCTTTTCTCAGGGCAGAGAGCAGGGCTGGTGGAAGTTGGCTGGGATTTCAGGGCGGCAATGGAGCAGGAGAGTCGGCAGGGATGTGTGCGACTGGTCCTCAGCAGTCACTTGTTTTGGGATTGGCCAGTCTAGTCGGTGCTCCTCTTTTTTTTTTTTAGTGACTCGCAGCCTACCTACATTTGCATGTTGTTCCTCCTCATTTGCATGTGTAGATCGGATTGGGTGCGGGAGCAAGGTTAGTGAATCGGGTCGGGGTCGCAAAGGGTTCACTAAGTGGTCGGGACTTGATCTGTGGGCTTAGTGAATCTAGCCCTTAGTGTTCTGGTTTCACAAGTCCTGACACATTTATTATCCAGTCTTTCCCAGGACCGCCAACAGCCAAAGCCAGGCCGGGGGCAAACAATAATAAGGCAGTAGTTTGAATGCAAATGAAGTTGAAGACAAATTCATCACCTGGCAGTAGCTGTAGCTTACAGCTCACTTGCAAGTTGATGCTCAGAACTCCTGCGCTGTTCTCTACAGCACAGGAGAACAATGCTGAAAAACAGCTTCTAATGTTCAATACTAATATGCAAATCCTATGAGCGCTGTTCGTACTGAGCATTAGGAAGTTATTTTTCAGTAAGGAGAAGAAACCTGCTGGCGCATGCACACAGGAGCTGGTAAGAGCAAGGAAGAAGCTGATAGGCAGAGCGTGCAGGCCCCAGAAGCCCACCCTGAGCCCCACACTGCTGCTGACCCAGGGTGCGAGCCCATACGCTCGCTTGTGCTCAATGGTGATGGGGAAACTCAAAACATGTCAGTCACTCCATCAACCTCAGTAATGTCAAAAAATGTTTATCTGTAATTAATTTAAACTTAGAATGTGGGGAAAAGAAAGTGTAAGCAAACATTTCTATTTCCTTTATTTAGCTAATGTTCAAGGTTTACTAGGAAATGGGGAACAGTACAAGGATGGGCACTTTGCTTTTCTGTGGAGTCTTAACTCATCTTCTGTAATGTTTCGACTCCTCAAGTTCCCTGGAAATCCTATCCTAACGCCAGCTTGGAACTGGCGTTATTTTCCATTAATAACAGCAGAGTTTGATTCCTGCGCTATTTCTCCGCATTGAGAGGAATAATAAACACCTTGTTTACATCTGTTTAATTAACATTTGCATGTTATTTGCGCTGATCTTCCGTGCCCAAGCTGTTCCCTGCGCTGGTGCCTTCTGAACATTGTGAGCAGCCTAATGCCGGTGCTAGTCTGGCTCTAATTGCCTCTAGAGCCGGTGTCAGGTTCTCAGCATCAGCCAGTTGGCCTCCTGCTCTTATGTGCTGGATTAACTCTGCTCTGCCAACCATAGGTTCCTGCTGCATCCTCTCCCTCCTATGAGGTAACAGGAAGTACTTCACACAGGCATTAGGGTGTGGCAGAAGGAGGACCCCTGGCTGGCAAACAGAGTTAATGTGATAACGCAATGACCTGTCACAAGAGGAGGAGACCAATCCAGCCTTCTGCCTATGCCTGCCACCAGCAGCCTGGAAAAAAGTGGCTTTTCTATTGCCAACGCTGGGCACCCTTGGAGGCCAGACCTGAGGAGTGTGTGGCGCAGTGGTTGGATCTACAGCCTCAGCACCCTGCGGTTGTGGGTTCAAACCCCGCCGCTGCTCCTTGTGACCCTGGGCAAGTCACTTAATCCTCCATAGCCCCAGGTACGTTAGATAGATTGTGAGCCCGCCGGGACAGATAGGGAAAATGCTTGAGTACCTGATTGTGAAAACCGCTTAGATAACCTTGATAGGCGGTATATAAAATCCTAATAAACTTGAAACTAATAAACTTGAAATCTTGGCTCCCTCGCTCTTGGCAGCCTTGGTCTTTCCTTCCCAACACGATACAGCAAAAGTACAGTAATGCATCCATGTATATTTATTTATTCAATGTTTAGCTCACACCTTTTTAGACCCCAATTAAAACCCCACTACCCAGGAAGAATCTAGGGGCTAGATTCACTAAGCTTTGCGAGCCTTCTCCAATTCCGATCCGATTCACTAACCTCCTGACCGATCAACCTCCCACCTGATCCGATCTGCGCATGCAAATGAGGGGAAATGGCATGCAAAGTAGGAAGGCAGCTATTCACTAAACCAACAAAGGAACACCGATTGGGCTGGCTGATCCAAAAAGAAGCAACTGCTGAGGACTAGTCGCGCACATTTTTGCCGACTGTCCTGCTCTCTGCTGCCCTGAAATCCAAGCCCTGCACCCTTGAAATAAAACATTTTAAACACATATGTCCCTTATGCAAAAAGCACAAGAAGGCAAGTTCTGCCGACTCTCCTGCTCTCTGCCGCCCTGTCCCTGCCGACTCTCCTGCTCTCTGCCGCCCTGTCCCTGCCGACTCTCCTGCTCTCTGCTGCCCTTCCCTGTAGTACGAGCCCGTGGTTTTAACCAGCAGGTTAAAAGCATGTTCTATTCCTGGTTGCAATGTTTTCTGTTAAAGCATGCCTATTCTTCCCATACGTGCGTGTTTCCCATTCAGTTTTTTTTCTTGCCGCATTATTATCCCTTCATTTTATATTAGTTCCAGTAAAGTCCCCCCTCCTATTTTGACTTCACTTGTGCAGAGAGCCAGTGCATGTGCAGACAGCATCTACCGGCAAAGAAGATGATTTGCGCATGCAAATGGATTGCTCTGCAGCTATTTGTGGGGTTGCTGTGGGGCGTGCCTCCAATTGCATTAATTTGCATGAGGAGGCGTAGTGAATCGGTTGCCTGGGCAGACTCGGATCGCCCAACAAAGGTGAGCTTAGTGAATCTAGGCCTTTAGCTGGAGGAGAAAACTCAATAAGGTGCAGGGAAAACTCTTTTAATGGGCTTAGACACAAACTTCCAATGCATGAATTTACTTCATAAGTTCTCCTGCATTTCCAGTCAGTCAAAATAATATTTCTCACAAATTGACAGCCAGTTTCATTTTCTACAACTTTGGCAGGCCTCAAAACAGCAAATATCATATTAATATATTTCCTGCAAAGAGACGGTTACGGATGACCTTAAGCCTCATCAATTCATTATCATACGGCAAATAGGATTATAGACCATAAAGGGCAACTGTTCAACGCAATTACTCCACGTCAAAATAACTTTGGGTGATGAAGTGCATCTGTGACCAATGAATGCATTTATGAAAGGCGCAGTTCACCCAGCCATTTTTCACACATGCTGGCTCACCTCACAGTCAAAAGCAGACTAGTGAAATTGTTTGTAAATGCAAAGAAATGCACATCGTCAGGAGGAGGATTCTTTTTTAATGATATCTCAAAGGTATGAATGATTCATAAGCCAAGGGCACAGTATTTGTGGAAAGAAATTCTAGACCCAGGAGTCCTGGTATGAGTGAGGGTGCTGATTAAATAGCACAATCTCTCAGTGGAAGTGACGGTGGCAAAGGCTATCTATACCCCAGATAACCCCCTAACCCCCAAATTTTGTATATAGCACCATAGGTTGCATGTGCAAATCAGCGCGCGTAGCCGATTTGGGCATGCAACTTAATTAACAAGAATAATCAGCGCCAATAATTGGCAATTAACACCTCATAATTGACACTAATTGGAAATCACGCAAATTAGCGCAATCTATAAAGTGGTGTACATCAGCTCTAGGGCGCGAATCTCAAAAAGGGGTGTGGCCGAGGAGCAGCATGGTAGGATCATGGGCATTCTAAGCGCACTATTATAGAATACGCCCGATCTGCACACAACTTGGGCGAAGGAATTTAGGCTTGGTTTTTCTTGGCCTCCAAGGGTGCTCCTAAATATTAGTGATGTGTACTGCCGCTAAGTGTGGCTCTATATATGGCATGTGCCTTTTATAGAATCGCGCTAAGAATTGTTATGATCGGCACCTAATTTTTTGGTGCTATAGAATCAAGCCCTAATTCTATTAACTTGTTCGCTCATATTTCTGACTAGCACAAAATTTGTGCACACAAATTATAGAATAAAGTCAGTTGCACACATTTAATATAATAAAACCCTCAGCGCGCATGCGCACTGTTACCTGTATGGTTCCATTTTCCGTGAGCTGTAGGGCCCCGCCGGCAAGACTGCACATGCGCGCTTCTACTCCCTCCCTCCCTCTCTGTAAGTTCACCACCGTCGTTCGCCGCCGTCACCACCCCTTCCCCCCGTGCACCCTTTCCCAGCGCACAAAAACCCCCCATTGACCCTCCCACCGCGAGACGCACAAACCTCCTGGCACCAGTAGCACTAAAGACGCTGCTTCGCGGCCTTCCCATGCTCTGATTTCTTCTGCCGGCGTCTCTGATGTTTATTTTAAAAGCTTGATATACCACCCAGCCTTGTTGGATCAGGGTGGTGTATAACTGCTGTTATAGAATTATCGCTTCGTGCTGTCTAAATTTTGCCAACCAATTTACCCCATAATGGGTTGCATAAAATAATGACCCTTTCCC
Organism: Geotrypetes seraphini; assembly: GCF_902459505.1. Classification (NCBI taxonomy): domain Eukaryota; kingdom Metazoa; phylum Chordata; class Amphibia; order Gymnophiona; family Dermophiidae; genus Geotrypetes; species Geotrypetes seraphini. The sequence continues at coordinate 109,025,408 of NC_047091.1, forward strand.
CCTCATTCTAGAATCCTTTGTGCATATTTTCTTGCTTAGTGTGCTTAATACTGCCAGTTACATGTGTAAGTTAATGGTCACTAACCCCCAATAATCACTGATAACTGGAGTTCATTGGGGTTAATTGGAACTAACTTGCAGTTATACACATAACTGCATTTTGTCACTATTCTAGAAACTTTGGAGCTCTATTTCTAAAGCCATGGCAAAACTGGCCTTAGTGCACCCTTATTGCGAGTCTTTTCTGCACGACAAGGTCATTTTTTTTAAAATAGCTTTCGTAAAAGGGCCCTTAGGTTTTCACTAATTGCACAATTAGCATGCAGCCATTAAAAATGTTACTGCGTGAGCCCTTACTGCCACCCATTTTGTAGGGCTCCGTGCTCACCCTGCACTAATCGGTTAGTGCACGGCAATAGTATGATAGCAAATGACGGTAGATAAATATCTGAACGGTCCATCCAGTCTGCCCCATACGCTAACTGATTAGCGCAGTCACACTCTCTCTCCACCCCCATCACGCCCCCTTCCTAGAAAATGTAAAAAAAATTTTTAGCGCGTGGTGTGTGCACACAAATTAGTCATTTGATCATAGCGCATGTCCTAAGGTAAGCATTTTGAATGGGTGGTAAGCACATGCTATCATTTACTTCAGTTTAGTGCAGAAAATCTATTGTCTGGAACTACAGGGCAGTATGGATGAGTGGGTCAGGAGCTAACATTCTAGAATACATGAAATAGTATTCTAGAATATATTATATGAATAGTTGCATGAAAGTCATGGTCATTTACATCAATTATGGACGTGATGTAAGCGGCCACACCTAAATGTTCATACATAAATGTCAATGTATATAAGTATTCTATAATGGCAGGTGCTACTCGGAATGGTCAGTAGTAAAAGGAAGCAGGGGAGACCAAAAGCCCATTGGCTGGATACCATCAAGAATGACACGGGAATGAACATCAAGCAATTAAAAGAAGCTGTGGAAAACAGGGAAGCATGGCAAGATCCGGCCTACAGAATATCCAAGGGTTGGACACGACTGAATGGATAATAGTAGTAGTAGTAATGGCAATTATATGCCTAATTTCTGATACAGATTAATGCTTCGCACCCAGCATCCAAGCACCTAAGAGCCAGATGCTCTAAAATTGCTGTTAAAATCCTGTGGGTCGCTATGGTGCTGGTAAATTGTCTGATTTGAAAATGGTGATCGATGTTCAAACAATTTTGCATGCAAATGAGTTTTGCAGAGTTCTGGCGTAATCCTATCCAATCAGTTATAGGAGAAAGCAACTGACAAGTGCAGAATAGCTACGTTGCAGGGATGCATGAGCGTCAATCATAGGCGTGCCTTTTTGTAGTGCATCATTGGAACACATCATAAGAAGGGAGGGGCAAAGAACTAACAACAAACCACGCAGTGAAAACACAAGATATGCATGCTTTTTTTTCTGCACTGGGTGGGATATTTGCAATCGGCAGCCCCAGACTAGTCAGTATATACTTTTAATGGATGCGCACGAGACACGCTCTTTACATAGGTGTATAATTATATGGTCCCCAATCCCATAAAAAATGTTTTAATGAACTTCTACTTGCAATCAGCAACCCAGAACTGCTGGTATAAGCTTCAAACACACGTATTTTAATGCTACTGACACCTTCTAACCCAGGGATCTCAAAGTCCCTCCTTGAGGGCCGCAATCCAGTCGGGTTTTCAGGATTTCCCCAATGAATATGCATTGAAAGCAGTGCATGCACATAGATCTCATGCATATTTATTGGGGAATCCTGAAAACCTGACTGGATTGAGGCCCTCAAGGAGGGACTTTGAGACCCCTGTTCTAACCTATCACTAAATTGTGATTGTTAAAGGCTGACGTTCATTTTAATATTGATGGGCTTGTTGTAATTAATTTACATATGATTATCGGAGGCTGCTCCAAACCACAGAAAAGACCATGATTAGCCATTTTGGGCATCGAAAGCTGAAATGCTTCAACGCTAAACCTGTTAAAACTGGTTTAGTGTTGATCGTTAAATGCGTGGTGAGGTTTGAACATATGGGTCTAAGTTTCCTGAAAAGCTTTTCAGAATTACCCCTTTGTGTTCTCCCTCCTCAGCCCAGTCCTTGGAGCACATCCAGCCGGTCAGTTTTTCAGGATATCCACAATGAATATGCAAATATAAACATACTTTATTGTATGGAGATCTATTATTAGCTTGTTTTAATGCTAATCTTGGCCGATGCCAAATCAAGATGATTCGTATATTCAATATCAACCGAACATGAAACGCATAAAAATTTAACTCCATTATAAAAAGGAAAGACACATACGCCCCAATAGAAGTTGAACATGCATAAATGTCTCTTTTTATTTTTATTTAAAACATTTATATCACGCATGTCCGAAGTTCCATGCAGGTTATAAATATAACATACATAAATCGTACCATACAAACAGTTATGCATATTATTTCTTCAGCCTTAAACACATTAAACAATCTTATTAAAACTGTCTATCAAATGCGATGAAAAGCCTTACTAAAAAAAATATAGGCTTCCAAACTTTTTTGAAAATTTACAAATGTAGGAATACTGCGGACTGATTCAGGAAGAGTTCCACAATTGGGGCCTACAACACTAAAAACATGGGAATGAACAGTTGCCTTAGTTATGAATCGAAGAGAGGGAACAACCAACAAATTCTTAGCTTGAGAATGCAGAGGACGGGAAGGCATATATGGCTCCAATAATGAACTCATCACCTTTGGCAAACATAAGAATAGCCTTACTGGGTCAGACCAATGGTCTATCAAGCCCAGTAACGTGTTCTCACGGTGGCCATTCCAGGTCACTAGTACCTGGCCAAAACCCAAAGAGTAGCAACATTCCATGCTACTGATCAAGGGCAAGCAGTGGCTTCCCCCATGTCTTTCTCAATAACATAATATGGACGTTTCCTCCAGGAAATTGTCCAAACCTTTCTTAAAACCAGCTACGCTATCCGCTCTTACCACAACCTCTGGCAATGTATTCCAGAGCTTAACTATTCTCTGAATGAAAAAATATTTCCTCCTATTGGTTTTAAAAGTATTTCCCTGTAATTTCATCGACTGTCCCCTAGTCTTTGTAATTTTTTGACGGAGTGAAAAATTGATCCACTTTTACCCATTCTACTCCACTCAGGATTTTGTAGACTTCAATTATATCTCCCCTCAGCTGTCTCTTTTCCAAGCTGAAGAGCCCTAACCTTTTTAGTCTTTCCTCATACGAGAGGAGTTCCATCCCCTTTATCATCTTGGTCGCTCTTTGAATGTTTTCTAACGCCACTAGATACAAAGCTTTATACACTAAAGTTAAGATCTTAAATTGGATTCTCCATTCTACTGGAAGCCAATGAAGCTCCGCAAGCAGAGGGGAAATATGTACATAACGGGGCAACCCACCAATCACCCTTGCTGAGGCATTCTGTGCCACCTGTAATGTTCTCAGAGATTTCTTTGGAAGACCATACAAAAGTGAATTACAGTAGAGATCCTGAAACCTAACTTGCTGGATGTGTCCAGAGGACTGGCTTAAGAACCCATATACCAAACTGGGCCAAAGCAGGCCTGGTTTTTGCTCCACTGAATGCATGGACTTGTAGAACTCATTTCTTTCTGAACTGATTTCCTCTAAGAAAATGAAAACTTCAGGTCCCTACGTGCACTGGGAGTAAAAGCAAGACTCCATCAACCTATTTGGTTGACTTAGGATAAGGTAGCCAGACTAGCATTGGTATCAAGTAAGCTCTACTTGCATTCCATTTTGGGTTTTTTCTAGTGCTTTGGGGCTGATATAGCTGGGCTGTAGATACCAAAATGAAAAATAAAACATACAGGAACAAGCAGATGTCTGGGTTTGGTGGCAACTTTATCTTAATGAATGTGCTATTATTAAAAATGAACATGTTCTACCATTTACATAAATGTACAACAACTAATTAGTATGTAAATTGGAAAAACTATGGCTACAGACTGTTAGATTTTGGAAACTCTCCAAAATCTAACAGTCTCTTCCTCCCCACCCCCACATGGTTGACCTTGCTGGCACTTCTTTGAAGTGCTATTTTATTCACTCTTCTTGGTCCCTGGGGCTGTGGGATGAAGGGAGGAGGCACATTCCCTCTAACTCAGTTATCCAAGCAGGACATCTCATTAGCAGTACTGCTTAGATCACCCCCCCCTCCTACTAGAGGGAAGTGGCCAGTGCATCAGGCCAAATGGACTCTTAAGGATGCCAATGACTGGCAGCTGGAGAGGAGGGCAATTTACTCCCAATTTTCTCACTTTACTCCATATCTACTGAGAAAAGGGGGAGGGGGAATTTCACAGCTACCTAATCACCAGTCAGAGCTCCCCGGCTGTTACACATATTACAGATTAGTTTCTGCCCCTATACCCAAAGCATTTGTCTCACCTTTGATCTGAAACGATATGGCATGGTACTCATTGCTTTGCTGCCCTGATTCAGTTTTTAGCCCAGCTGGACACAGAGTCATAGCTGGAAGCAGAGGGTGAGCATAGTTTGTAGATGAATGGCCCTACGTAATAAAGCTTGTTACATAAGGTTTGGTGCCATAACACAGTATCAAGTCTCACTATATAAAATGGGTGTGAGATATCTAACGTGCATATTCATATGCTGAACAGAATACTGAGCATCAGATGAGTTAAGTTTCACAATGGATTTCCGAGTTTCTTAGGCCACTCTTGGACTGGCACAATGCTCTCCAAGAGGCTGATACTCAAAGCCTAACGCCAGTGGTAAAAGTAGTTAAGGCTCAATTTGCATGCATGTTAGTGAGTATAGAATGCTGGAGTGTAGGCGCTAAATATTGCCGTGAATTGTACTGAAACAAATTTTAATCGATTCACATTGCAGCACCCTGTGACCCTGGGCAAGTTATGTAACCCTATGTTGCCCCAGGTACAAAGAACTTAGATTGTGAGCCCACTAGGGACAGAGAAAGTATCTGCATGCAATTTATACAGTGCCACATGCGTCCAGTAGCACTACAGAAGTGATTAGTAGTAGAAGAATATAGATTAGGTCAGTTAGTATTCCCAATGTTCAAATGATGTCATCAGTAACGCAGCAGAGTGAAATCCCTGATGGACAAGGCCAAGCAGCCTGTTTAGAGTGCTTCCGGTCCAACGCTGCTTTGGATGAAGGTAGGGCTCACTCGCGGTCAGCAGGGAGGGAAGGATGGAGGGTCAGCAGGGGTTCAGCTGCGCGGTGGAGGCAGGGGTGGGGGTGCTCAAGGGTTCTGCTACACAATGGATGGAAGGGAGGGAGGGAAGGATAGAAGTTGGGCAAGGATTCTGCTGCCCAAGGGATGGGAGGAAGGGAAGGATAGAAGCTGGGCAAAGGTCTGCTGCATAGGGGGATGAGAGGGAGGGGGAGGAAAGATGCTGCACATGTGGGGGAGAGAAAGGAAAGAGAAAGTATTGGGGTGAAAGAGAGGAAGGGAGAGATGGTCAAGTGCATACCCCGAAAATAAGATCTAGTGCCTTTTTTGGGCCCCAAATGAATATAAGACACTGTCTTATTTTCGGGGAAACACGGTAAGTGCCAATTATTGCTAATTTCTTTTTAGTGGCCAATTACAAGCATTGATTGGCTTGTTAAACAATTATGTTGTGTGCACAATTTTGCCACTTTGCAAAATTTGAGAATGCAACGTTAGTTGCCATATATAGAATCTGGGGTTAAGTGTGAAAATGTGCATGCAAAATTATACAATGAGGGGATAGGTGTGCTGACAGTGCAGGTACAAGTACTAATGACACAGGGACAAATTTGTCCCTGTCCTCGCGGAATCTCAATATCCCCATCCCATCTCCACAAGTTCTGTCCCTGTCCCATTCCTGCAAGCTCTGCCTTAACCACACAAGCCTCGAACAGTTATGATGTTAAGGTGTTTGAGCCTTGTGCAGATGAGGACAGAGCATGCAGGAATGGGGCTGCGACAGGGACAGAGCTCGAGGGGACAGGGCAGGGACAGAGAGATCCTGCGGGGAGGGTTTGGGAAATCACCAAGTTAGTGCATGAATTAGCGTGTGCTGGCATGACCGTATGATAATGGTTACTGCAGTTGTGTGTTAACAATCACCACACACTAGTTCATGCAACAATTGCTTAATTCATTTTCGTAAAAGATCCTTTAAGTGGTTTCCTATTTTTCATGGCTTAAAACTCATAAGGAAACATAAAGGAACTTTTCAGAGTAAATTATTTTAACACATACTTGGACCCCAGGAGTGCTCCAATTATAGAGGGTAATGTGTACTGTGCCAATACAACAGGTACCCCCTCCTCCCACCCTGACACCACACATCAACTCCAACAGCTCACTGGAGGCTTGTGGCAAAGAAATGCCTCTCTGCCCCTCCTTGAGCAATGGCCATGGGCTACTGAAGTGTAGCTGTTCTGTCAGGCATGCTGCGGATCACTGGATCACCAAGGTCAGTTGAACAGTGTGCTCTCCTTCCCATCTCTCCCTGAGGGATATGTCACCTCCTTGCATTCCCCACTTTGCAAAGATTTGGAGAAGGTTTATGCATGACTGTTTGTAGTGTAAAAATGGTCTTTTAATAATGCAATATTCTCCAGATTTTTTATTTTATGTTGAGTATAGGATCTAAGCACTGTGATACAGCTGCCTCCCCCTTCCACTTCTGTTTTCTGCCTCTTTGTATGTTTGCTTGGCTCCTCCCCATAACCAAATATATATTTAAGAAACTGGCTTTGCTCAGTGCCAGCTTTGTACAGCTGCTTCAGATTTTATTTTTAAGGAAAAAGATACCCTAATAAATAAAAGCACCATTAAGATTTCTAACATGTATTTCTAAAATGTATATTCCACCTATTAACATCAGCTGTTCCTCAAAGTATTTGAAACACTACTCAGATTGTGCCTGGGGAGGGGGTGGGGGTTTTCAAAGATTTCACTGACAGAAACAGACCACCAGCCTACATTCGGCTCTGCATTGCAAGGTTAAGGAGCTAAGGCCAGCATCAATGGTGAACCCCAGAATCCAATGGATAACACTGCCCTCCTGTAAGCTGTTCTTTAAAAAGATACTCTCAGGGATATTAAGCAAGAAGATTACTAGGTTTCTACTCTATGCTACCCCTTCCCAAGAGTTATGTCAGTCAATGCTTTACAGGAAGAGACGGTTGTCACCTTTTTCAACTCCAAGGGCTAGATCAGGAATGACCACACTTTTTTGGCTTGTGAGCTACCTTTAAAATGACCAAGTCAAAATGATCTACCAACAATCAAATTTTAAAAACCCAAAGCACACTGTACGCAGAGAAAATATTAATTATAATTTATATTCAGGTTTTTTTTCAAAGAGGTCAAGGCAAATGACTTTAAAATATGCAATGTCACCTCAGTAACAACTATACAAAAATAGACAAATATACCCCCTCCTCTTTCACTAAATCGCGATATTAGTTTTTAGCGCAGGGAGCTGTGCTGAATGCCCCATGCTGTTCCCGATGCTCATAGGCTCCCTGAGCTAAAAATCGCTATTGCGGTTTAGTAAAAGGGGGCCATAGACAGCAGATATATATTCTCAAAACAGATACATTTTGATCACTAAATTGAAAATAAAATCATTTTTCCTACCTTTGTTGTCTGAGATTTCATGAGTCTCTGGTTGCACTTCCTTCTGACTCTGCATCCAATAATTCTTCCCTTCTTTCTGCCTCCTGCATGCTTCCTCTCCTCCAGACCTCATTCCATTCCCCAACCAACATCTCTCTCTGTCCCTCCATGAGTCCAACTTTTTCTTCCTCTCTCCCTGCCTGCCCCCAGACACACTCCATTCCCTCCCCCAACTTTTACTTCCTCTCTCCCTGCCCCTCCTCTTTCTTTCTCTCTCTCTCTCTCTCCCTGCTCCCCTCTTTCTTTCTGTCTGTCTTTTTCTTTCTCTCTCCCTGCCCCCCCTAAGCCACCACTGCCAATTTCTCCCTGCTTCCCCAATGTCGTAAAAGCCAGGCCCGTGCAGCCACTGCACAAGCGCCGGGCCCACATGCCTTCCCCCCTCCCCCGACGTCAATTCTGACGTCAGAGAGGAAGTTCCAGGCCAGCCAGGCAACGATTGGCTGGCCCGGAACTTCCGGGGGGAAGGCTTGTGGGCCCAGCAGTGGCTACACATGCCTGGTTTTTGCGGTGTCAGGGAAGCAGGGAGAACGCAAAGGCAACGCGAGTCTATCGCAGAACCCTAACAGCAGTGACAGGGGAAGCAGCCTCCTGTCACTGCTGTTAGGGCTTTTTTTAAATGGCACACTTCCTCCTCCATGCCAGACATCCCTGAGCCACCAACCCCCTTCCCCCGAACCCAAAACAATGACAGGAGGGATGCATATTCCCTCCTGCCAATCATCCCCTACCTCTCCCCCATAAAAAGGCAAGAGGAATGCCCACTCCCTCCTGCCACAAAGGCCCCCCATGACAATTGCACCCCCCCCCGCCAATCATCCCCTCCCCCCCTGAAAAAAGGCTGGAAGGATGCCCACTCCCTCCTGTCACCTGAGGCCCCCCTCATACCTTTTAAGTTGGGAGCAGGAGGGGTACTCAGTCACAACTTCTCTGAGGCCGCCAAGTCTACAATGCCGGGCTTTCCCCTCCCGATGCATCATGTGATGCATGGGGAGGGGCCTAGGTCCTGATTGGCTCAGATGCCTCAGGCCCCTCCCCTTTGGGAGGGGGTCTTAGGTGTCTGAGCCAATCATGGATTTCATTAGGCTCGCTTGGCTAGTTTGCATGGGATTTTTGCTAATTTGCATGGCTGGATCGGAAAATGGGAAATCGAGGGAAAAAACACACGGTGGGCCTTTTTGTGCATCAGGTTGGTAACAGCGATCGTTGCTAAAGCTGTGAAAACAGGTGTAGCGATGATCGTTGACTTTAGTGCATCTAACCCCAAATCTCTACCAATATTGATACCTTTGCACTGACCCAACATGCAAGAGAGCTCAGCACACATGCAATAGCAAGCTTAGAAATGCTTAATGTAGATCATGTCTACAGCTAATGGCTGCTCTCAACAGAAAGAGATCAAGAGAAAAACAGTACAGACGTTTGAGTTTGTACTGAGCCACTTACCAGCTTGTGTTTCTGAGACTGGCCAGCCCATTTCTTGCACCAGAGCTTGGGTGGCTGGTACCAGAAACATAGAGGTTTGAAGAATTTGAAGGCTGTATTGTGCCCAACTCCCACTCAAGAGAAAGACATCTCCTATGGCACATGGTACCTGGGAGAGCACAGACACACCCACCTGCTCTTGAATGGTTCTGGCTTCCTCCATTCTAGCTATCAGGACTTTGCTTCTAGTTAGTTCGCTGGACTCCACTTTGATAAGCCGGTGCTTTGGGGAAATGAATTTCACTTCAGAGCCTCCCGCCTTTTTCGGGGAGCCGCTCCCTCCAGGACTTAGTTCCCCTTTGGGTGTATGATCCTGGTCTTCATAAGGATCTTCAAAGTCCAAGCTCTTCTGAGCTCTGTAAGCTTTCAAGATTTCACTCTCAGAGTAGTCCGGCTTTGGGGGCTGCGGGGGAGACCTCCTGCTCCCAAAACTCAAGTAATCTTTAAGCCACTTTGCCATGTCTCCCAAAGCTCCCAAGCAGAGCGACGTGGAGGCAAGGAAGAAACCGTTGTCAGCTGCCTGCCCCCCTCCGAGCTCCCAAGTGATCTATAATCCGAGAAGCTGTGCACCATCCGTCTCTCTTCCTGCACAGAGCAACCCTCAGCGACAGCAGACAACGTATCCCAGGCTTGTAATTTGCTTTGATAGCATCTTATTCCAAAGTGCCCCGCATTTTCCAGCCATGAAAGGCATCAGCAGAACAATGATGCGTCTGCACCGTATGGAAAACACTTACACGTTTTTGCACTGTACGGACAAAGCGCGCGGTTTTTCGCTTTCCAGGTCTTCAAGAAGCCAGCTGACAATTTAGTTTCGGGTCCTAAGATTTTTATATGCTGTACATATACATATATTGTACTAATATTTCGCAAAAAGCATTTCCAGAATACTTTAGAAAGGAAATCCTGTTGCCTCCTTTCTTGGGCTGGTTTCAAAATGCACGGCCAGCATTTTTTTTTTTTGTGGGGGGAGGGGGAAATACTGTAAATAGACAGTAGGCGAGCTGAAGACAATAATGGAATGGTTTTGATGAGCGCCCTTAAAATAAAAAATTATATATATTTTTTTTAAACTTAGATTTCTATTCCCACCGATTGGCAGATTCCACCAGCGACGAGGAGATGCATCTGGTGAAATCAAAGCGGCAACTTAATTGAGGCTGATTAGAAGTAAGCACAAAAGAAGCTGACACCCACCGGCAGGCAACGTGCAGCCAGCACAAAAGGAGCATTTCAAAGGGGAGGGTTAGAAATCAATAGCCTTCAGGCTCCCTTAGTGCGTCCCAAAGCGGTTCGATTCGCATCTTACAACACCTACAAACCGTGGCTTTTAGCATGGGTGGTTGTTGTTTTTTTTTTTTTTTAATCTGGAAATTCAAGAATCTGAAAGTAGTTTTGAGTAACCGTTATTTCAACAACAGAAAAAAAAAATAATCGTTACATTAGAGGGTTGCAATCGTATACCTCCTGTCCAAAAGCACTTTTAAGATGGAAAGTTAAGGGATAGATCGTCTCTACAGACAGATGACTATTTAATTTGTCTTTTGTTAGAGTTGGTTTGATGGCAATGGAGCTTTGGCCGTACACTTTACAGGTGGTCCGGGGGGAGGAAACCCCCCCCAAAAGGAATAAGCAGATCTCCCTGGCCTTTCCCTTGAGACCCGCAAAGTGGCAAGAGGAAAGGCTTGCGAGCTACTGCCAACGAGGCAAAGCAATGTCCCAACGAGCAATCTGTTCCTTGGATGCGGGATCCCAGCACGAGGTGGGACCCTGGCAGAGGTGGAAAAAGGATGCAGGTTAAAAAAAACAACAACTTCCCAGTTGCTTCCTTCTTGGGGTAGTAGCCGGGAAGAGCTGGGCTTGGAGTGACCTGATCCGATTGCGGGGAGGGGGAGTGGGAGGAGGAGGGCTGCTGGTTGGGGGAGGGGCGCTGCTCGTCGCCTGCTACTGCCACGAGTTTCTTCCTAAATGAAAGTGTGAAATGGCAAACTGCCTCCTGGAGGAGGATCCACCCAGAGCCCATCCCAAGGGAGAAAGGGCTCAGACAGAGCCATACAGATAACCAAAGGCTGATCTGATTCACCAACACTAAACACTGTATTCCAATATTCCCAGCTGCTGTAGATATAATCCTGCCAGCTACCTTTTATGTATCTGTCACTTTCATTTGGAGCATCCTAAATCCAATACTCGGCAATGGGGATTTAATAGTATTTTGCCCAGTGGCTTAAGGGACAGTAACTATACAACATAAATAAGGGTAATGGGATGACATATCATGATGTTCACATATATGAAGGTAGTGGCAGTATTGCAGTAAGGGGGGGGAGGTCTGCCCCAGGTGCTGTCTTGGTGGGGGCGCTGACACCTGTCCTTCCCTGCCTCCCCACTACTGCCCCTTCCCTTTCCCCGTACTTCTTTAATGTTCCTGGCATGAGCAGCGGCTCTTCCTCTGACATCACTTCCTGGACCCATGCCTAGGAAGTGATGTCATAGGAAGAGCTGACGCTTGAGCGAGCAACTGGTAGGGGTTGCTGCTCGCTCTGGGAACATTGGAGGTATGGGGGTAGGGAAGTTGCTATGCCACTGGGTAGTGGTACTTTGTCTGTCCCCAGTGGAATCACAATCTAAATATTGTACTTGAGGCAATGGAGAGTTAAGTGACTTGTAGAGTCACAAGGAGCTGCGGGAGAAATTGAACCCAGTTCCCTAGGTTCTTAGCCTACTGTACTAATCATTTGGCTACTCCCTTTTGTCCCAGTTCATCTCAGGAATCTACCCAGTGCACTACAATGGATCTAGTGCTCTGCCCTTGGGGTAACTGCATGTGCTGCTGCAGTTCATATAGGAACTAAGGGCTAAATTCACTACACTGACCAATCATGTCCCCGACCAGTTTGCGACCCCGACCCGATTTACTAACCTGCCCAATCTCTCACCCAATCTGATCCGCCCATGCAAATGAGGGGAAATGGCATGCATAAGTAGGAAGGCAGCGATTCACTAAGCAGAAGAAGAAACACTGATTGGATTTGCCGATCCAAAAGTAAGTGACTGCTGAGGACCAGTTGCTTACTGTCCTTGCTGACTCTCCTGCTCTCTGTCGCCCTGAAATCCCAGTATTGAGGTTACAAAATAACTCTGAAAATAAAAATTAAAACTGTACATTACTTCCCATATATTCTGCAAAAGGTGCAGTGCAGTGCGAGCCCGTGGTTTTAACCTGCAGGTTAAAAGCGTGTTCCGTTCCATAATCTAGCTGCAGCGTGTTCTGTTCCATTAAATTGAAATGATTCCTTATGTCAACTCAAGTAAACTGCAGCCACCCCTCCCCCGTTATTTTGATCTCGCTTGTGCGAGAAGAGCAAGCGCATGCGCAAATCGCATCTACAGCAATCTGTGGGATCGCTGTAGGGAGTGCGTCCGATCAGGTAATTTGCATGAGGACTCTTTGGTGAATCGGTCGCCTGGCAGAACTTGGCCACGAATCGCCCAACAATCGTCCAGATTGGTGAGTTTAGTGAATCTAGGCCTAAAACATCCCCTGAAGAGAAATAAGTGCACAGGTGTAAAAGAATGCAGCCAGATTTCTTTGATCCCTACAAAAAAAAAAGCAGGTTGTTAAATTTGTTTAACACCCTAGAAGCAGCTGATCATTTGTTAACAGCCCCATTTCAGCATTCCTTAAGGATTTCAATTTGCAGGGAGTAATTCACTAGTGATAATTAACCCCTTCCCTTTCCTTTTAGCTAAGACCCTTTGGTTACCTTTTGATGATTGTTCACTAGCTTGGCACATATAAGAAAGATGGCTATAAATACAATTTCATTTGCTTTGTTCTGGAAATGCTCATTTGCCCAGACCACCTTAAAAGAACAGTTTGATAGGAGAGTTGCCTGTCATCCTCTGCTGGTTCCTTACTAGCCCTCTAGGGAGTTGTGAAGGAGAGTAAGCTAGCGCTATCATTTTGGTGCTAGGTTTACGAGATAAAGGGCTAGATTCATTAACCTGCCCGAATCGGAACAATCCGTTTCCGATTCAGGCAGGTCCGACGAATTCACTAACCTAAAATATGCTGATGGGGGTGATCGGAGGAACGCCCCCCATCTGCCTGCACGGATCACACATGCGCGATCCCCGCGCATGCTTAGACCCTTCCTAGCCATGACTTTTTTTTTTTTTTTTTTAACTTTAAACTTTTGCTTCGGGTTTGCACAGGCGGTCGGGGCAGGCATGTTTGGGGTCCGACTTTCCTGCTCCTATGCGGCGGTGGTGGCAGCCTGTTCCCTCCTTCCCTTCAGTGCGAGCCCGCGGGTTTAAAGCTGGCGCTGCACTGAAGCGTGCATCCCCACTTTAAAACCATGGGCTTACACTGTGGGGAAGGGCGGCAGAGAGCAGGCAGGAGAAATCGGGGCAGGCAGGCAGGTAGGCGTGTTTGGGGCAGGCAGGCAGGCTCGTTTGGGGCTGCAGGAGATGGGGCTGACAGGTTAGAAAGCAGGGTGGCAGAAGGCAGGGCAGTCGCAAAGGGCTTCAGTGACTGGTCCTGAGCAGTCGCTTTTTGCCAGCCCAGTTAGATTGAAAAAGTTTAGTGAATTGCGTCCCTGCCTACTTTGCATGCAGTTCCCCTCATTTGCATGCGTGCACCGGAAGCGGATCGCTACACAGGTTAGTGAATACTACAGGAGGGAAATCTGGTTGCTAAGGGCTCGCAAACCGATCGGTATATGATTGGTTTGCTTAGTTAATCTAGCCCATTGTGTGCGGTCCCGAAGCAAACCTGGGCCCTGATGCTTAGAACTCCAGTGCTAAAGCAAACAGCACCCGCCTCATACTACAGGAACAGCGTTATAATGCGGCAGAGTGAATTCCCGGGCGGACAAGGCCGAAGCAGCCTGTTTAGAGTGCTGCTGGCCCGACGCTGCTTAGGGAGGTATGTAGGGCTCACTCGCAGTCGGCGGGGTTTGGATGGGAGGGAAGGATGGGGGTTCGGCTGTGCGGCGGAGGCAGGTGCTCAGGGAGGGGGGGTGCTCACTCAAGGGTTCTGCTGCACAAGGGGAGGGGAGGGAAGGGAAACTGCCGGTGAATCCCAGACTAGGGATTATTTTTGAGGTAAGGCTTATATTAAGACTTACCCCGAAAATCCTGCTAGGGCTTATTTTCGGGGTAGGTCTTATTTCCGGGGAAACACGGTATTTAACTACACATTTACAATACCAGTTTTTATTCTAATGTTATACACACTGGGATCTAGTACCAGTGTACATTTCTTTGTAATCCATTGGTCATGGGCAAGGGAGTTAGGTAAAGAGGTATGTTTTTATTGCTTTCCTAAAGCTGAGGAGTCCTTCAAGGGATCTAATCTGCGGGGGCAGTTGGTTCAAGTGGCTTGGTATGAAGTGGGAGTAGGAACGTCGTTTGGTGGTTTGCAGTTGAAAGGCACGATCAGGAGGTGTTTTGAGGCGTATTTCATCCTGGGATTGGAGTAAGGAGGAGGAACGCACTTGGCACATGCACACAAGAGTTTCATGGTAAGCGTAGCCCTTAGGCGCATACCCAGGTAAACTCAGAAGTGAAGCACACTTTAGTGCCGTTCTGCATCTTTCAATACAAGCTTTTCCAAATGCTCTCACTTGAGAGGCTTATGGTATGAGCTCAGAAAACAGGTGCCAATTTGTGCTTTCACTTTTGGGTTTGCTCGCACTCAGTACGGTGCTTAGAGTTTGCATGGGCTTTCTTCCACTTCCAGAACAAATCAAAACCGGTAGATTTTAAACTGAAAACCATAAGAAATCCTCTCTTCAAAACCTCCAATTCCAGCTTAGAGCTGGTGGTAGGTTTCCACTACCAAGAGTAGGGTTTGTTTGGGCTGTTCTCTGAGCATTGGGAGTGAATAGCAAATGACCTCATTAGCATCCATTTGACGACACTTTTGGCATGCTTGTTGTTTCCTGTGCTAAAGTTTAGGGTTACCATATTTGTAATGCTAATAAAGAGGACACCTGACCCCGCCCCAGCCCTGTCCGGCACTATCCTGGCCCCTCCCACAGTGCCCTGCCCCTTCATCCCACTAGTCTTGCCCCTAAATTGCCATCCCCCCAGCACAGCCTCTATATCTTCCTCTCCAGCCCTCACCCAGGCCACCCTGGAGCTGGGTATGGCTCTCCAAGTCTCCTCTATCCCCAGTGCCTCCTCTGGCATTGCAATTTAAAAACTTCAGGTAGCCGGCAGCATTAGCAACATGATCCTGCTGCCAATGACCTTCCCCGGAAGACTTCACTCTGAAGCACTTCCTGTTCCCACTTAGGCGGGATGCTGCATAATGAAGGCTTCTGGAGCAGGCTGACAGCAGCGGAATCATGTTGGCAACACTGCCAGCTGCCCAAAGTTTTGAAAATGCAGCGCTGGAGGAGGTACTGGGACAGGGGAGACTTAGAGAGCCATAACAAAGTCCGAGGTGGGGGCTGGACTGTAGAGAGTGAGTTTAAAACCTGGACAAACTCCCTCCAGTTCAGGAAACCATCTATTTACCTGGTCAGTCCTCTAAAACAGTGTTTCTCAACTCGGTCCTGGAGTACCCCCTTGCCAGTCAGGTTTTCAGGATATCCACAATGAATATGCATGAAAGAAATTTGCATATAATGGAGGCAGTGTATGCAAGCCAAGTTTATGCATATTCATTGTGGATAGCCTGAAAACCTGACTGGCAAGAGGGTACTCCAGGACCAAGATGAGAAACATTGCTCTAAAAATAGGGCATGTCTGGGTAAAAACAGGTGTCTGGTAACCCTAGCCAAAGTCCTCTGAACATTCTGTGCAGATTAACGTTGGTGCTAGCCTAGTGCTAACTGGGAGGGAGGGCGGGTTGGACCATGAAGTAGAGGCAGGGAGGCCCTTCCCTCCCTCACTGCAGCATCTGTTCAATGGCTGGTGGAGTAGCTGAAGCCCTGGCAGCAGCAGAAATCTGCTACCTGAATTGCCCCCTTCCTTCTCTTACTGCCTCAGGATCCAGGAAGTCAGCGGCATGCATCCAACCATGGACACTTTTACTCCCAAAGCATGCTCAGTTTGTACTGGCATCAGCTGGCTGGAGGCATCCTGTTGACTTCCTTGCTCTTGAAGCAGTAAAATGAGGAAGGAGGCGGCTTTGGTAGTGGATGTCTTTAACTGGCGGGGCTTTGGCATTGCCACCACCACCAGCAAAGGTATGATACCTAGTGTGGGGAGGAGGGAGAGGAAAAGCGTGCCCCACAGTCCCTTCCTGTGCTCCCCCCAAAGAACTGCTGGCTATGCCCCACATTTAATTGCATGAGATTACACATTTTATTCAAAATGAAGCCCTACTAATGAATAAACTGAACACCATCCATATGGGCCCTAAAGTGACAGACTGGGTTAGAAACTGGTTGAGAGAATGGCAACAGAGGATAGTGATAAATTTGGCTCACTCTGAGGAAAGGGTTATTATCAGTGGTGTGCCACAAAGTTCAGTTCTGGGGTTGGTTCTTTTCAACATTTTTGTAAGCAATATTGCTGAAGGGCTGTCTGGTAAGGTTTGTCGTTTTGCTTATGATACCAAAATCTGCAATAGGATCGACCCCCTGATAGTGTAGACAGTGGCGTACCTAGGGTATGTGGCACCCGGGGCCCATCATTTTTTGACACCCCCCCCCCCTATGTAAAAAAATATTTTTTGTAATGACCATGAAACAGAATAAATGGTCAGAATAGAAACAGGCAGTGAAAATTTTCTTATATTCCAAACATAACATAACATAAATTATGTCTGAATTGTCATGACATCAGAAGTACATATGGAGTAGTTGCAGGTGATGCTTGGGACAGTTCTGATTGTGTTAGTTCGGTTTTATGTGTTTTTTGAATAGAAGGGTTTTTATTTCTTTTTTGAAGGTTTTGTAGTTTGTGGTCGAGGTCAATAGGTTGTAGAGTTGGGGGTCGAGTGTTGCAGCTCGAATGGCTAGGAGGTTGTCGAACAGTTTTTTTCTTTTGACGTTTTTGGTTGGAGGGTGTGTGAATGGTGCGTGAGTTCTCCTATGTCTGTTTGAAGTGGATTGAATTATTTAGCTGAAGAAATTAGTTACCCCCTCATCCCACACACATTAATTCTCTTCCATTTTTGTTCCCATTATAAAAAACACTGATAAGTTCCCAGAAAAAAAATACATTAAAATAAGAAGTGAAAACAAAGGCCCCTACAGATGAGAACATAACATAAGAATAGCCTAACTGGGTCAGACCAATGGTCCATCATGCCCAGTAGCCCATTCTCATGGTAGCCAATCCAAGACACTAATACCTGGTCAAAACCCAAAGAGTAGCAACATTCCATGCTACCGATCCAGGGCAAGCAGACACTTCCCCCATGTCTTAATAACAGATTATGGACTTTTCCTCCAGGAATTTGTCCAAATCTTTCTTAAAACCAGCTACACTATCTGCTTTTACCATAACTTCTGGCCACTTCATTTTTAAGTTTAGATCTTTCCTTTCAAACAGAGACCTTGCTAGATGTCAAATACAGCACAAGGTAACTTCACATGGACTTAGCTGTGCAGGAAATGTGAATCTCCTCATACACCCACCATATAGTGCAAAAATGTGCAAAGGTCTGTTTTTTTTCTTTCGATCACTACATAGCCTAATGCCACACAAGCAGCGCTGTTACAAACATATTCTGTAGGTCAATGCTAAGGATAACAAAGTTTCCTTCCTTGGACCTTAAGGAGATACTGATAAACCACTGGAAGAGATCCCAAAACAACACCCAAAGACCCACTCAGTGTGTGAACCAGTTGAGTGGAATGGACTAACTGGGGGGTGGAAATGGGCCCGGAGTTTGCTCAGCAGAATTTCCCAGACCACCTTTTCCTTTCAACACATTGACACGCTGCCACCACCACCACTAGGAACACCTCACTGGGTAGGCCAGCTATGCTATAAACTTTATAAAACACATTATTATATTTTCTTATAAAGCACATATTTTAACTGAACTCTCTGACATCCTCAGCCTTTCCATTCACAAAAATAGAAGGAAGAAAAGTTCCCATTTCCTGCTGTCTCATGTCCCCGGCCTATACAATATTTTTTTTCTGCAGACCCTTCAAAAGTCTGACCAAATCCTCGTTTCACTTGCATTATAAAGTACTGAGGATGCCATCTCTCCCCAATCCCAGGTCCTAAAGTCTAAGACAGTAGCGCAAACTAATGCTGCCAGATTCAGGAAAAAAAATTTCGATTCGATTCAGCCTATTGAATTGGTTTTTCAATTCGATTTTCCTGCCCAGTTGGGTGATTTTTTTCAAAACTCCTGGTGGGTTTTATAGCTTTTTCACCCCCTTTGGCTTCTCCTAACCACACTGGCGCTGTGGTGTAAATAAAATAAAGAAACAAAAAGGACTTTTCCTCTCTCTGTTAAATCCTAGCTCACGTTTGCAGTCCAACACCAGCTCTGGCAGGATACACATTTCAAATCTGACATATTATAATCACAAAACAGAAAATAAAATTAATTTTTCTACCTTTTGTTGTCTGGTTATATTTCAAATCTTGTTGGTCCAAGGCTCTGGTTTTCTTCTGATAACTTGCTTGCCAGGGTCTCCTTCTTTCTTCTTTCTGCATGCTA
Organism: Geotrypetes seraphini; assembly: GCF_902459505.1. NCBI lineage: Eukaryota > Metazoa > Chordata > Amphibia > Gymnophiona > Dermophiidae > Geotrypetes > Geotrypetes seraphini. The sequence continues at coordinate 109,044,261 of NC_047091.1, forward strand.
ACCATCCATCTGCCAACTGTCCTCCCTTTCCATTTCCCTTCCCTCCCCAGGAAGTCTGGTATCTTTCCTTTTTTTCATCTCCCTCCAAAGATCCACCTTTTCTTAACTACCCTTTCATCCGGCATCTCTCCCTCCTTCCCCACCACCCCAGAGTTTACCATCTCTCCCTTTCTTTTCCCAATTACCCTCCTATCCAGTATCTCTATCCCTCCTCCACACCATCCCTTGTGTCCAATTTCTCTCCCTTTCTGTTCCTTCCCTCTCTAAATCCCATGGTCCATCATCTCTCTCCCTCTCCTCTATTTTCAGACCCATTATTTCTTCCTCCCCCCCCAAAGTTTGGCATATGCACGTCTCTTTGAACACCCCTTCCCTCCGTGTACTTCTAAACCAGGATCCCCCAAAGGCCTGTCCCCCCTTAAAGGTCTGCCTGTCCCCCCTTGTAGACCTGTCCCCCCCTTAATAGGCCTGTCCCCCCCCCTTGTAGGCCTGTCCCCCCCCTGAAGGCCTGCCTACCTGTCCCCCCCCTTGAAGGTCTGCACCCCCCTGAAGGCCTGTCCCCCCCCGAAGGCCTGTCCCACCCCCTTGTAGGCCTGCCTGCCTGTCCCCCCCTTGAAGGCCTGTCCCCCCCTTGAAGGCCTGCACCCCCCCGAAGGCCTGCACCCCCCCGAAGGCCTGTCCCCCCCCTTGAAGGCCTGCACCTCCTTGAAGGTCTGCACCCCCCCGAAGGCTTGCACCCCCCCGAAGGCCTGCACCCCCCTTGAAGACCTGTCCCACCCCCTTGTAGACCTGTTCCCTCCTTGAAGGCCTGCCTGCCCACCCTTGAAGGCTTGTCCCTCCCCCTTGAAGGTCTGCACCCCCCCCCGAAGGCCTGTCCCCCCCCTTGAAGGCCTGCCTGTCCCCCCCCTTGAAGGCCTGTCCCCCCTTGAAGGCCTGCCTGCCTGTCACCCCCCTCCCCCTTGAAAGCCTGCCTGCCTGCTCGCCCGCCTCACCCCGAAGGACCGCTCGCCCCCCTGGCCTCCTCGCACCACCTATGAAGCAGCACTACCTATGCTCCCGACCTTGCCGTTCAATCCCCCCCTCACCACCCCCGAAGGACCGCTCGCCCCACTGACCTTCCTGCACCACCTATGAAGCAGCCGCAGCAGAATCGTGACATCAGCGATCCCTGCGCTGCTTAGGCGCTGCTTCCTGCGCCGCGGTCCCGCCCCTCCTCTGACGTCAGAGGAGGGGCGGGACCGCGGCGCAGGAAGCAACGCCCAAGCAGCTCAGCCTACGTCGCGATCCTGGTGCGGGCTGTTTCACAGGTGGTGCAGGAAGGTCAGTGGGGCGAGCGGTCCTTTGGGGGTGGGGGGGGGAATGAACGGCAAGGCCGGGAGCACCCCCTCAGGGCTGGCACCCGGGGCGGACCGCCCCTCCCGCCCCCCCCTTGGTACGCCACTGAGTGTAGATAACATGAGGAAGGCCCTAGCAAAGCTTGAGGAATGGTCCATAATTTGGCAGCTAAGATTTAATATTAAAAAATGCAGGGTCATATATTTGGACTGCAAAAACCCGAGGAAACAATACAGTTTAGGTCAGGAGGTGACTGTAGACAAAATCATATTACAGGCTCTCAGCGAAACTGTTCTTCACAAAAAATTCTGACCTTTAATGCAGCATGCACCACCCAAGTGAGCATTTTCCAACATGATGACATCATATGTTGCTGTTACCTTGACGATCCAGGGAAGCCTTCCCACAGAGATCAATTGAAAAAAAGTCTTTCTGTAGCCACATTAAGTCCAGTGGGAGCCACAGTGTTCAATTAAAATATCCATTTCTGTTCTCACTGACACAACCAACGACGCAATCCAATAAGTAGATTACATTCAGAAAAAAACAAGTAGTGACCACCTTCAGTTTTGTAATGTAAATTAAAAGAATGATGCACAAAACAGTCCATTTCCCACATAATGTCACATACAAGCATTAACCGCATGGATTCTTCTTCTAATTTACATTACAAACTGAAAGCGGTCACTACTTGTTTATCTCAGAATGTAATCTATTTATTGGAATATCCATGCAAACGTTACTATGTGGTTCAGACTTCTAGACAGTTAAAAACACATCTCATTGAGCATTGTCACTGCATTAAGAAAGTAAAACTGATGGAACCCTTGGTAGCTCATTGTAAGGAGTTTCAACATAATTTTGAATCTTTTTTGCTGTGTGGTCTTAGGACAAGTACATATATCCAGACGTTGAGGAGATGTGCATCATTGGTTACCTCGGTGCAAGCAAAAATGGATATTTCAATTGAAGACTGTGGCTCCCATTGGACTTAATGTGGAAAGCCTTTTTTAGATTGGTCTCGGTGGGAAGGCATCCATGCGTCGTCACATTGGAAAATGCTCATCTGGGTGGTGCACGCTGCTTTAAAGGTCAGCATTTTTGTGAAGAACAGTTTTGCTGAGAGCCTGTAATACAATTTTATCGACAGTCTTCCACTGATGCAGCGATATTCGAATGCGAAACGGGATTCCTGTTGGGACTGTACATGCAGTGCCTTTCGAGATAAATTTGTTTATAATTCTAATGTACTTAAGTTCACACTTTGATACTGCCTGGTTTGGAGACAGCGATTATGGTAAGGGGGCACGATAAGCATTGAGACTGGACTTTATGCCTTGATGAAAAGGACAATACCACTACCATGATAGTGAGGTTTTAAAAAATTCTGATGTAAGTATGAATATGCAGTTTTGCAACAGTGGTGAAGTGTTTTTTTAACAGATGAAAAAACGTGAGTTTTTCCTTGGTTTAACGGGATTCAGCTCTTTTTTAAATGAGGCTTTTTGTCCTCCACAAGTTTTGTAAGGGTCATAGTTAGTGTTTTTGCCTTGAAGTTTGGATATTGTTTTTTGGAAAGAGGGCAATTGAAATCACCCATTATTATACTGTTGCCCGATTTGCCAGCTTTCCTAATCTCTGTAAACATTTTTTAATCTGTCTGCTCACGTTGTCCTGGGGGCTGTAGTATAGCCCTACTTGTATATTCCTTTCCTTCACATATGGAATGTCTAGCCATATGGATTCCACAATGCTTTCTATGTCATGCAGAATGTTTATTTAGTTTGATTCAATTCTCTCTTTAACATATAGCACAACCCCCCTCCAATTTGATCTACTCTATCGTTGTGATTTAATTTGTACACTGGTAGCACAGTATTCTATTGACCTCCTTCCACCTGGTAATTTAGTGCTATATACCATACCTCTTCCATCTTGTAGGCTTCTAGCATTTGCATATAAACACTTTAAAATTGTGGGTTTTTCCCTGCATAAGAACATAAGCAATGCCTCTGCTGGGTCAGACCTGAGGTCCATCGTGACCAGCAGTCTGCTCACGTGGCGGCCCAACAGGTCCAGGACCTGTGCAGTAATCCTCTATCTATATCCCTCTATCCCCTTTTCCAGCAGGAAATAGTCCAATCTTTTCTTGAACCCCAGTATCGTACTCTGCCCTATTACGCTCTCTGGAAGCGCATTCCAGGTGTCTACCACACGTTGGGTAAAGAAGAACTTCCTAGCATTCGTTCTGAATCTGTCCCCTTTCAACTTTTCTGAATGCCCTCTACAGGCTGCTTAGAAGTTGATGGGAATAATTTGCATCCTTTGCTCTCCTTTTCCTTAAATTCTCCTGGCTTTCCTTCATCATTCTTGAAACCTCTCTGTTGGGATTCCCTAAATATAATGTTTCACTAGAATCCTTTAAGAATATTCCACACTGAACATTTTGCTCCGGGGTAGCTGTTGACTCCCCCTTCCCCCATCTTAGTTTAAAAGCTGATCTATCTCTTTTTTAAATGTTAGTACCAGCAGCCTGGTTAAGGTGAAGTCCATCCTTTTGGAATAGGATTCCCCTTTTCCAGAACATTGCCTAGTTCCTAACAAATCTAAATTTCTAATCCCTGCACCACTGGCTAATCCACACATTAAAACTTTGGAGCACTTTCTGCCTTTTGGGTCCTGTGTGTGGAATGGAGAGTATATCTGAAAATGCTACCCTGGAGGATCTGGATTTCAGCTTCCTACCTAAGAGCCTAAATGTGGCTTCCAGAATCTCCCTCCCACATTTTCCTATGTCATTGATACCTATATGTATCAGGACAGCTGGCTCCTTCCCAGCACTATCTAAAATCATATCTAAGTGACCCACATGAGGTCCGCCACATTCACGCTAGGCAGGCACGTGATCAAATGATCCTTGGGAGAGCTAGAATTCATAGCAAGTAAGGAGGACCTAGACATAATTGGAGTCACAGAAACATGGTGGTCCGAAGACAACAAATAGGACGTGGTCATACCAGGTTACAAACTCTATAGGAGAGACAGAACATACAAAAAAGGTGAAGGAATAGCGCTATATATAAAGGACTCCATTCCTTCAACCAGGATGGAAACAACAGTACAGGCGGACGGCTTGGAATCACTATGGGTTAAGCTGACAGGAGGAAATGGAGCAGACATAAAATTGGGACTGTACTATCGCCCACTAGGACAACCGGAAGCATACGACCAGGACCTGGAGGCTGAATTGAGGCAGGTATGCAAAAGCAGAAGTGTGGTGGGGGATTTCAAATACCCTGGAATAGACTGGAGTATTGGACACTCAAACTGCACAATGGAAACAAAATTCCTGAAGGCTATGAGGGAATAGCTGGTCATGGAATAGCTGGTCATGGAATCAACACGAGGAGATGCCACTCTTGACCTAATCCTCAACGGGCTAGGGGGACCGCTAGGAAACAGCGATCACAACATGATCCAGTGCAAGCTAGAAATAGGAACATCAAAGGTGAAAAGAACCACAACGACAGCACTCAATTTCAGAAAAGGGAATTACAAGGCCATGAGGAAAATGGTGGCAAAGAAACTCAGCAGCAGCTCAAGGAAGATGGAGACCATAGAAAAAGCCTGGTCCCTACTCAAGGGCACAGTACACGAAGCACAGAACCTGAATGTCCCCAGGTTTAGGAAAGGGTGCAAAAAGAAACGATCAAAAAACCCGGTGTGGATAACAAATGCAGTAAAAAAGGCGATAAGTGACAAGAAAACATCATTCAGAAAGTGGAAAAAGGACCAAACCAAGGACAACCAGAAGGAGCACAAAAGGTACCAAAAGGAATGTCACCGAGTGGTTAGGAAAGCAAAAAGAGAATATGAGGAGAGACTGGCGGGGGAAACAAGAAACTTCAAACCATTCTTCAGGTACGTGAAGGGGAAGCAACCGGCCAGAGAGGAAGTGGGACCATTGGATGATGGAGACAGGAAGGGAGTGGTAAAGGAGGAAAAAGAGATAGCTGACAGGTTAAACAAGTTCTTCTCGTCAGTATTCACGACAGAGGACACATCCAATATTCCAGAACCTGAGAAGATCATAAGTGGGGACCAGGATGAAAAGCTGATCCAACTAGAGGTAAGCCAAGAGGATGTTCTCCGACAGATAGACAGATTGAAGAGCGACAAATCACCAGGTCCAGACGGCATCCACCCAAGGATACTAAAAGAACTGAGAAACAAAATATCAGAAATACTTCGCCAAATATGTAACCTATCCTTAAAAACTGGGGAGATCCCGGAGGACTGGAAAATAGCAAATATCACGCCCATCTTTAAGAAGGGATCAAGGGGTGACCCGGGAAATTACAGGCTGGTGAGCTTGACCTCGGTTCCGGGAAAGATGATGGAAGCACTGGTCAAGGAAAGCATCTGAGAACACATAGTAAACAATGGACAGCTGAAGGCGAGCCAGCACGGCTTCTGCAAGGGAAGACCATGCCTCACAAACTTACTGTACTTCTTTGAGGGAATAAACAGCCAGATGGATAAAGGGGAATCCATGGACATCATTTACCTTGACCTCCAAAAAGCCTTCGACAAGGTACCTCAAGAAAGGCTGCTTAAGAAGCTGTGGAACCACGGGGTACAAGGGGATATCCACCAATGGATCAAACACTGGCTGGCAGGCAGGAAACAGAGGGTTGGAGTAAAGGGCCATTACTCATACTGGCAATGGGTCACGAGCGGAGTTCCACAGGGGTCGGTGCTGGGACCGCTCTTGTTCAATATATTTATTAACGACCTGGAGGTTGGAACAAATTGTGAGGTTATTAAATTTGTGGATGACACCAAACTCTGCAGCAGGGTTAGAACCACGGAAGACTGCGAAGACCTGCAAAGGGACATAACGAGGCTGGAAGAGTGGGCAAAAAAGTGGCAAATAAGCTTTAACATAGAGAAATGCAAGGTCATGCACATAGGGAAAAAGAACCCAATATTCAGCTATAAAATGGGGGGATCATTGCTAGGGGTAAGTAACCTTGAAAGAGACCTGGGGGTGATGGTGGACACAACATTGAAAGCATCAGCACAGTGTGTGATAGCCTCAAAGAAAGCGAACAGAATGTTGGGTATCATTAAAAAGGGTATCATGACCAGTACGAAGGAAGTCATTTTGCCACTGTATCATGCAATGGTGCGCCCACATCTGGAGTACTGTGTCCAGTACTGGTCGCCGTACCTCAAGAAGGACATGGTAGTACTTGAAGGAGTCCAGAGAAGAGCAACTAAACTGATAAAAGGTATGGAAAACTTTTCATATGCTGACAGGTTGGAAATGCTGGGGCTATTCTCCCTGGAGAAGCGGAGACTTAGAGGAGACATGATAGAAACCTTCAAAATCCTGAAGGGCATAGAAAAGGTAGACAGGGACAGATTCTTCAGACTGTGGGGAACTACAAGTACAAGGGGGCACTCGGAGAAATTGAAAGGGGACAGGTGTAGAACAAACGCTAGGAAGTTCTTTTTTACACAGAGGGTGGTGGACACGTGGAACGCGCTTCCGGAGGATGTGATAAGCCAGAGCACACTACAGGGGTTCAAGGAAGGTTTAGATAGGTTCCTAAAGGATAGGGGGATTGAGGGGTACAGATAGAAGTAGAGGTAAGTTATAGGAATAGTCAGGGACCACTTCACAGGCCATACGCCTGATGGGCCGCCGCGGGAGCGGACCGCTGGGCACGATGGACCTCTGGTCTGACCCTGTGGAGGCAACTTCTTATGTTCTTATGTCCATCTGCCACACAGTAGTCTACATGCCTAAAGATCAAATCACCAGCTACAACAGTTGTCCTAACCTTTCTCTCCTGGGCAGAAGCCCCTGGAGAGACATCCTCCGTGTGAAAGGATATTGCATCTCCTGGTGGGCAGATCCTAGCTATAGGACTATCTCCAACATCACTAGGGTGAAGCACTCTTTTTAGTAGACCTTCCTTCTCCAAGGCAACACAGGGCCTGCCAGACTAGAGGCAGGTCTTCTCTGCAATGGCTCCACAACTGTGGAATTCTCTGCCCATTCACCTAAGGGAAGAACACATGTTAGACTGATTCAAGAGCAAGTTGAAATGCTTTCTTTTTAAAGATGCCTTCAACTGCTAGTACTCTTGTCTTGATACCTTCCTTAGGGTCTATCGTGCAACTTTATTTATTGTCACCCTCCCTTTCGTCCATTCCCTTTCTGTCTTACTTTCTTTAAAATATTGTATTTCTTGCCCTCTTTCCTCATTATGCATAAGTCCTATTTGTGGTTATATGTGACGTTCTTTGTCTCCCCGAAAGTTGTATGGATTTTAGATATGTACATTGCTTTGAAGTTTGATTAAGCAATCTATCAAATCTTAAATAAACTTGGAAACTTGGTCTCCTCTATGTACCTCTCTGATTCCCTTAGCTCTTCCAAGTCTTCTACTCTAGCCTCAAGAGAATGGACTCATTCACTGAGAGCTAGGAGTTCTTTGCATCAAGCACACACATGTAACCTCTTGCCAACTGGGAGATAATTATACATGTGACACTCAGTGCAAAAGACTGGATAGCACCCCTCCCACTGCTGGACTGCTGTTTGCATCTTAATATTATTGAGCTGTTTAATTAAACCTTGTTAAGGTACTAGGAATATTAGACTAGTTTAGAAAGCCTTAGGTTATGCTGTGTGCTTTATTTAGTGTTTGATTCTTAGCAAGTAATGAAATGTAATAAGTCTGTAGTAAACACTCCTCTTGTTAGCCTAATTAGAATAATTGACTATAAATTTAAGCCTATAGTTGAAGAAATGTGTTAGGGGTGGGTGGGAGTAGAAGAGTGGGCGGTAAAGAAGAGCTAGGCCAAGTTGTGTCTTCTAGAGGCTAAAGGGCTCATAATTATATATATTAAAAAAAAAAAAAAAAAAACGCCCAAAAAGTGGCCTAAATTGGTTCTTGGACAATCAAAAAGCCCGATCGTCCAAGTACCAATAATCATAGCTGGTTTTAAACGTATCTAAAACCAGCTTAGGCCTTTCCCCTGCCTCTAAACGCCTAGAGTGAAAAGAGGTGTTTTTAGAGGAGGGGAAAGGGCGGGAGGTGGGCCTACCTAGACTTAGTCATACAGCAAGTATAACCAAAAACTTGATCAGGTTGCCCAGTCGGAACTTATATGTTTTCACTTAGACCAAGTCAAAACAGGTATAAGTTCCGAAAAGGGGCCACTGAGCTGATCACGGCTGCCACGATCAGCTCAACGGCCCCGGCAAACTGCCCACCCCCCACCGCAATGATTGCAGTAGGAGAGATGCCTCATCTTTCCTGCCACGATCGTGATCCTCCCCCCAAACTGCCACGATCTGCGGCAGGAGAGATGCCCAATCTCTCCTGCTGCAGTTTGCGGCAGTTCGGGGGGATCGCAGTTGCAGCAGGAGAGATGACTCATCTTCCCTGCCATGATCGTGATCTCCCCCCCGAACTGCTGCACTCTCCTCCTGCGGATCACGGCAGTTCGGGGGGTGGGGGGGTGGGATTGCGATCGTGGCAGGGGAGATGAGGCATCTCTCCTGCCGCAATCATTGTGGGGGGGATTCTTGTGAGTCCCGTGAGAACTGATGGCAGCCATTCAGGAAGCAGTGCGGGGCTAGGCTGGAGTGAGAAAAGATTGCTCCTGCCCTTCATCACTGGCCATAAGATTGGAGGAGGCAGCTGGCAGCCGTCCAGCGAGGGAGGTATTTAAAGGGGATTTTAAAAAGTACGGGAGAGGTGTGTGTGATGATTTTAAAAGGTACAGCTACTCCAGTATCACTGCGGCTAATAAAATGAGGCGGCTTATCTAACAGTTTTAAAACATAAATGAGCATTTTCTGCGGCCTATAGAATGGGGCGGCCTATCATGTGGGTCAGCCTATCTTTGGGAAAATACGGTAATAGCCCATTGAGTTTCTTGATACCTATTTTTTTATTGTCACAAGTATATAAAGATTTGAGTTGGATTAGATCCATGTGGCCACTTGTTTTATGTTATTGAAATCTTTGATGTATACATAATATACATTGTTCCATATATTTCTCTTTGCTTTATTATTTTCACCACATTCTTGATATTTTTGTTACATTATGTGACATTTTATTATTGTTGATTTGCATATGCTTTTAATGTATTTAATGTAATTTTTATATTTTTTATATGTTTTAATTTTGGGTTTTTTTTAATCCTTATTAGTATGTATATGATTTGGATATTTGTTTTTAGTGGCCCCTGAAGAAGGCATATCTGTATACTGAAACCTGGATTCTTGTTGGGACGATGCACATTTTAAAGAATAAATACATTTTGGTTGAGAAGACATCTTTCTTGCCTTTTTTTTGTTCTACCTCTTTATTTGGGCCATTTTTTTGTATCCGCGGAAGATGTTGAGTGGGGACCTTCCTTGATATTGGACCAGTTGACATGGAATTGCCCTCCTTTAAAATTTAAACTGTCTTTATAAAGGAACCTACAATTTATCTTTTATCCACAAATTACCAAAGCAAAGAGCAAAATAATGTTCACTCAGAGAAATGTCCTCTTCTCAGAATTCCTCAGAAATAAAGTTACCTGGGACTTTTACTCTCTGTATAATTTTGAATCTTAAAGGACTGCTTCAAAGACCAACTGGCCCATGCAGTCTTCAGGAATTTGTTACCAAATCAGGGGTTCTCACGTATTTCCTCGGGACATAGCAAGCCACACTTGTTTTTTAAGATATCTACAATGGATATGCACAATTAACATTTCTATGCACTGCCTACATTGTATGTAGATCTCTGTCATGCATATTCTTTGTATATGTCTTAAAAAACCTAACTGGCTGGGTTGAGAACCCCTGGATGAAACTCATGGTGGAATATAGAAGAGTTGCATGTATCTCTTGAACATTTGGTGCCCCTTCACTATGGGGCCCTTTGGCCAAGTGGCGGTAAACACAAGTGCTTAGCGTGGGGTATGGTCAGGCATTTTGTGCTAATTTCAGGCTCAGCATGTGCCAGCCATGGGTGAGTTTGGGGGAGGAGAATAGGTGTGCCCTGCACCAATCAGTTAGCATGTGGCATTGGTGCACACTGACCAATTAGTGCAGGATTAGCATGGGAGCCCTTACCATCTACAAAATAGGTATCAGTAAGGGCTCATATGCTAATGACCATGTACTACTTTTGAAATTAGTGCGTAGCCATTAATGGAGAAAAAAGGAACAAATAGCAGCCATTTTAGAGACATGCTAAAAAGTGGCCTTAGCATGTAGGAAATGCATGCACTAAAATTAGAACAGCCCATTTTTAGATTGGCTGTGTAAAAAGGCCCCTATAACTATGCTTTTTTTCTTTTTTTGAAGTCTTGCATTTGGATGATTTATAATGGTTTAGCGCAATAATTAAAAATCATGATTTTTTTTCCAGACACTGTTGGTGCTGTTTTTCCTCTCACTAATTACGAGTACTTAAAGTCCTTTTTTCATATGTCTGATTGCTTCAATATTTGTGGGGGATTTTTTTGTGTGTTACATTCTTCTGTAGCAGGGGTTAACTTATGGGATATATCAAGCCTGTCTGGTTTACTCAATATTTACAATGAATATGTATGAGATAAATTTGAATGCCTAATCATTGTGGGTATTCTGAAAACCTGGATGGGTGTGACCAAAGGACTGGGTTGAGAACCCTGGTTAGAATTACCATACTTTGCCTTGAAAAAAAATGAGCCTCGCCTCGCCCCATTCTGCCCCTGACCCCGCCCTGTTCCAGCCCCCAATCCCAGCCCACACACAAACCTCGTCTCTTCAGGGCCTTGCATGGAAGGCCCCGATCTCAATGCTTTTCAAACCCTGGACAAATTGCCAGGTTTTTAAAAGCTTTCTGGACACCTAGTTTCAGGCTTAGTGGCATAGTAAGGGGGATGCAGGGAGGAGGGGCAGTCTGCCCCGGACATAGTCTTCCTCGGGGCGCTGCACTCTTCCTGCTCTCTGTCCCCCCTCTTGCCACTCCTTCCCCTGCCACACAAGTGCCCCTTCCTTTCCTCCCATATCTTTTTAACTTCCACACGAGCAGCCACAAACTTGTTGCTCACGACAGCTTTAGCGCTCTCTCTGATGTCACTTCCTAGGTGCGGGTCCTGGAAGTGACTTCACACACAGCGCCGAAGGGAGCAGCAAGTCTGTGGCTGTTTGCGCCAAAGATAAAAAGGTACGCGGAAGTGGGGGCGCGTGCAGGTGGCAGGGGGCGGGGAAGAGGATGGGAGAGGGGCGTTGCTCACTCCCGCTACGCCTCTGGACAGTTCTCTAAAAGCAGGACATGTCTGGGTAAATCTAGACATCTGGAAACCCTACCACTAGTTTAAAGTAGAAGTAGGCAAGTAAATCTGATAAGTTATTATTTAGCCTTCAGGGAAATCACATGAACTTTTTCAGTGGCGTTGCTAAGCATTTTCCCAGTAGATAGAGCAATATATTGCAAACTGTATGCCGTGGCAGATTCCAGGTGTGCTGCGAGACGCCGGTGCCAGCTGACTGCTTATAGGACATGCCTCTTGCGGTGAGAGGTACATCCCGTAGGCTGTCAGCTGCGCTCGCACCTCTATTCCTCACGGCGTCTCTCTTCTCCCCGTACCTCTGCTCCATCAGAAACCCCTACTGGTGTAGAAACAGGCTCACGGCCACAGCTGGAGGACCTCAGCGCATGCGTGGCTGTCGATGTGATGATGTCACACTTGCATGTGATATCATCAAGTCAACATCCACGCACTTCTGGATGCCCTCCAGCCGTGGCACCGAGTTTAAGTTTGTGGGACACTAAGATAACCTTCAGTAAACACTGTATTTTCTGTGCTATTCCTTTCCTTGCTTGGCTTCCTCCGCCTCCATTCCCACCCCCCTTTTTTTTAAATTCTGCATGGGACCTCTACTCTCCACTTGTTTGCTAGGCAGATGACTGAATAGATGAATTATTACTTCTGGATGTATTAAGAAGTAAAGATCTCTGACACTTTCAATTTATTACCGGCAGTCTCTGCTCTCTCTCTCTTTTCTTAACAGTGAAGTAATGTGATTGCGTGTCCAGAATGAAAATATCTTGTATGTATTTATTACCTGATACGACAGCAACATGAAAGATGACAACTTGTTAAACTGATTGAATTGGGGCAAATAAGAAGAAGATGAAATCTTCAATTTGCCTGGGCCATGATAAGAGTACTGTATTGCCTCGGGGTACGATAGAATGAGAGCGATTCACACTGCTGGTATCTAAGATCTAAAACAGATGGGGTCACTCAGTCCACAGAGCCTGTGCCAGGGCCTCTTCTGGATTCCAGAGCTGCAGATGGATCTAGCAAGACCCTACAGAGAAAAGCTGAAATCCTGTAATACTACTACCCTCTACCATCCCCCATCTGCTCAGAAAATTACATAATTACCCTCAGGCAATAACATGGAAGTCATCCACCTCAGTTTTCATTTCTTCCAAGCCAGCCCTTTCTGTGTTAGAGAGAATGTTATTTCCCTAAGCAGCCAGACTTATAATGGTAATAAATATATCACCTTTGCAAAAATAGCTCAAGGCTTTGAACAGACGAATAATACAGTGCCAGAGAGAGGAGGTGGCAAGACTGAGAAGCATCCTTGAGAATGAGCGGGACATCGATGAAATGTTTCATGAGGCTGATTTGCAGCTGTGGGGAAGAAGAGACCGTGCTGAGGGAGGACAGCTGGACTCTGATTACAGGACCTTATAGGATTGATACCGTGACTCCACCTGCCCTTGAATTGAAGAACTAGTATGCAGTCTTGGAAGTGGAGGAGATGAGGGTATCCCACTGAAAGGGCCAAAGCTTGAAATCCCTAAAGTTGCTAGATCTGTGACCGCTAGGAAGCGTATAGTAGTAGTGGTTGGCGATTCCCTTCTGAGGAGTACAGATAGTGGTGTAGCGTAGGTAGGAGGTGATTCCGTGCCCTCCTCTCTGCCCCCCCCAAACCCACACTTGCGTCCTCCCTTCCCCCAAATCTCTTTAAAATGTGAGCAGCTTCTCCTGCTGCTCGTGCTGGCTTTCCCTCTGATGTCACTTCCTGGACCCGCGACCAGTAAGTGATTTCAGAGGGGAGCCAGACCAGCACGAGCAGCAGGTCGGAGAAGTTGCTCGCACTGGCAAAGATTTAAAGAGGTACGGGGAGGAAGGGACGACCAAGCAATGGATGCAAGAAGGACAGATTGAGACATTGGGGTTTTACTTTCATTGAAAGCAATGGAAGTAAAACCCGGATGTCTTCTCTTTCTGGAGCCATATGATAACCCTGCACTTCTATACTGCGCTGGATCTGGTGAAAAATTTCTCACATTGTGCATGCATCAAAAACTACTGTTTCCTTCTGTGCAGCGCAGCAGAATACTTAATGGCCTTATTACTATGCATTTTAATGCTCTCTGTGCCCATGTCTTCCGCGTAATTCAAGCCCTCTCTGAATTGCTCGACCTAACATGCACATACAACCCACAGTAACTGCACAGTTAGGTTTATGTAGCTTTCTGTATCAACCTTCTGAATGAGTCACACAACAGAGTGGAACCGAGATGCTTCAAGGAAGGACTGGAGGGGGAGGTGTCAGGTACATTTACTGAGACATTCTGCTTTTAATCCTGTGAGCGGAAGACCATGGCACACAATTATGATCTTGCTAAGCCCCCTGGGCCTGTGGTGGCCGGAGAAAATTCCACACAATCAATGGTACTGTGAAGCTTGTTATAAAAAGACTAGGGAAACTGCCTGGAGGTTAGGTTGCTATCAGCAACCAAGAAATAGATGAACCTGATAACCACAAGACTTTGGGTTTAGTTATTGTAAACTGCTTAGATTTCTTTGAAAATTAGTGGTATAGCACAAGTCCAAAAATCCAGATTGCTTAGGGATTGGGTCAGTCCAGATTTGGGGATTTTCAGGCACTACGTTTAAAATTTCAAGTTAAGGAATAAAGAAGCGATGAACGATATGTATATTCTGGAAGAAAGACAGGAGAGAGGGGATATGATAGAGATTTTTAAATATCTCTGTGGTGTTAATGTACAGGAGGTGAATCTTTAACAAATGAAGGAAAACTCTGGAAGGAGAGGGCATAGGATGAAGTTAAGAGGCGATAGGCTCAGGAGTAATGTAAGAAAATACAGAAAGGGTGGTAGATGTATAGAATAGTCTCGGGTAGAGGTGGTGGAGATGAAGACTGTATCTGAATTCAAGATAGTATGGGACAGGCATGTGGGATTTCTTAGGGCGAGGAGGGGATAGTAGGATGGGCTGGGGAGGCATCAATGGAAACTCAACTAACTTGGAACATGAGGACGTTACTGGCCAGACTTTACAGTAGATACTGATAGACAGAGGATGTACCATGCAACCACAAATCAATAAAATAATAAAAACATCATTCGCAACCATGAGAAACCTAAGACAAGTCAGAAAATTCTTCGACAGGAAACAATTCCAACTAGTAGTTCAATCACTAATACTAAGCCTAATAGACTACTGCAACATACTATATCTACCCTGCCCAGCAACCATGATAAAACAACTCCAAACAATACAAAACACAGCCCTAAGACTTATTTAATCACTGAAGAAATACGACCACATCACAGATGCATACCATGAATCACATCGGCTCCCAATACAAGCCAGAGTACACTTCAAATTCCACTGCCTTCTCTTCAAAGCTATAACGGAGAAAGCCCTACCTACTGGAGCAACCGACTAACCCTATCCACCTCAACCAGACACAGGAGAACCCACACAATATTCACACACCCACCAACCAAAAATGTCAAAAGAAGTAAAATGTATGACAACCTACTGGCCACCAGAGCAGCTAAACTCACCGACAGCTCACCAATCAGCTGACTTCGACCACAGACTACAAAACCTTCAAAAAAGAAACAAAAACCCAGCTCTTCAAAAAATACATAAAACCAATATAACATTTCCAAACAGGCTTTGAGCTCCTCCTCCAATTACCAACTACTCCTTAACAAATTAGAAAATGTTCAAACTATTCCTTAAGTACTTCTTAATGTCTTAACAATATGTTCTTCACCTTAAACTGCAAGGTAAAGGCGGAATAGAAATCACTAATGTAATGTAATATCCTGCAAACAACGGGATGGTTGGATAGTGACCTTAGATGGCAACTTCAACAGTTGGAACCTAGGACAATACCAGGTGGACTTTAGTCTGTGGCCCAGAAATATCAAAGAAGAGACAAGTAAATTTAATAATGTATTTTTAATACAAATGACTAATGGGCAGACTGGATGGACCATTCAGGTCTTTATCTGCCATCATTTGCTATGTTACTATGGATGGGCAGACTGGATGAGCCATTTGGCGTTTATCTGCTGTCATGTTTCTATAATTTTATTGATTTATTCACTAACAAATATAGAATGCTTCATCTATCATAATGGATATATTTACAGGAGAACTTATAAAGAACCTTAAATATTATGTCATTGAATTAGACCATATTAGGAGAGTAATAGAAAACATAGGTATTTGACTGTAACATTTGTTTCTGAATGATCATTTATTTTTCCTGTTTGTAACATTTCCTGTAAAAGTTGCAGCACTGCCGTCTTTCTCTCTCTCTTTCTTTCCCCAAGAGTCCGGCTTGAAATTTTAAAGGGTTTGGATTCTCAAGTGGTCTGGATTTCTGGACTTGTACTATATATCAAATAAATTGAACTTGAACTTAGATGGATTAAGCAAGATATTATTTCCTGAAGGCACAGGCCTGCAGTAAACTGGTAACCTGAATGTGACCTTATGTGACTTTTCATTTCTTCAAAGCAACTGTGAACACACCTAGCCTAGAGCCTAAATGCCAGCTGCCTCTTCCCTCTTTGGCTAATGCTAAATCTGTGATCAGTAGTAGAGTGCAGCAGTTTCTTCGTTTTAACTCCCAAGGACCTTACTCACTCCACAGATCCTCCTTTTAACGCCCATGATCCTCACTGGTCCCACTCTCCCTGGCAGACCCCATGAATCTTCATCTTATCCCCCTCCTATAGACACAGCTACCGATCTGTTGGATACATGGGGTCCACGGGAAGGGGGTAAGATGATGATTCATGAGGTGAGCGGGATCCGTGAGGTCCGCGGGAATTATCAGAAACCGCAGCTGCAGGACTGAGTTGTCACCATGTCACCATGGACCAACGCAATAGAGTAGTAGTAATACTACGTCAATACAAAACTGTAACTTTAAAAATGACAGAACTATGTTGAAATAGAGGTTGTTGCCATGGCAACGTCTCCCAACTTTGTCCCCCTTTTTCAGCCATTGTTAACTTGCGTTGAAAAATGAAGTCCACTTTTCTAGGGGGTTTGAAATATGCTCTTTCTAATGAGACTGACTTGAAAGAGTTTCTAAAAGGTATTTTTCTGTAAAAGCAGACTGAAAATACCCTATTTTTGGCCTTTTTACACAAATTAGCAACTTTACACTTAATTTGTAAACTAATGGAAAGAGCTTGGAGGTTGAAATTGTACTTTTGAAAACAATGTTGTACTGAGACATTATGCGCCAAATTTCGCATTTATTACTCAATTATTGTGGGAGCTAAGTAATGTCAAACTTTGACTTTTTTTGGAGCACTAATTTTTTCGGCCAAGTTTACTGTAATTCAGGCATTCAATCAGTGCTCGGCAAAAATTGTTATTGGTAGTAATGAACAGAGCTCAAAAAGTTGTGCAGGGTAGCTAAGTTTCAGTTTTTTTGGAAACACAGCTCGGGAGATATTGTGTCTCAAAGTTGTCAGAATGTCATTGTCGTACTGTATTTCATTGTGGTATGGGGTCAAACAAATGGCTATATCTCCACAAATATTCCACAGGCGAAACTAAAACTTTACCAAAGTTCGTTTGAGACATGGTGGACTCTGCATATGAAGTTTCATCAAAATCCGTGATGGTCATGCAGGGCACTTTCCAAGAATCTGATCACTTGACATGGAATGACCCAGTTACATTTCAGATTAGCACCAATTAATAATAATAATAATAACAGTTTATATACCGTAGGACCGTGAAGTTCTATGCGGTTTACAATGATTAGAAATGTTACAGATTGAGTGAATAAACAAAGTTACAGATGGAATGAATAAACAAAGTACAGACTTAGCTATTGATGGTTCTTGCGGTCGTTTGTTAAGGACTAAGATTGAATAGGTTGGTTTCCTAAGTATTTCAGGAATAGATGTGTTTTCAGGCGTTTCCTGAATTCTCCATAGGTAGTAGGCACAAGCAATTGTGCTGCTTGATGTGCGAGAAAATGTTGATGATGACTTTTAAATTTACAACCTCTAACCGGTGGAGAAACGAAGTTCAAGTGTGAGCTACGCTTGTGTCTGTTGGTTGTGAAAGAGAAAAGGTCTGTTATGTATTTAGGGGCTCAGCCATAGAGTACCTTGAAGCAAAAACAACCAAACTTGAATTTCACACGTGCCTCCATCGGTAGCCAGTGTAAAAGTCGATAGGAAGGTGTCACGTGATCAAACTTCTTCAGTCCACAAAGTAGTCTAACCGCTGTATTTTGAACTAGTTGCAATCGCCGCATGTACTTCTTTGGGAATGCCAAGTAGGCGATGTTACAATAATCGAGTTGACTCAGAATAAGGGATTGTACTAGAATTCGAAATGATGAGGCATCGAAGTAAGCTCTAATGGACCGAAGTTTCCAGAGGGTGTGAAAGATTTTTCTGATCAAGGAGTCTACCTGGTCTTTCATGGTCAGGTTCTGGTCCAGTGTTACACCCAATGTCTTCATAGTGGGTTGAAAAGGATAACTAAGGTTATTGATGCACATTGGTGCTTTAGTGTTGAGTGGGTATGGCGCTGCTATGAAAAATTTTGTTTCCTCTGAGTTTAGTTTTAGTCTGAATTTGGTCATCTATTGCTCCATACGATTTAATACTTCTGTTGCTTTGGGGGGTGACTTCTGAGACAGAGTTGGTGAATGGGATAATTATCATGAAGTTGTCAGCGTAGCTAAATAGTTTTATCCCCAGCTGGGATAGTTGTGCACCCAATGAGGACATATAAACATTGAAGAGCAAAGGGGATAGCGGTGATCCTTGTGGCACACCAGATGGATTACTCCATGTATCTGAGAGATCGTGATTAAAACGGACTTGATATGTGCGTGATATAAGGAAACCTCGAAACCAGTTCAGTACTTCTCTGATTCCGATTGCGTCTAGGCATTGTAACAGTTTTCCATGGTCCACCAAGTCAAAGGTGTAACTCATGTCAAATTGCATGATTAGGGCGTTGAGGCCCTTACTGAACAAGTAGCGCAAATTGTCTAGAATGGCCGCAATTACTGTTGCAGTGCTAAATAGAGGCCTAAAACCAGATTGAGTTTCATGTAGGAGAGAGAATTGGTCAAGATATTCCATTAGTTGGGTGTGTACCAATCCTTCCATGAATTTTACCATAAATGGAATAGATGCTACAGGTCTACAGCTGGTTATTGATGTTGCTGATTCTTTACAATTTTTTGGGATTGGGGTTATTATAATATGACCATTGTTGGTGAAGAATTTTCCATTGTATAGGTTATTGGTTAGATCAGTGTTTTTCAACCGCTGTTCCGAGATGTTGCCTGGTGTGCCGTACGGTCAGGGCCGCCATCAGGGCAGTTCCACCAGTCTAGGGAGAGGGGCGGTCCGCCCCACGTGAACAGGAGAGAGCTGGACGGGGGACCCGCGGAGTTCAATACATCTCGAGCCGCGAGGCTCGTCTTCTGTTCCTGCCTGCCCTGCAGCTAACATATAGCCGATCGCAAGCGTTCCCCGATGTCAGCGCTGACGTCGGAGGGAGGGCTTAAGCAAAGCCTGCCCTCCGACGTCAGCGCTGACGTCGGAGAATACTTCCGTTCGGCTATTTGTGCGCGGCAGGGCAGGCAGGAAGCAGAAGACAAGCCTCGCGGCTTGAGCTTCGTTTTGCTGAGAAAGTTGCAAAGATGGGCTGGGAGGCAAACACGGAACACAAAAGGGGGGAGGGAGTGCGTTTTGGACACAAGGCATGAACTTGGGAGAGAGGAAGGGAGGGAAAGAGATGCTGAGGTGGGGGAGGGAATGCGTTTTTGGACACAGAAGAAATGGACTTGGGAGAGAGGAAGGGAGGGAAAGAGATGCTGAGGTGGGGGAGGGAATGCGTTTTTGGACACAGAAGAAATGGACTTGGGAGAGAGGAAGGGAGGGAAAGAGATGCTGAGGTGGGGAGGGAATGCGTTTTTGGACACAGAAGAAATGGACTTGGGAGAGAGGAAGGGAGGGAAAGAGATGCTGAGGTGGGGGAGGGAATGCGTTTTTGGACACAGAAGAAATGGACTTGGGAGAGAGGAAGGGAGGGAAAGAGATGCTGAGGTGGGGGAGGGAATGAGTGTTTGGACACAGAAGGCATGGACTTTGGAGAGAAGAAGGGAGGGAAAGAGATGGTTGTGTACACGGGGAATAGAAGAAAGGAGAATTTTTGGTCATAGGGAGGGAGTGAGGTACAGATAGTGGCATACCAGGGTGGGGGGGGGGGCGGTCTGCCCCACCCCGGGTTTACGTCCCAAGGGGGTGCACAGCTGGCCACCCTCCAGTGTTGTCCCTAGGCCGGCAAACTGCGGCTCTTTAGCCACTTGAGTGCCACTGCCGCCATCGGGAACAGGCCGGCGCCAAGTTCTCCCTGCTTTTCCCTGTGGGGCCGGCCAACTCTCGCCACTCGCGTCAATTCTGACGTCGGAGAGGACGTTCTGGGCCAGCCAATCGCTGCCTGGCTGGCCTAGAACGTCCTCTCCGACATTAGAATTGACGACGGGTGGCGAGAGTTGGTCGGCCCTGCGGGGAAGAGAAGCAGGGAGAACTCAGTGCCGGCCTGTTCCTGATGGCGGCAGTGGCAGCCTATTCCCCAGTGGCGGTGGCAGCATTATAAAATACTTTCTTTGTGTTTATTTGATTCCTATATATTTATATATAGTCAATATAGGCACAGTTAAATTTTTTAACTTTTTCTAATGGTGGTGTGCTTCGTGATTTTTTTCATGAAACAAGTGTGCCTTTGCCCAAAAAAGGTTGAAAAACACTGGGTTAGATAATTCAATAGGGATAATTTAAAGCCTAATGGAGCTGCTTTCATAATCTCTGGGGGACATGAGTCCAGGACACAGTATGAATTAGAGTATTTGTTATATAATTTGATGTAGTTATTCCAATATGAGTTGTGGAAGGAACTCCAGATCATATCCGCTGGTATTTCATTTTTTGGTATATCAATTGATTGATGTTTGTATGCAGGAATTGTCGAGTAGTTATTTCTTAGGTTTTTGATTTTTGAGTCGAAATGTTGTGCTAGTTCGTTTGCTGAGGGTAGTTTGGCATTATGCATGGGTTGAGTGTGGCGTGTGGTGTCGAATAAATTTGTAACTATGTTGAACAGTTCTTTTGTATTGGCTTCTTTTGAGCCAGTATTAGATGAGTTGATTTTGGACAAGTAAAATGTTTTACGTTTTTCTTTTATCTGTTGTTTGTAGAGTTTTATGTTGGATCTCCAGATGTTTCGGTCTGACAGCTTTCCCGTTTTTTTCCAGATTCTCTCTAATCGTCTTACTGATTGTTTCATTGTTAGGAGTTCGACGTCAAACCATTTGTTGTATTTGTTTGAGCAGCTTTTGCTCTTTCGTAATTGGGGCAATTTTATCTAAGATGGACGTGCTAGTTTTCATCCAGTGTGCATAGAAGTCAATTCCTTCTTCTTCTTCTATCTTCGCTTGTAGATCATATTGTGACCAATATTCCTCTGGATTGATATGGCCCTTGTGAGGTGATCTCTTTTTGTCCGTGGGCATGTCTTAGATTTTAGCTGGGTCCAAACTAGATTGAAATAATATGTGAAATGGTCGGACCAGATATCATGACACC
The DNA here is from genome assembly GCF_902459505.1 of Geotrypetes seraphini. NCBI lineage: Eukaryota > Metazoa > Chordata > Amphibia > Gymnophiona > Dermophiidae > Geotrypetes > Geotrypetes seraphini. The sequence continues at coordinate 109,065,593 of NC_047091.1, forward strand.
AGGTACCGTTTGAGAGAGAGATGGGAGGGTTTCCTTTATGGACATCACTACCATATCTAGGTGATGGCCTTTTTCATGCGTTTGAGTGGGTGAAGGGAGATTGTAATTGAGTAGCGAAAGAAAGTTTTTAAAGTCTTTCGCTTCTGGATTGTCTATTTCATCTAGATGTAAATTTATGTCTCCTGCGATTAGGTTATGTGATGAAGTAATTGAGTTGTGTAGGACGAATTCGCAGAAGTCCTCTCTAGCTGTTGGCCAGCTTTTCGGCGGAACATAGAATAGTATACAAGAAAGGGAGTCTTCTAGTTCCTTATTGCTAATTTTGCAAGCTAATATTTCTAATTGATCGGTCATTGGCATCTACCTGAAGCAAATTAACCTATTATAAGGAAAATTTGGAAAACAAAGATTATTTGCTCTCAGCTAGTTCTCAGTTCTTTCTAATCTGTTTTCAAAGACCACATTCCCTTTAACTAAAGAAGAATTAATAGCTTTAATGATTAAATTTTCCCTGAAAACATTTAATTTCCCACTATACATTACCAAATCATTCTCCAATGAAGCTACCTTGGAGGCTGCTTCTCCTGTAAAGGAGCACAATTGAGACAAACAATTAAAGTCCTCCCCATCTTAGATATTAACCTCCAAATTTCCATATTTGAAACTTCCTTTGGGACTGTTATCATTCCAAAATCTTGCCTCCTACAGCCTCCAAATGTAACTGGTTTAAGGGAAGATGTAGTTATCATCTTATCATTAGAAGACATCTAGTTGACAACATCATCTCAGACACTGCTGCAATTGGTTGAGAAGTTCCCGCAGTCTCTGTTTGATGACACAAACCTCCAGACCCATCCATGCCTATCAGGGGACTAGAAGTTACTGGAGCAGAGATTGCTATCGCATTAGGTGGATTAGGTGGAGAGCATGGATCGGGACTCAGAGGAGCTTCTAGGCTACTTTAACTCTTTGATGAAAAACTGGACTTCACAATAACGTTGGAAGAAGCATCTTTAACTACAGCAAAGAAGTCCATAAGACCTTAAAGGTTACAGCAGTCCATCAATAGGAAAATTCAAATCCTCAACTACACCTCAATAATTCCTCGATGGCTCTTCCTTCAGACAAGGTGCCTAACTTTGGCTGGGATTCACTAACCTGCCTAATCATGCCCGATCAGGGTCCAATCCAGGCAGGTCTGATGAATTCAGGAACGAAAAATATGCAGATGGGGGTGATCGGAGGAACACCCCCACCTGCCTGCACAGATTGCTCTATAGCGATCCCCGTGCCTGTGCAGACTATCTGTAGATGGTCTGCGCATGCCCATCTGAGACTCGACCTTTTTTTTTTTTTAACTTGAAAACTTTTTGTTTGTTAGTTTTTAGCCCTGTGAGCCTGTGGTTTTAACCTGCTTTAAACTCACAGGTTAAAACCATGGGCTCGCTGGGCGGGGAAGGACAGGAGAGCTTCTGGGAAGGGCAGGAGAACGACGATGCGGCAGGAGAGCTTCAGGGAAGGGCAGGAGAGCGGCGATGTGGCAGGAGAGCTTCAGGGAAGGGCAGGAGAATGGCGATGCAGCAGGAGAGCTTCTGGGAAGGGCAGGAACACGGCGATGCGGCAGGAGAGCTTCAGGGAAGGGCAGGAGAACGGCGATGTGGCAGGAGAGCTTCAGGGAAGGGCAGGAGAACAGCGATGCAGCAGGAGAGATTCGGGGAAGATCGAGGCAGAGCAGGGCAGCATTCGGGGTGAGCAGGCAGGAGATTGCAGGACAGAGAGCAGGGCTTCCAGTTGGAAAGACGTTTTCAACTGGTCCCCAGCAGTCGCTTCTTCAGGTGATCGGCCAGCCCAGTCGGATCGGAAATTTGGTGTTGTGAATCGTGTCCCAGCCCACTTTGCATGCGTTTCACCTCATTTGCATGCACGGATTCGAAGCGGATCGCAGGAGAGGTAAGTGAATCAGGCCAAATGGAAATTTGATAATAAAGAGGTCACAAACTGATCGGTACATGATCGGTTTGCTTTGTGAATTTAGCCCTTTAATAGTAAGACACCTAGCAAGTTAGGAACCTAACTTCCAATTAAAGTCCAATTAATATAAATTATGAGGTGTTAAGTGTCAATTAGGTCTATTAATCAATTAAGTTAGACACACTGATGTAAGTGTCTAACTTTTGGCAGACTTTAGAGAATTTTGGGGAACATACATTTTAGGGCTCTGCAATAAAGATCAATGCAAGGTTTTCTAAAGCATGTGCAAAAGAATAAAAGCGCTCTCCCACAGAGTAAGCAAACTGAATGCAAATGAACTAGAACAGATTAAAGTTACAGTTTGCTTTCTTTGATATGAGTGCACTTGATAATTCATCAATTTGTATATCCTGGTACTATGGCGTGTTGATGGAGAATTTGTTTTAATTAAGTGGCATAGCATGTTAAATTGTATCACAATAAACTTTTGTTAATAAAAGTACTGAATGAGTGTTTGTTCATTGTGCCATGTTTTAATTTTGTTTTCATTATGAATGTATGATTTGTACTTTGTCTAGAAATGAGAGGGTACAGAAAAGTTCTCAGCCCATCCAACTTCCTAAATTCTGAGTGTTATTTTACCACTGTAGCTGAAAGAATGTTATTTTATTTTGCAAAGGGCCAATTTGCAGAATCATAATGCTATGTTATGACATTTTTCAGATCACTGATTGAACCATGTCAACGAAAAATGTGGAATTTTCAAGTGTGGAACGCCAAGCCATCACGAAGTTCCTATATCTGCAGAAGAAAACTCCAAAGGAAATCCATGAATGTATGAAGCAAACATTGAGTGACAAATGCCCATCATACTCCACAGTGAAGAAATGGTGTGCAAACTTTCAGCGTGGAGATTTTGAGACCGAAGATACAGCAAGGTCTGGGAGGCCTCAAATGGTGTCAACTCCTAAAATTGTTGACCATGTCCTTGATCTGATTTTGGCCAATCGGTGAATATTGGCTAAAGCAATTGCTTAGACACTACAGATATCCAGATAGACATGTTGGGTATATAATCCACAAGCAGAATGCAGAAGCTGTCAGCTAAGTGGGAGCCCACATAAGAATAACCTTACTGGATCAAACCAATGATCCATCTAGCCCAGTTACTCGCCTTCACAGAGGCCATTCGAAGTCACAAATACCTGACAAAAAAACAAATACTAGCAGCATTCCATTCCAATGATCCAGGGCAAGCAGTGGCTTCCCCCTTGTCTGTCTCAACAGCAGACTATGGATTTTTCCTCCAGGAACCTATCCAAACCTGTTTTAGAACCAGCTACATTAACCACTCTTACTACATCCTCTGGCAATGCATTCTAGAGCTTAACTATTCTCTGAGTGAAAAAATATTTCCTCCTATTGGTTTTAAAAGTATTACTCTGTAACTCTGAGTGTCCCCTATTCTTTGTAAATCTTGATGCAGTAAAAAATTGATCCACTTGTACCCATTCTATACTACTCAGGATTTTGTAGATTTCAATCATATCTCCACTCAGCCATCTCTTTTTCAAGCTGAAGAGCCGTAACCTCTTTAGTCATTCCTCATATGAGAAGAGTTTCATCCCCTTTATCATCTTGGTCACTCTTTGAAACTTTTCTAGTGTCGCTGTATCTTTTTTGAGATAAGGAGACCAGAACTGAACACAATATTCAAGGCGAGGTCACACCATTGAGCGCTACAGAGGCATTATACCATTCTTAGTCTTGTTTACCATCCCTTTTCTAATATTTCCTAACATCTTGGACGGAATGTTTCAGCATATTGTCCACGATGACACCCAGATCCTTTTCTTGAGCGCTGACCCCCAAGGTGGACTCTAGCATCCAGTAACTATGATTTGGATCATTCTTCCCAGTGTGCATCACTTTGCATTTGTCCACATTAAATTTGTTCTGCCATTTGGATGCCCAGTCTAATTTCCTAAGGTCTTCCTGCAGTTTTTCACAGTCCGCATGTGTTTTAACAACTTTGAACAATTTAGTGTCATCTGCAAATTTAATCACCTCACTTGTAGTTCCAATTTCCAGATAATTTATAAATAAGTTAAATAGCACCAGTCCCAGTACAGATCCCTGTGGAATACCACTATTTACCCTCCTCCATTGAGAAAAATGGCCCTTTAACCCTATTCTTTGTTTTCTGTTTGATAACCAGTTCTTAATCCACAATTGAGCATTGCCTCCCATGACTCTTTAATTTTCTCAGGAGCCTGATGAGAAATGATGTTGAGTGGACACTTCCAAGTTGATTTTGCAGCATTTTCAGCAAACTGGTGCCAACCTTTTGGAATGACTACTTTGCTGATGAAACATGGTTATACCACTATGATCCTGAGACAAAACAATAGTCCTTGCAATGGCGGCACTCAGATTCTCCAAGGCCAAGGAAATTGAAGACCCCCAAAAATGACCATGCATCAGAGTATTTTTTGGAAGGGTTACAGAAACTTCAGACACGATGTGCCAAGTGTGTTGAACTTAGGGGTGAATATGTGGAATAACTTGTAAATTTCATGGCTCCATGTCATTCCCTTCTTGATTGGGCTGAGAAATCTTCAGTATCCCCTTGTAGTTAGTGCAGATAATAAATAGGAAAATAAATGCGTGCTAATGTCTGTGTTAGCAGCAGCTATATTTTAGCACCCAAGAAAAGTGCTACTGGTACCCGGTGTTGCATGCACATGCATCTGCGTATGTCTTAGATAATATGCAGGGTGTGCAGTGTTGCAGTATTAGTATTAATACAAAGAACAACATTTCAGCACATGCAAATTGAAGTGCCTCAACACAAGTTTTACAAATACCAATTTGCACACCAGAATTTCTCCATTCCAGTACCACCTCCTCTTCAACAAAGCCAGAAGAGGTTGTGGGTCTAGTATGCTCACAGTAAAGAGAAGGTACTTTAAAGTTACAATCCAAAAAAAGAGGGCTTGCCTTGGGGGATTCTATCCTATATGGGGTTACAATCACAAAAAGAATTCCACAAAAAAAATGCATATATATAATACAAATAATCAAAATATTTAAATAGTGAAGAAGCACCCTCAGTGTGGGGTTGTGAGCTCTGAAGACCTGCTCCACTGTGCCGTTCTAATGCTCTTAACACAACAAGGCTGGCACCAATTAATGGGCCAGCCGCACACCATCACTGGGCCGCTCCATGTGTGCAATTTGTGCTATGAATTAATTCAGTGAAAAACATTCGTGTCACTAATTGTCATAAAAATAACTCCCATATTGTATACAAAGCCCCGTTAGAGCCAGACCCGCAGACCCCCGGCGGTAAAATTCAAAAATCAATACAAGTACTTAGCTGAATTTGAAGCTAGTAAACGCCAGAGTATATTCAAATGTTCATAGGTGATCCACACATTCAATTCCTGCATCCAACCAAGGTCCAACTGAGCTGGGTTTCAGGGCAAACAGCCCCTTCATCAGGGACCAGACAAGAAAAACAATAACGCCGTGGAGTCTGGGTGTAAGCGGGCCAGCAAGGCAAAAGAAGGTAAAGAGAAGAAATAGGCATGAAATCCTCATTCCCGTTGACCCCAGAAAAGAGATCTTTATTCCTCAGATCTTCCATTCAAATCCGACTATTACACTCAATCCTCTATGCAGTTCTCTTCGCTAAATAGCTATTATCTTTACCACAGGATTTATATATGGTGTGTATGGAAGTCTAGTTGAGGCTTTGTGCACAGCTAGCTTGAACGCAAAACTTGTTTTTAGATTGGGCGGCCAGAAAATTTTGTGTAAACCACTGTGCACTTTATTGCAGCAGATCCTATGAGTGAGCCTAGATTTTCTCTGTTAGAGTTACTTTTTGAGATGCAGAAATTTGTAGTAAAAAGCATCAGCTATTGATAATATTCTCTCTTCCCCTATGCTGAAGGGGCTGTGTTAGCTATTTCAACCATTCAGAGGAGCAGCTGACCGAGACCAGCAGCATGCTGGTACTGAACAATGGCAACAAATTTCAGTCAGGATCTACCCCACATTAATAGACTGGACTCCCCTCCGGGAAGTGTTGTACAAAAAGAAACGCACACAAACCCTCCTGGTATCTTGGTTTGCTTGCATCTATAAAAGATGCAGCACAGCAGTTACTCATACCTCAGAGGATGCAGTTCATCTAAGGTCCTTGTGCAAGCTATTCACTTTGCTACATATCACAAAGAACAATTTTGCACAGGAAAAGCTAAAGCTCGGAAATCCCCCTCAGTAGGGAGCATTTCCCAGCTATGACGGAACATAAGAACATAAGAAGTTGCCTCCACTGGGTCAGACCGAGGTCCATCTCGCCCAGCGGTCCGCTCCCGCGGCGGCCCATCAGGTCTGCGACCTGTGAAGTGGTTTCTGCCTACTTCTATAACCTACCTCAAGACATTAGGGTGGGCAGACTAGATGGGCCGTGGGCCCTTATCTGCCGTCTATTTCTATGTAAGTTTTATCTGTACCCCTCTATCCCCTTAGCCTACTTCTATAACCTACCTCAAGTCATATCTGTACCCTTCTATCCCCTTATCCTCCAGAAACCTATCCAAACCCTCCTTGAACCCCTGTACAGAGTTCTGTCCTATCACATCCTCCGGAAGCGCGTTCCATGTGTCCACCACCCTCTGTGTAAAAAAGAACTTCCTAGCATTTGTTCTAAACCTATCCCCTTTCAATTTCTCCTAGTGACCCCTAGTGCTTGTGGCTCCCCACGGTTTGAAGAATCTGTCCTTATTCACTTTCTCTATGCCTTTAAGGATTTTGAAGGTTTCTATCATGTCCCCTCTAAGTCTCCTCTTCTCCAGGGAGAACAGCCCCAGCCTTTTTAACCTGTCAGCGTATGAAAAATTTTCCATACCTTTTATCAGTTTAGTCGCCCTCCTCTGCACTCCCTCGAGTATCGCCATGTCCTTCTTGAGGTACGGCGACCAGTATTGAAGACAGTACTCCAGGTGCGGGCGCACCATTGCGCGATACAGCAGCATGATGACTTCCCTCGTCCTGGATGTAAAACCCTTTTTGATGATGCCCAGCATTCTGTTTGCTTTCTTTGAGGCTGTTGCACATTGCGCCGATGGTTTCAGTGATGTGTCGACCATCACCCCCAGGTCCCTTTCAAGGTTACTCACCCCTAGCAATGATCCTCCCATTTTGTAGCTGAACATCGGGTTCTTTTTCCCTACATGCATGACCTTGCATTTCTCTACGTTAAAACTCATTTGCCACTTTTTTGCCCAGTCTTCCAGTTTCGATAGGTCCCTTTGCAGGTCTTCACAGTCTTCCGTGTTTCTAACTCTGCTGCAGAGTTTGGTGTCATCAGCAAATTTGATAACCTCACATTTTGTCCCTGCCTCCAGATCGTTAATAAATATATTGAACAGTAGAGGTCCCAGCACCGACCCCTGTGGAACTCCGCTCGTGACCCATTGCCAGTCTGAGTATTGGCCTTTTACTCCAACCCTCTGTTTCCTGCCTGCCAACCAGTGTTTGATCCATCGGTAGATATCCCCTTGCACCCCATGGTACCACAGCTTTTTAAGTAGCCGTTCGTGAGGTACCTTGTCGAAGGCTTTTTGGAAGTCAAGGTAAATGATGTCTATGGATTCCCCCTTATCCATCTGGCTGTTTATTCCCTCAAAGAAGTACAGCAAGTTCGTGAGGCACAACCTTCCCTTGCAGAAGCCATGCTGGCTCGCCTTCAGTTGTCCATTGTTTTCTATGTGTTCGCAGATTGTGTTCTTTACCATTGCTTCCATCATCTTCCCTGGAAGCGAGATCAAGCTTACAGGCCTGTAGTTTCTCGGGTCACCCCTTGATCCCTTCTTAAAGATGGGCGTGACATTCGCTATTTTCCAGTCCTCTGGGATCTCCCCTGTTTTTAGGGAGAGGTTACATATTTGGCGTAGTGTCTCTGCTATTTCGTTTCTCGGTTCTTTTAGTACCCTTGGGTGGATGCCGTCCGGGCCTGGTGATTTGTCGCTCTTTAGTCTGTCTATCTGTCTGAGGACATCCTCTTTGCTTACCTCTAGTTGTACCAGCCTTTCATCGTGTTCTCCGTTTATAATCACCTCAGGTTCCGGAATATTGGATGTGTCCTCTCTGGTGAAGACTGACGAGAAGAATTTGTTTAACCTGTCAGCTATCTCTTTTTCCTCCTTTATCGCTCCTTTCCTGTCTCCATCGTCCAGTGGTCCCACTTCCTCTCTGGCTGGTTGTTTCCCTTTCACATACCTGAAGAAGGGTTTGAAGTTTCTTGCTTCTCCTGCCAGTCTTTCCTCATATTCTCTCTTTGCTTTCCTGACCTCTCGATGACATACTTGCTGGTGTCTTTTGTGCTCTTCCTGGTTTTCCTTTGTTGGTTCCTTTTTCCATTTCTTGAAGGATGATTTCTTGTCGCTTATCGCCTTTTTAACTGCAGTTGTTATCCATGCTGGGTTTCTAGTTCTGTACTAAAAGCACATTCTGATTAATGTGTCAAGGCTTCCTTCAACTCACTAGCCTGTGGGGACAGTACTCTGCCCCATTGACTCTGTTCATCAGCCTTCTCCTCACCCCTCCCTGAATGCCAACATTCTATAAATGCAGGCTGTCGCTGCTCAGATCTTCGAATACATATTGAGGATCATTATCCTCATGAGTGAGCAGTGTTTGACCATCTAGTAAGGTGGCGAGAACAGTTATGATTACAGTCAAGCCAGATATTGTTTAAAAATGGGCAGAGACAACAAAGACGATAACACACAAATACAGCAGCCACAACTTCTGACAGAATAAGAGTACAGCCTGTGAGGGAGTCTATAGCAGTGTTTCTCAACACACGGTACGCATACCCTTAGGGGTACATGGCCTGGCTGCCATGGAGGATATTCCCTGCCTGCCCATCCGTTCAAGCTGCCACCAGGGATCCCTCCTTCCTGTCCACCCCCTCCGCTGAAGCTGCTGCGGGGATCCCTGCTCCCCCCCATGAAGCTAACCCACAGGGCTTCCCTCCGATATCAGAGTTGACGTCAGAGGAAAGCCTTCCAGGTCAGCGGGAGGGGAGGAGGGATGTCCCAGTTATCTCCTTGTTCGAGCTGCACTCGCTCTTTCTGCCTTCAGCGACGTTTGCAGGGATGCGGCAGGCAGCAATTCACACGCTGCACATAGCTGACCCAGAAATCTTCTCTCCGACGTCAGAGCTGACGTCAGAGGGAAGGCTTGTGGGTCAGCCATGTGCAGCAAGTGAATCGCTGCCTGCCTTGTCCCTGCAACCACCACTGAAGGCCGAAGGAGCGAGTGCAGCTCAAACAAGTAAGAGAACATGGTCTTTCTGAGACAAAGGGAGAAAGGAGGAGAAGGGGAGGAGCGTGTTGGGACATTGGAGGGGCATAGGCTGGAAGAAAGGGATGGGGAGGGGGGCACGAAACTGACACAGAAGGGAGGGAGGAAAGGGGCACTAACTTGGGACATAGGAGGGGGAATAGAAAGGAGAATTGTTGGGCATGAGTGTGTGAGTGAGAGGGAAAGCGATGGTGCACATGGGGAAAGTAAGAAAGAGGAAAATTGGGCATAGAGAGGAGAGGTAGAGATGCATGGGTGAGAGAAGGATGAGAGGGAGAAATGTTGGATATGGTGGTGGAGAGGGAACAAAGGGACAGATTGAAGGAGATGCAAGGTGGAGGGAGAGATGTGGCATGGTGCTGGAGAGGGGTGATAGGAGAAATGGGCATGGGGTAAGAGAGGACTATGAGGCCACAGCTGGACCTACGAAAGCCTTACCAGCCATTTCCTTAAGCTTCAGAGGAGTCAATGCTTTCTCTGAGTGATGCTGAAGGCGGAGAGGGGGGTAGCAAGTTCTTTTCCTGCCCTTGACCCATTCCTGCAAGCTCCATCTTCATCTGCACAAGCCTTAAACACTTTAGAATCATAAGTGACAGGAACAGGGGTAGTGGCAAAACTCATGGGCACGGGACTAGGAAATTGAGTTCTTGTAGGGACGGGGACAAATTCAATTCCCGTGTCATTCTCTAATTCTTAAGGTCTTTACCTTGACTGGATGGTGGCTTATAGATTCTTTGGGAAGGCTAAATCCTATCTTGCTGCTTTGTCGAGGGAATCCACATGACTGTAGCATGGATGCTTTATCTCTGCGCAATTATTACTTGCAAAAATTTTGTGCTTATTATACGCGCAGTGATCACTATGAATCTGGTTGTCTAATTCTTTGGCTGGGTGAGATCTGATCATGCAAGTGAAGTGTGTAACTTGTGATCGGAGCAACACTAGACTGCCAATTTATAGTGCAGCAAATATACGGCTTTCTCAATGCCTCTGCTTTCCCTGCAGCTTTTAGACATTTTGCTGCTGGACTCTTTGAACTGAGAGACAGGGGTGTATGTGTTTTCTGAGAATCTGGCAGCAACTTCAGGATTGCAGCCTTTGCCATACCATGCCTTCCATTCACTTAGGGAACCAACTTAACCGCGCTCTACTTGTTACGGGGAACAGGTACTTGTGAACATATTTATCTTGGACATAGTATGCTGGTTCTCCCCTGCTGCTTTTTGTGTAAAACCGATCCTATTTGTTTTTGCTTTACATTGGGGGAGACTCAGCATTTTTGAAAACATGGATTTCTTTTGTATTTTGGTAAAGTTTTGGGGGAATGATAGGGTGAGGGGGGGGGGAGTTCTTTACATCTGCCCATGACTTCAGAGTCTTTGACCTGAGGCTAGATGTGCTGGACAAGGTGGGATATGGGGAAACTTGGTGGGAGAGCTTGTGGACTAGGATCCCCGAGCTCAGGCTTGATGTCTTTCGTGTGTTCTAACTCTTGTTTGGAGTGCACAGAAAATTGAGATTGACTAAGTTCTTATACTTTTGATAGGTATGTGTGTGTGTGTGTGTGTGGGGGGGGTGATATGGGGTTGGGAGCTGTACCTCATTTTGTCTTACATATTGTTGCTTGCTTTATATTGCTTGTAATCTCTGTTCATTGGGTTTCTCGCTAGCTACTAGGCCAATTCTTCTAGATATTTTGTTTTCATTGCAGTTGTCCTGAGTTGAGGCTGGGCACCTGGGATACTTTGTTATAGATGGGCTTGCTCTCATGGCATTAATTATATCTCCGTGTGACCACCTCTAAATTGAAATGTTACTTGGAATGTCTCTGGGATTACATCCTATATAATAAAACGCTAGCCGCGCATGCGCACTCCTATCTGCGTGCTTCAGTAGGTCTGTGGCCGCAGGAGTGCGCATGCGCCTAGCTGTGACAGTACCCGGCAGTGGCACACCAAACAAGATTCTAACTCAACTTAAGCACAATGCAGTGGATATAGCCTGTTTGCAAGAGACTAAAAGAAAAAAAAAAAAGGGGGGGGGGGTGGCAGTTTTGGTGCAAAAAGGCTTGATAGGCCAAGTTACTCAAATCCAAAGACACATATGGTAGATATCTCTTATTGTGTGTTAAGATACCGGGGCTGACATTTTACTTATTGACTGTCTATGCTAGTAATACATACAAACATGCCTTTTTTGCAAATTGATTCAACTATCTACACATCCTACACACCATCTAGTAGTACTGTTAGACAGAACCTCACCCCAACATGGGAATACCATGAGCTCTCGCAAAGGTCTACCATTTCTGTGTGATGCTCTGGAACTGGTGGATCCCTGACACCTCCTAAATCCGACAAAGACTACACCCATATGTCAAGAGCTCATGGTTTGATGTTTCATATAGATTATATCTTGACCTCACAATCCCTGTTTTCATGCCTCCTAATGGCTGTTATAGGCCCTATCGTGGTCTCTGATCATGCTATCTGCTCGGTAGCATTTGACATCTCATTAGTACATGAAGGTTTACCTAGGTGGCAGTTCCCTTCCTTCCTGATGCAAGACAAACATTTTCAAACCTATTTGCAATCGAAATTTGAGAACTATGCATGCACTACACAATGACCAGCGCAGAGACAATCCAATCTAATTCTGGGAAACTCTTAAGGTGGTATTGAGAGGAGATATCATCCAATATATGATTTATAGAGCTCGATGGTTAAATCATGGTATCATCCATTTAGAAAAACAACTTCAAAAAGCAAAATATCAATATCTACTCAGCCCAACTGCCACTGTCCAGGAAATGTATTTAGCTACCCAGGCAGCATTGAACATCCTGGGGCATAAACATACCAAAAAACAACTTTTGCATAGAAAATATAATTTTTATTGCTTTGGTAACAAACCCAGGAAATTTCTCGCCCAGATTGCAAAGACATGGCAGGGTTCTACTTACATTACATCACTGCGGGATAGCAATGGTGTCTTACATCATAAACCCCATGATATAGCCACTCTCATGATTTTTGACTACAATCTTTAAATCTATGCACTCAGAACCTCAAGCTAACTGGAGCCTCTAACTCACAGACTACTTGGAGGATTCTGGCTTACAGGATGCTCAATTGGCTAGACTAAATGCCCCTCTAACAGCTAAAGACCTGCAATCCGTGGTAAAATCTCCGGAACTCTATGGCTCCTGGACTCTATAAATTACTATTTCCCCAGGTGTGTACTCTGTTTCTCTCCTATCTCGATCAATCCAATATACAGGGAGGATTTTCACAATATTCTAATGCGGCATATATAACTTTACTTCCTAAACCAGGTAAAGATCCTCAATATCCAGAGTCCTATCAGTCAATATCTCTTTTGAATGTGGACTTGAACTTCTTTCTCGTATATTGGCCGATAGGTTCTCGACTATACTTCCTGATTTGATCTGTCCGGAACAAGTGGGGTTTGTTAAGGGCTGCCAATCTGTAGTCAATGTTCGTAAGGGGTTTTGTTGTCCATAGCACTTTGCAAATTTCAATCTGTTCCAGCAGTTTTGGTCAGTCTGGATGCTGAAAAGGTGTTCAACAAAGTCCATTAGAAATACTTATTTGCTGTTCTTCAATATCTGGGTATTTCTGGTTGGTTTTATAAAGCCCTCCAGACCCTGTAGCCTCCATATTGGTGAATGGCCGGATGATTAAGGCCTTTCCTACTTTGCGGGGCACACGTCAGGGCTGCCCACTTTCGCCTTTACTCTTCTTGATCTATTTGGAGCCTTTACTTTGTACTGTATTGAGAGATGGAGAAGTGTGTAGTGTGGGGGGACAATAGGTGAAGCTCCTAGCTTTTGCCAATGATATCCTTCTGGTCTTATCCAATATAAGAACATAAGAACATAAGAACATAAGAACTGCCTTCTCCGGATCAGACCTTCGGTCCATCAAGTCCGGCGATCCGCACACGCGGAGGCCCTGCCAGGTGTACACCTGGCGTAATTTATAGTCCATCAAATCCTTATATGCCTCTCTTAAGGAGATATGCATCTAGTTTGCTCTTGAAGCCTAGGATGGTCGATTCTGTCATAATCTCCTCTGGGAGGGCATTCCAGGTGTCAACCACTCTCTGAGTAAAGCAGAACTTCCTGACATTAGTCCTGAACCTGTCCCCCCTCAGCTTCATTACATGTCCTCTAGTCCGTGTCAAATTGGACAATGTAAATAATCTTCTCTGCTCTATTTTGTCGATTCCTTTCAGTATTTTGAAGGTCTCGATCATATCCCCACGCAGTCTCCTTTTCTCAAGGGAGAACAATCCTAGTGTTATAAGTCTGTCCTCGTATTCCAGTTTCTCCATACCCTTCACCAGTTTTGTTGCTCGTCTCTGCACCCTCTCCAGGAGCTTTATATCCTTCTTTAGGTAGGGGGACCAATGTTGGACACAGTATTCCAAGTGTGGTCTGACCATTGCCCTATAAAGCGGCATTATAACTTTCTCTGATCTACTCGAGATTCCTTTCTTTATCATGCCCAACATTCTATTTGCCTTCTTTGCCGCTGCCGCGCATTGTGCCGACGGCTTCAGGGTCCTATCTATCAGTACACCCAGGTCCTTTTCTTGTTCACTCTTCCCCAGAGTTGCACCTGACATTGTATACTCGTATTCCTTATTTTTATTGCCTAAATGCATTACCTTGCATTTCTCCACATTGAACTTCATCTGCCATTTCTCCGCCCATGTTTCTAACCGACACAAGTCGCTCTGGAGTTTCTCTCTATCCTCCTGCGATCTGATTGCCCGGCATAGTTTTGTATCGTCTGCAAACTTGATGATCTCACTGGATGTTCCTTCCTCCAGGTCATTGATATAAATATTGAAAAGGATCGGCCCAAGTACCGAGCCCTGGGGTACACCACTAGTCACTTTCTCCCAGTCGGAGAACTTCCCATTTATGCCCACTCTCTGCTTTCGGTTTTCCAGCCATTTGCCTATCCATCTTTGTATATCCCCCTCTATGCCATGACTTTGTAGTTTCCTGAGAAGTCTTTCGTGTGGAACTTTGTCGAACGCTTTCTGGAAGTCCAAGTATATTATGTCCACCGGCTTCCCACTATCAATTTGCTCGTTCACGGTCTCGAAAAATTGGAGTAAATTAGTCAAACATGATTTCCCTTTCCTGAATCCATGTTGACTGGGTTTCATCAAGTCGTATGCGTCCAAGTGCCGGACTATGCTATCCTTGATCAGTGCTTCAACCATCTTGCCAGGGACAGACGTAAGACTAACAGGTCTATAGTTGCCCGGTTCCCCTCTCGATCCTTTTTTGAAAATTGGGGTGACGTTCGCTATCCTCCAGTCGTCCGGTATCTGTCCAGTTCTGATTGTCAGGTTTGCAAGTTTTTGCAATAACTCTCCGATTTCAAACTTCAATTCCTTTAAGACTCTCGGATGAATCCCATCCGGTCCAGGGGATTTGTCACTTTTAAGTTTGTCGATCTGATAGTATATCTGGTCTAAGTCCACCTCAACTGTGGTGAGGCTGTCTTCTATTTCTCCTGCAAACACTTTCTCCGCTTCAGGTATTGTTGAGGTGTCCTCCTTCGTAAAGACGGACGCAAAGAAGGAATTTAGTTTGTCTGCGATTTGTTTATCTTCCTTGATGTACCCTTTTCTTCCCTGGTCGTCCAGGGGTCCCACTGCCTCTTTTGCAGGTTTTTTCCCTTTCACGTATCTAAAGAAGGGCTTGAAGTTTTTGGCCTCCTGGGCTATTTTTTCCTCATATTCCTGTTTTGCATCCCTCACCGCCTTGTGACATTTCTTCTGATCATCTTTATGTTTGTTCCAGGCTTCGGTTGTCTTTATGCATTTCCATTTTTTGAAAGAGTCCTTCTTTTCTTTTATGGCTTCCTTCACCTGTATGGTAAGCCATGCCGGTTCTCTTTTGCTCTTTGTTCTCCGATCTTTGGAAATCCTCGGAATGTAGAGATCTTGTGCTTCTGTGATAGTTTTTTTCAGTAGGGTCCATGCCTGATCAACCGTTTCAAGTTTGTCCACCATCTTCTCGAGTCGTTTTTCTACCATGGCTCTCATGCTATCGTATTTACCCTTTTTAAAGTTCAAGGTGGTGGTTAAGGTTTTGGCATGTTTCCCTTTCCCGATGTCAAGTTTAAAGTTGATTACATTGTGATCACTCGTTCCCAGTGGAACTATGACTTCCACTTCTGTTATCGGTCCCGTGAGGCCATTTAGGACCAAGTCCAAGGTGGCGTTGCCTCTTGTCGGCTCTTTTACCATTTGTTCCAGGAAGCAATCCCCTAGCACCTCCAGGAACTTGGCTTCCTTGCCGCAGTTGGAGGTTGCTAGTTTCCAGTCTATCCCTGGGAAATTGAAGTCTCCCAATATAATTACATTGCCTGTCTTGCATTCTTGTTTGATTTCCTCCATCATTTCTGAGTCAGTTTCCTCCGCCTGTCCTGGTGGACGATAGTAAAGGCCAATTTTCGTATCTGCGCCATATTGACCAGGAATTTTGATCCAGAGTGATTCAAGCTTCTCTTTCATTTCTGTTGTAACCATTTCAACAGAATCTATTCCCTCCTTAACATATAGAGCAATACCTCCACCTTTCTGCCCTACTCGATCTCTTCTATACAGTTTGTATCCCTGTAGTACTGTGTCCCATTTGTTTTCTTCATTCCACCATGTTTCTGTTATGCCAATGATATCCAATATGTCATGTCTTGCTATTGTCTCTAGTTCCCCCATTTTGTTACCCAGACTTCTAGCATTCGTATACATACATCTAAGTTCCCTTCGTGTTACCTTTTTGGACCTTCTACTCTTGGCCTTCCCTGTAGTTTCAATTACGGTATCCTTTACTGCTCCTGTGTTATCACCTTTGTTTGCTGTGTGGTCGTCCCCTCCTGTGTCTGAGTTGTCCCTTCCTGATTTTTCTCCCTTATTGGCTGTGAGGTCGTCTTCTCTTGTGTAGGTGTAGTTGTCCTTGGCTTCTTCGTCGGGGCATCCTACTATCCGTACCATCGACCGGTGGTCGACTGTCGGCTTTCCCCTGTCTTTCAGTTTAAAGCCTTCTCGATTGCCTTCTTCATGTTGCCTGCCAAAACTCTTGCTCCTTCCTTGTTGAGGTGTAGTCCGTCCCTTCTGTAGTACTTGCTTTTTCCCCAGAACGCCGTCCAGTTGCGCACGAAGTCGAAGCCTTCTTCTTCGCACCATCGTCTCATCCAGGCGTTGATTACTTGCAATTCCCCTTGTCTCTTTCCATCCGCTCTTGGTACTGGGAGGATCTCAGAGAAGGCCACCTTCACCTCCCTGATCTTCAGTTGTCTTCCGAGAGAGCGGAGCTGGCCCTTCAGCTCTTCCCTGTCATACTTCCGCCCGCTCACATCATTTGTTCCCACGTGGATAAGTACAGCGGTGTCCTCTCCCCCTGCTCCATCTATGATCCTGGAGATCCTGTTGGTCACATCCTTCACTCTTGCTCCAGGCAGACAGGTGACGACTCTGTCCTCTCTTCCTCCTGCGGTGTAGCTGTCCACATGTCGTATGATGGAGTCGCCTACGATGATCCCCATCTTCTTTATTCGGGAGTTCCTTGGGGGGCGTTGGTCCACGTCCTTGGAGTAGGGCCAGTCTTCTTCCTCCAATGATACTCTTGAAATTTTTTCCTGTTCTTTGGGTGGGGCGATGTCTTCCTGTGCTCTCACTATTCCTCCTGGTGTGCGGTTGTCTCCTACCTCGTCTTCGGTTTCTTCTGTGTTTGCATGGGTGTCTTCTCTCCTCACATCGGTTTCCTGAGTACAGTTTTCCAGCCCTGGGATCTCTACGTGGTGCTGATGAGCTTCCTCTATGAACATTTCTAGTTCCTTGACCTCGTCGTTTGGACTGTACTCCACTAGAATCTTCTCCTGTGCTCGGATTCTGTCTTCGAGTTCCATCACTGTTCCTTCCAGTAGTCTTACCTGATATTTCAAGCTATCCATCTCCATGCATCGATTGCAAATGTATGCCTGGGTCCCCGAAGGGAGGTAGTCATACATATTGCAGCCGATACAGAAGACCGGAAAGCTCACCTTCTGACTTCCTTGGGCTTCCATTTCTTGCTTCCCTTGTGTGTGCTTGTGTCCCTTGCCTGCTGCTTCCTTATGTTGCTTGCCTTGCTGTCTCTTTTGTGTGTGCTGTCTCCGCTCTACTTCACCTTGATTGTATGTGTGGATTTGTTCCTTACCTTCTGTGTTTGTCGCTTCCTTACCGTTCAGTCCTCCTCGGTGTTCTTGATAGTAGATACTCGTCCCTTGCAAGGCCCTTCGCAAAGGCGCTCTCGCTAAGGCGAGCGCCTTTGCCGCTCGCCTTCGCCGCGCGCCGAACGGCCTCGCGCCGTTGACTCCTCCCCTTTTAAGGGGGAGTCTGTCCGATGACGCTGAGGGGGGGCGGAGCTACCTCTCGCCGCTACCCCTAGGCTTGCTGGTCTCCCGGCTGCTAGTCTCCCTTCCGCAGCCCTTCTCCTCCGCTTCCTGCCGGTGCTGGTGTCTCACTCTCCTCTCCCACGAGGCACGCCTGGCTGGTGAGCGATCTCTTGCCTCGCGCCGTTGACTCCTCCCCTTTTAAGGGGGAGTCTGTCCGATGACGCTGAGGGGGGGCGGAGCTACCTCTCGCCGCTACCCCTAGGCTTGCTGGTCTCCCGGCTGCTAGTCTCCCTTCCGCAGCCCTTCTCCTCCGCTTCCTGCCGGTGCTGGTGTCTCACTCTCCTCTCCCACGAGGCACGCCTGGCTGGTGAGCGATCTCTTGCCTCGCGCCGTTGACTCCTCCCCTTTTAAGGGGGAGTCTGTCCGATGACGCTGAGGGGGGGCGGAGCTACCTCTCGCCGCTACCCCTAGGCTTGCTGGTCTCCCGGCTGCTAGTCTCCCTTCCGCAGCCCTTCTCCTCCGCTTCCTGCCGGTACAATCTTCTTTGACAGCTCTATTGTGGCTGATGGAAGAATTTGGGTTTTTTTCAGTATTTAAGCTTAATACCACCAAATCTGTTGTCCTCCCACTGGACCCTTCCCTCTAACATGGGCAGAGGGAGAAATAAAGTATCTAGGAGTTATGGTGCCTAGTGATCTGTCTCAGCTTTATTCTCTAAATTTCACCACCCGTTTACGCTTCATGGAACAGAGGCTGATGGTTTGGAGGGCTTATCCTCTTTATCAGGCAAGATTGCATTGTATAATATGCTGCTATTGCCTTATTGGCTATACCTTTTTCAAATGCTACCCTTAACACTTATGTCCAAAATTCATACTAGTATAACTAGGACCATAAATAAATATTTGTGGAATGAAAAGAGACCACGGCTGGCATATGGAGTGGTTGCTACTCCAAAGGACAAAGGTGGATCGGGTCTCCTTAATATTCAAAATATCTCAGGAGATTTGAGGGCCATTGATTGCATATTCTAATGACTAAACACTTTGGACACCTTGTTATTACATAGGAATATAATTAGTGTGGGGATGGGGAGGTATGTTATGTGATTTAATGAATTTATTATTGATGATTGGGTTGGGTGGATGGGGAGGGGAGTCTTTTTTTTAATTTTTTTATATATGTAATGGATAATAATTGTTAAGAATGTCAAGTGATTTGTACAAATTATCTGATTGAATATTGTACACTTGTTGCAAGAGTCAAAAATGAATAAAGAATTTAAAAAAAAAAACCAAAACCAAAATATCTCAGGAAAGGACATATATAATCATTATCAAATCAAACTTATGCCCTATAAGGAACCTCAGGGGACCCCCTAAGACACTGCATGACCCACCCACCACACAAACACTCACACTGTATCATACACTACTCACTCAAAGAAAGAAAAAAAGTGGAGAAAAAACCTCAGTTAAACTTCATATGGCAAAAAATCTCCACTTATAGAGCAAGGGGAGGTGAAATCACAATCACTCGTGTGGTAGATAATCAGCAGTGGAAAAAGTTTCAAGTTTATTAATAAATTTGATAAATCGCCTATTAGAATCACTAAGCGATATACAAAATTAAAATAGAGTATAATAAAAAGAAACAAACATTTAACAATGTACTGTCATTAAAAACAAAGCCCTCAGTGCTGTAGTAGCCCTCAGGGGAACCACCCGTGTAAATCAAGCATGCCAAAATCAATATCCAAATTCAGTTGTGCAGGAGAAAAAAAAACAGCACATCCAAAAGTCTCAAACAATTTCAGCACAATAAATGAGCAGAGAAAACAAAACATGAAAACTTAGCTGCAGACAGTGTCCAGCTATCTTTTAGGCACCCACAATCAGTGCTAGCCCACCCGAACCACCCAGCCAGTTATGCCTGTTTCTCTATGCTGCGTCAGGGCTAAAGTCTTCCTACATCACCAGCAAAATGTCGATATCATCCATGTACTGAAGACAACTCACATCCACACACAAGAAACAAAAAAGGCTTATTCTCCTTAATATCCAATTATTCGCAGTGGCATGCCACCTCTGACTGGTTCAAAGATCTTTCTACTTTTTCTTTTACGTCGGGGGAGATATCTTTGCTACATCCCTTTCATTTCAGTGCTGTTTCATGCCTTTTGGAAACACTTTTGTTCTCTTTTCCAGACTCGTCCGATTTACTCTGCCATGTGTGTGGCTTGGAGAAGGCTATGTTCTCTTTTAAAAGTTTGACCTGACTATTCACCCTTACTGCCTAGAAAAGGCAACCCTGATTTTGAACCAGATCGAACCTCTAGGGTGTTCCAACATTGGTGGGCCCCGAGAATCTTATCTCCATCAGGTTCTCATTGATGAAGGGGTCTTGCACTCCTTCTTGTCTTTGCAAACAAAGTTTCTGTTACCCACCTAAGATTCTTATGCCTATTGGGCATGGTGAGCTATTACCCATCAGTGAACTGTACCAGTCTGAGAGATGCTAAAGAAATGAGAAATATGATGTTTTCAGTAATGGGAGTACAGCGCTGGAACTCACTTCCCAGAGTTATGAAACTGTGTAAAGATCGTACATATTTCATGAAACAATTGAAAACTCAACTGTTCGTCGATGCATCAATAATAATAAAACGCTAGAGCGCGCATGCGCTCTCAAAAATTTGTGCGGTGTGGCGCCGTGAGGTGTGCTTCTGTGGCAACATTCTAACATCACGGCGCATGCGGGGGCAGAAGGCGCGCGACTGTGAAGCGTCATTTAGCGCGGTCATCTTCGGCCGCATTTGGCGGTTTGTCGACCAGGAGGAGAGTGGCTGTGGCGGTTACAGAGTGGCAGCGCCGGCATTTTCTCTCCTGTTAGTGGAGAGTGTTGGTTCCGTGTGCAGCCGCTGTTGCAAGGTAAAAAAAAAACCAACAACAAAAAAACACCAAACGGCTCAGGGAAGTGATGGGGAAGAGGGAAAGGGGGCTACTTTGGAGGGAGGGGTGTGTTGGGAGGCCGACAGAGAGAAGGGGGCCAGAAGAGACAGAGAAATACAGGCAGGGGGCCAAGGACAGAGATAGGGGGCCAGGCAGAAAGACAGCCATCCATACAAGGAAAGAGAGAGAGACAGAAATAAAGGCAGGGGTCGGGCAGAAAGACAGAGAGAAAGAAAAACAGGGAGCCAGACAGAGAGACAGACAAACAAAAACTGGGGGCCAGGGAGAGAGACAGGGGGCCAGGCAGAGAGACAGCCAGAAAGATAAACAGGGGGCCAGGCAGAAAGACAGACAGACAGAAAAAAAGACAGCAATCCACACAGCGGCCAAGGAAAGAGAGAGAGAAAGAAAGAAAGAATGACAGACAATGGACCAGAAAGACAGCCAGCCAGCAGCCAAGGAGAGAGAGAGAGAAAGAAAAAAAATACAGCGAGACAGACAGTGGCCAAGGAGAGAGAGAGAAAAAAAAATACATACAGACGGCCAGCGGCCAAGGAGAGAGAGAAAATGAAATAAAGACAGCCAGACAGCCAGAAGCCAAGAAAAGAAAGAGAAAAACAAAAAAAAAAAGACAGACAGTGGTCAAGGGAGAGAGATAGAAAGAAAAGGGCCAGGGAGAGAGAAAGAAAGATATACATCAATCAATAATAATAAAACGCTAGAGCGCGCATGCGCTCTCAAAAATTTGTGCGGTGTGGCGCTGTGAGGTGTGCTTCTGTGGCAACATTCTAACCTCACGGCGCATGCGGGGGCAGAAGGTGCGTGACTGTGGAGCGTCATTTAGCGCGGTCGTCTTCGGCCGTATTTGGCGGTTTGTCGACCGGGAGGAGAGTGGCTGTGGCGGTTACAGAGCGGCAGCGCCGGCATTTTCTCTCCTGTTAGTGGAGAGTGTCACCGCCCGCCCTCACTCGCCGCTGCCTCTCACTCGCTGCCTGCCCGCGTCCTCGCCGTGTCGCCTCACTCGCTGCCGCCGCCGCTGATCCTCCTCTTCAGAGTAGCCTGCGATTGTGGCCGGCTTTAAAGAACCTCGCAGGCTGCTCTCCAACCTCAGTAGCACGCTCCCTCTGACGCACGGGATCGCGTCAGAGGGAATGTGCTACCGAGTTGGAGAGCGGCCTGCTAGGTTCGCTAAAGCTGGCCACCAAGATCGCAGGCTGCTTTGAAGAGGAGCAGGCCAGAAGACGCCGGGATGGAGGGGAGGGTAAGGGGATCAATACCGGGAGCCAGGGGGAGAGGGAAAGGGGGCTGCTTTGGGGGAGGGGTGTGCTGGGGGAGACAGAAGGGGCCATGGAGAGGGAGATGGAAAGGGGGCTGCTTTGGGGGGGAGGTGTGCTGGGGCCAGCTTTGCTCTGGGAGGAGACAGAAGGGGCCATGGAGAGATAGGGAGAGGGAAAGGGGGCTAATTTGGGGGGGAGGTGTGCTGGGGACAGACAGCTTTGCTCTGGGGGGGAAGACAGAAGGGGCCATGGAGAGACAGAGAGAGGGAAAGGGGGCTGCTTTGGGGGGGAGGGGTGTGCTGGGGGGAGACAGAAGGGGCCATGGAGAGATAGGGATAGGTGTGCTGGGGACAGACAGCTTTGCTCGGGGGGGGGGGGGAGACAGAAGAGGACCATGGAGAGACAGTTAGGGAGAGGGAAAGGGGGTGCTTTGGGGGGGAGGTGTGTCCTGGGGGCAGACAGCTGTGCTCGGGGGGGGGAGACAGAAGGATACAGACAGTGGCCAAGGAGAGAGAGATAAAGAAACACAGACAGACAGACACATCTATTCTAGCACCCGTTAATGTAACGGGCTTAAAGACTAGTTTATGTAATATATATACAGTAGACTAAACATTGAATAAATCTGGCATTGCATTTTCCCTATGGGTTAATGTAATGATGTCACAAGATGAAGTACATAAGAACATAAGAATTGCCGCTGCTGGGTCAGAAAAGTGGTCCATCATGCCCAGCAGTCCGCTCATGCGGCGGCCCTCTGGTCAAAGACCAGCGCCCTGAGACTAGCCCTACCAGTGTACGCTCTTGTTCACCAGGAACTTGTCTAACTTTGCCTTGAATCCCTGGAGGGTGTTTCCCCCTATGACAGACTCCGGAAGAGCGTTCCAGTTTTCTACCACTCTCTGGGTGAAGAACTTCCTTACGTTCATACGGAATCTATCCCCTTTCAACTTTAGAGAGTGCCCTCTCGTTCTCCCTACCTTGGAGAGGGTGAACAACCTGTCCTTATCTACTAAGTCTATCCCCTTCAGTACCTTGAATGTTTCGATCATGTCCTCTCTCAATCTCCTCTGTTCGAGGGAGAGGAGGCCCAGTTTCTAGAATCTTTCGCTGTACGGCAGCTCCTCCAACCCCTTAACCATCTTAGTCGCTCTTTTCTGGACCCTTTCAAGTAGTACCGTGTCCTTCTTCATGTACGGTGACCAGTGCTGTACGCAGTACTCCAGGTGAGGGTGCACCATGGCCCAGTACAGTGGCATGATAATCTTCTCTAATCTGTTCGTGATCCCCTTCTTTATCATTCCTAGCATTCTGTTTGCCCTTTTCGCCACCGCTGCACATTCTGTGGACGGCTTCATCGACTTATCGATCAGAACTCCCATGTCCCTTTCCTGGGAGGTCTCTCCAAGTATCGCCCCGGACATCCTGTATTCGTGCATGAGATTTTTGTTACCGACATGCATCACTTTGCATTTATCCACGTTGAACGTCACCTGCCATGTTGAGCCCATTCTAGCTTGATAAAGTTTGATATATTAATGTTAATTTTGTTCGCTGTACATTAGGTTTGTCTTTATAATATGTATGTTATTTTGTACATCACTTTGATTTTAAGCGGTTTATACATTTTTTAAATAAATTAAATTCTGCTTCTTTAACTGAATCTTATGATCAATTAAGAGCCCCTTTGCTTGGATGCTCAAAACGCTATCCCCTTAAGGTTCCACCATAAAAGTCTGTTGGAATTGCTGCCAGACTATGATTACTCACGCCTAAATACACAATGGACTACAGATTTGGGCATGGCTTTCTTGGTTGACAAACTCAAAAGATACCTTTGAATGATGTGTCAACTTCATCTCTTGGTACCCTTAAGGGAAATCACTTATAAGCTGGTTCTGCAATATTATATCTCGCCTTATCGAGCCCAACGCATGGCCCTGCGTACAGAAGCAAAGTGTCTGAAATGTTGTAACTCCAATGCAACCCTGGGTCATATGTTTTATCTTTGCCTGGTTGTCCAGTGTTTTTGGAAAAAGAAATTGTAACATATTTCTATCCTGTGACAGGTGTGATGTATTTTAACCCCTCTGATAATCTTTTTCCAATGTCCAATAGTCACATCGGAACCTAAAGGGATGCAAGCTTTTCTCAAAATAGCTTTTCTCTTGGGTGTTAAAATTATACTACTGCAATGGCTAATCCCAGAAACTCCTACTTTGGCACAATGGAGGGCACCTTTTATACAACATTTACAGATGGAACGATGGAGAATACACAACTTAGACACTCCTAGAGGCAGATGCTTAGTCAACTTGGGAGCCTTTATGGAATTCGATGACACTGACTGCCCAAAGCAGATTACTAAATTTGTAATATTACTTTATAGTTTATCTTCTATTAAAGCAAATGAGATTACTCTTGGCTATTAGTGGAAGAAGGGGGTAGGGGAGAAAATATAAAACAGTTTGACTTGATATATATATAGATATAGATATATAATCTTTCAAATCCTGTACTCTGATATTGCTAACACATGTATGCGTTTTTTCTATGTTGGCTCAATATAATATGTTACAAAAAAAAAAAAAATTGGAGATATAGATGTTTACCTTTTTTGCAGCGTGTGTGTGTGAGTGAGAGGGGAGAGCTGTGACCTTACAGAAGCGGTAGAAGAAGAAAAAAAATGACATGGCGAGGGGAGGAGTCACTGAAAGCAGGAGCCCCTCCCAAAATCTTACTATTGCTAGGGGAGAGCACCAACACACACAGGCTCAGTCAGAGGACTTCACCAACAAGTGTGCCTGCATCTTCCCCTGCTTGTCTCCAGAGAACAAAAGTTTTGTGATAGGAAAATGTATGCTGAGCTTTAGCACAATGACAGATTCCTTCACACCTAGGGCCTGTGAACGCTGTCTCTATAATCACTTCAGCTGACGCAGGGAGAGGAAGAGAGAAACTAAAATCAAATTCAGGTCCCTCTGCATAGCAGGGCATAGGCCTGAATTAGCCAACAAGTGGCCCCAAATTCTGTTTCTAGTAAGTCTTTTTAGGTTATAAAATAACAACACAGAAATTTACTGCTTAGATTCATATTCTTCATTGTGCAAATGCAAAATAAATGTACTGAAAACTTGGGCAGGAACCCATTAAAGACAGCTTCATGTTTATCAATGAACAATTAAAATTAATTTTAGGAGTTAAATGCACTGAGGCTTGAAAAAGTGCCATGAAAATGACAGCATCCAGGAAAATAATAATAATAATAATTTTATTTTTTATATACCGCTATATCATAAATTCAAAGCGGTTTACAACAAGATACATATAATGAGAGTAAAAGCTTTAAAGCCTCACTTGCACTTCATTCTGTTCCTAAGAACTTCTGCTGCTGCTGCTAATAGTGTTTTTAATGCTGGAACAGAGACACATGTCCCAGTCCAAAACTGCTGGATCCTAAAAGCAGTGTCATCTCCACAGTTCCTGGAAACAGAAAACATGTCTTTCTAAATTGAATTGTAAAGCAGCTTCTACCTCCAGCAGCATCATAATGAACAAAATTTCAAATGTCAAAGTTAAAAAGAAGGTGCTCTCTTCCCTTTTGCCAGGGGCTAAAGCAGTATTTCTCAGCTCGGTCCTGGAGTACCTCCTTGCCAGTCAGGTTTTCAGGATATCCACATTGAATTTGCATAAACTTGATTTGCATACACTGCCTCCATTATATGCAAATGTCTTTCATGCATATTCATTGTGGATATCTTGAAAACCTGACTGACAAAGGGGTACTCCAGGACCGAGTTGAGAAACACTGGGCTAGAGAGTACTCTTGGTGTTGAGAGATCCACTTTTCATCCCATACCAGGGACAGAGAAGAGTTCTCTCTCTCTCTAGCAAACCATTTTCGAAAAACAGGAAAAAGCCTTGAAATTCCCATCTCTTATAATTTCCTGCTAGGTGTCATTAGGATACTAACAAATCTCAGACAAGACAAAGAAAACCAATATTCAAGATCATCAGGGCTGGAAACCTAACATAGAATTGACAATGTTATGGCCCAAGAAAAACTGCATCTTTGCTCCCGGCCCCATCTGCTTCTGGTAGACAAGATGCCAACGAGCTGCTGCTGCTTTCTCCGCTGAGGAGAGCACTTCAACACTGCTTCCGATCACCATCGGTCGCAGGGAATGTCACCACAAGGAGCTAAAAACTGTGTCTCATCCTTGCTGGTCCATTCCAAGATCTGTATTGGGAGATGCATGAACCTCAATCACTCTGACTGTTCTCACTGTCAGAGTATGCCCCCAACAGGCTCAGTGATGAAGTGCCACTTCCTGTCAATCAACCAAAAGTAGCATATTAATTTCACAGCATATATTTATTAATTTATTTTGAAAAGAATCAAAGTAAGCCAAGACTGATGGGCAAATGATTTATTCTCGAATTCAGTTAGATTGGCCCACCATACATGATGTTACCAATTTGGTAATGAGTCTGGCTAGAACATTCCAAAACTGCTGTGCAGCACCTGCAAATTCCTTACCCCTCAGAAGTACAATACAGTGTGAAAATCTGGAACCAGTGTCTGCTGGTCAAGTGCCACAAACTTAACACTAATCCAGGAATTAAATTTCAGCTGCTAACAAAATTAAAACATTCAAGGTTTTAACATAGTTCTCTGCACTGGACAGTAAAGCTATAGGGTAAGCGATGGAGGTTTAATACTCTGAAATTATTGTAAAAGGTGAAATTTTGCTTTCTTTATGGAAAAAGCCTTTGTTGAATATACACTTTTTTGATGGTCATGGCAGTAGCATAGCCAGCCCTGCAATTTAAGGGGGCTCAGCGGTGGACAAGGGGACTTGTATTTATCTCTCCTCCCTACATTAACAGTATCTTTGCTGGTGGGGATGCTAAGTCCTGCCAGCAAAACTGAAACAGTGCTGCTGCTTCCTTTCTGCTCCAAGCATGCTGGGAAATCTTGCGTATGCTTTGAATATGTGAGATATCCCAGCATGCTTGTAGCAGGAAGCAAACAGAGGGGAGTGGCAGCATTATTTGGCTGGTGGGGCTTAGCATCCCCACCAGCAAGGGTAAAAATGGGTGCTGGCGTTCTGAAGGGGGCCTAAGCCCAAAGGATGGGGCCTGGGCCATCTCCCCCCTCCATCATCACTGGGCCATGGTTCTTATTTGTTTCATTATGCTAGGATTTGCTCATTTGAAATGGCCTATAACTAGCTAATCCATTGATTTAAATGGGATTTGTAGGAGGTAGACTAATTTCAGCACACATTTTCACTCATGCTGTATGTACTTTTTTGCAAGTTAGAATATTCTTATATTATGAGCAAAATAGCTTACAAGATGTGAATTAAAAGGTGCCTATGTTTTGTTTGAGAGGAGGTATGCAACAAGGACAAAACCAAGGAAACTCGAGGGAGTGCAGAGGAGGGCGACTAAACTGATAAAAGGTATGGAAAATTTCTCATACGCTGACAGGTTAAAAACGCTGGGGCTGTTCTCCCTGGAGAAGAGGAGACTTAGAGGGGACATGATAGAAACCTTCAAAATCCTAAAGGGCATAGAGAAAGTGAATAAGGACAGATTCTTCAAACTGTGGGGAGCCACAAGCACTAGGGGTCACTTGGAGAAATTGAAAGGGGACAGGTTTAGAACAAATGCTAGGAAGTTCTTTTTTACCCAGAGGGTGGTGGACACATGGAACAAGCTTCCGGAGGAGGTGATAAGCCAGAACTCTGTACAGGGGTTCAAGGAAGGTTTAGATAGGTTCCTGGAGGATAAGGGGATAGAGGGGTACAGATAGAACTTGAGGTAGGTTATAGAAGTGGTCAGAAACCACTTCACAGGTCGCGGACCTGATGGGCCACTGCGGGAGCGGACCGCTGGGCGGGATGGACCTCTGGTCTGACCCAGTGGAGGCAACTTCTTATGTTCTTATGAAACAAAATCCTATGGTGAGCAAAAAGCAAGGAAGCAGTGGGGAAGGAACTGCATACATCAACTAGGGATAATATAAAATTTATTCATATAAATGAAATCAAGCTATATAAAACGTACAAAATAAATGGAAACCATCTGTGTTGTGTTGAATCAAGATGTTGAGATTAGAGAATGACATGGTGGCTGTTACCTGCAGCTAGCCACAGGTAACCCGCTGAAACGGGGAGCGAAAAAATAGTGGTCGCCACGGGAACGGGGACAAGGCCATTCACCGTCCCGTAGAGCAGTGAATGGTCTTGTCTCCGCAGTGAAGGTAACATATGCGGTCCAGCAGCCCCCTCCCGCTCGATCGCCATGTCCCGCTATCTCCCTCCCTCCCTACCCCTCACCTTATGTGGCAAATTTAATTTTTCTTCTCCCAGCAGCATGCTTTCTTTTTTTTTTTTTTTTGTATATTTTTATTAGCGATTGCAACACAGAGTGTACAGAAATCCAACAGTACAAGGACACAAGGCCCACGATAGGTACAAAACTGGGTGGGAAACTCGAACAGGCAATATACAGAAAAGAAATGAAGGAACGGGATATCGTCATACATTCCAGTTGCAATCTGCAAATTTTGTTCATTTGAAGATCAGAAAAACCCTCAGTCGCAATTCACATTCACGTACCATAAACACACCATCCAAAGCTCAACATACGCAGCACAGACACACCACCACACACTCTCAGGCACTCATCCCTCACTATGAAACTGCCCCTTAGGCCCCCGAGATGGAAAGAAAGAAAGAGAAAAAGAAAAAGGTATAATCAAGATGGGTTGTCCAGCTGTGCCAACTGAGCACCGGGACACAATAACAAGGCCGCTTTCCAAAGCTCCACATAACAGTGATGGCCGATCCTCTCCCCCTTGGGAGTTCTTTGGATTTCATAGTGGGCTACCTGAGCAACCCGATGGAGCCAATGAGGAAAGAAGGCCGCCTGATCGGACATCCAATGTTGCAATAGGAATTTTTTTCACCAAGAGAACGGCTAGGTAAAGAAATTTCTGCTGAGGGACCGAGAAGCATGCGTCCTCCAATACCCTCTGATCTCCCAATAAGAGATGCCATAGTCCCGGGGGATAGGACATTGCACTATCTTCTCCAGAAAGGGAAGAACATGCAACCACATCTCCTTGGTGGGGCATTCCAGGAAGTGATGAACCAAAGTCCCAGAGGAGCGGTGACTCTTAGTGCAAATATCCTCCCTCCCATAGGCCCATATGAGCCCCTTGCTTCCTAGAGATATACGCCCTGTGTAGTATCTTGAACTGCATCTGTTGCAGATCCGAAGAGTCACCCATGGATCTAATATGACCAAACACATCAAGGAACTCTTTTTGGTCCCCCAGGAAATCCAGCTCCCCCCCGCAGCAGCACGCTTTCAACAAGTCACGCACACGGCTGCTTCAGTTGAATCTTCTCTTCTAACACAACCGTAAACAGGAAGCTGCGTCAGAGGAGAAAATTCAACTGAAGCAGCCGTGCGTGCAACTTGTTGAAAGCGTGCCGCTGGGAGAAGAAAAATTAAATTCACCACATAAGGTGAGGGGAAGAGAGAGAGGGAGATGGCGGAATGTGGCGATCGTGCAGGAGGGGCTGCTGGACCTCACAGTAAATATTCGCTTCCACATATGAGGAATGCACTTGCTGTTGCCACATAAATATTCATCCGACAGGCAAGTATTCTGGCATTCTTTCCCTCTTATAGTAACATAGTAAATGATGGCAAATAAAGACCTGAACGGTCCATCCAGTCTGCCCATTAGTTAGACAAATGAAACCCCTGAGATTGTCCTGAACTTGAGGGTCAGAATGAAAAAATATCCAGACGTGATCCTTTGCAGAGATGAAGGCAGGAGGGAGGAAGGGACCAAAAACTTTGTATTCTTGTTTTTTTGGAAGATGGGACGATCATAAGCCAGTCCATGTTACACTTGTGTGAATCTTACATATCAAAATTCTTAAAACTAATGGGGAGCTCCTATCCCCTCCCCCACCCAGGGACCCGGAGGAAGGAGGTAGTGAAAGGGAAAGAGATGCTGGGCCAAGGGGATGAAGAAGGAGACAAATATTGAACCCACAGCAGGAAAGAGAAAGGGTAGAACAGGCAGGTGAGGATTCTGGCAGCGGGGGGAGAGAGAGGGAAAGAAGCTAGATGGGGTTGGAGAGGAGAAAGACACATTGGAATGGAAGAGGCAGAGAGGGGAAATCTGGACACAGGAAGGTAACAGAAACAGAGGGGAAATTATGTGCAAGGGGCATAGAGACAGAGACATAAAGGGGAAATATATGGGGGGGAAATTATGTGAATGGGGGCATAGGGACAGAGACATAAAGGGGAGGTACATGGGGGGGAATTATGTGCATGGGGCATAGGGACAGAGTTATCAAGGGGAGATACATGGGGGGGGGAATTATGTGAATGGGGACACAAGGACAGAGACATAAAGATTAGAGAAACTGGGCCTCTTCTCCCTCGAACAGAGGAGACTGAGAGGGGACATGATTGAAACATTCAACGTACTGAAGAGGATTGACTTAGTAGATAAGGACAGGTTGTTCACCCTCTCCAAGGTAGGGAGAACGAGAGGGCACTCTCTAAAGTTGAAATGGGATAGATTCCGTATGAACGCAAGGAAGTTCTTCTTCACCCAGAGTGGTAGAAAACTGGAACACTCTTCCGGAGTCTGTCATAGGGGAAAACACCCTCCAGGGATTCAAGACAAAGTTAGACAAGTTCCTGGTGAACAAGAGAGTACGCTGGTAGGGCTAGTCTCACTTAGGGCGCTCGTCTTTGACCAGAGGGCCGCCGCATGAGCGGACTGCTGGGCATGATGGACCACTGGTCTGACCCAGCAGTGGCAATTCTTATGTTCTTATATGAATGGGGGTACAAGGACAGAGACATAAAGGGGAGATACATGGGGATGAATTATGTGCATGGGGGCATAGGGACAGAGACATAAAGGGGAGATATATGGGGATGGTATATGGACACAGGGGGGGCAATGCCGGACATAGGAGGGAGTATACAGATACAGAGGGGAGATATTAGAAATGGGGAAAATAGGAACACAGAAGGGAGATGGTTTGTGCGGATGTGATCAGATGATTTGCAGGGATGGGACAGGGCTGAGCTCGCAGGGACGGGGCTGAGTTCATGGGTACAGGGCGGAGACAAATTTTTTCCCCGTGTCATTCTCTAGTTGAGATCAGTCTTATCTAGCAGACCCAGATCTACAAGAAAGTATGAAAGGAGGAACATGACAGAACAAGCAAATTCAGAAGCTGCCACCTAGTGGTTTGTTGGTATACTACTGTAACAGCACCAAGAAAAGGAGGGGAATTTTCACATTTAACCATATAAGTTTGGTTTTGAAAATTTCCAGGTAGCTTTATTTAGCTTTCTAAATTCACAAGGCAACTAAATTTTGCAACTTAAAAAAACTGGGAGAACATGGAAATGGAATGTGGGCAGGGACTAAAAATTAACTGGAATTCCAATAAAACTGCAGACTTTAATCTCAACAAATTTTGGCTGGCAAGATTTAAGCCTATTTTCTGATGCAACCTAGCCAGCTAAGTTATAGCTAAAAAAAACCAGGTCTAACAGGTGGGCACTTTGAAAAATCTATTTTAGAAGATAATCAAATAGTCTGACAATATAGGGCAGTGTTTCCCAAGTCAGTCCTAGAGTAACACCCCTTGCCAGTCATTTGTCATTGTCTCTGCCCCATTCCTGTAAGCTCTGCCTTAACCGCACAATAGAGAATGATACGGGGAAAAATTCTGTCCCCGTCCCGTCCCCGGACCACCATCCTCTGCACTACCCCGTCCCAGCTGGTCCTTTCACCGCCCCGTCCCTGTCTCTGCCGTCCCCTTAACCACCCCGTCACCGTCCCCGCTGTCTCTTTCACTGCCCTGTCACCATCCCTGTCTTCAGCGTCTTCTCCTCTCCATCCCCCTATCCCCAGCATCCTTCACGCGGTCCAGCAGCTCCCTCCTGCCGGCCAGCAGTGCATTTCCCTCCCTCCCTCCCTCCTTTTCCCTTACCTTTTCTTCTTGAAACTGGTGATTTCTATAAGGCTACAAGCTGTATTACAGCTGGGCCTTGAAGTCGCTCTGGTTGCCTGCTAGAAAAGTCTCCTCCGATGCAACAGGAAGTTGCGTCAGAGGAGAATTTTTCCAGCAGGCAACGTGACGTGACTTCAAGGCTCCAGCTGTAATACAGCTCGTAGCCTTATAGAAATCGCCAGTTTCAAGAAGAAAAGGTAAAGGAAAAGGAGGGAGGGAGATGCATGGACGGCCGGCGGGAGAGAGTGGGCTGCCGGATCGAACGCTCGTTCACCGCATGTTCACTACTTGTTCACCGCCCCGTGCTACCATTCACCGCTCCACGGGGTGGTGAATGGCCTTGTCCCCGAACTCGCGGTGACCTTTTTTTTTGGTCACTGTTTTGGTGAGTTACCCGCGGCTAGCCGCAGGTAACAACCACCATGTCATTCTCTACCGCACAACTTAAATGCTTATGATTTTAAAGTGTTTGAGGTTTGTGCAGATGAGGATGGAGCTTGTAGGAATGGGGCAGGGACAGGAAAAGAACTCACAGGGACGGGATGGGAAAATGAGTTCCCACAGGGATGGGGAAAATTTGTCCGTGTCATTCTCTAATTTGCATACACTGCCTCCATTATATGCAAACCTCATTCATGCATATTCATTGTGGATATCCTGGAAACCTGACAGGAAAGGGGGTACTTAGGGACCAGTTTGTCAAACACTGATATAGGGAATAAACAGCTTATAAGTTGTGGGCTTTAATCAGATCTTCAATGCCAGGACACACAGGATTCCTGGCACTGAATATCCAGAAATGTACACTGACCTAGGAAGTTAACTAGGCATCGGTCAATCTGAAGACTGGTGCCTGGTTAAATTGGCATCTAAAGTTAGGACTGGCTTTTTTGCTGTCCTATTCTGTCTGCTAACCAGTTATCATCCCTAAGTGGCTAAAGTGCTGACTCCATCCCCAAACAGCCCTAACCTTGTGGAGATATTCAGCAGCTCCACCCAGTTAAGTCCTCAGCAGTGTTTCGCCAAGCAAAAATTTATCTTGCCCCATTAAACCCTTTTGAATAAAATCAACCCTATAGAGGGGCATAATCGAAAGTGGGCCTAAGTCTGAGGTTGGATTTTGTGCAAGACATCCACAAACCCAGTAGGAAAAATGTCCATTTTCAAAGCTGTCAAACATCTCTCTTTTATTTTTGAAAATTAGCAAGGTATAAGTTTTGGTCCTTACGACATCTACCTTTTTGTCCATTTTCAAAAATAAAAATGTCCATGTGAAAAACATCCAAAAATAAGTTTTGTAGATATATCCACCAACTACTTTGTCTGATCGTGGCAGAAGGAATCCTCATCAGCTGAGCCAGTTTCAGGGATTCTCCCTATCAGGATCAGCTGAGCCGCGGAGCTCTACACCCCTCCCCTTGACCTCCCCCACATCCCCCTCATATCTCCCACATCCCCCTTACATCCCTGATATCCCAGAACTCCCCCCAACATTCCTGACTCCCTCCCCTCCCCGGTACCTTTGGATGAGAAAACGGCAGGAGGGAAGCTTGTTCACTCACTCCTGCCTACATGCTGCAAATGACAGGGCTTCCCCCTCCCAATGCATTTAGGGTAATGCATCTAGGGATACAGTGGGATACAGAGGGAGGGGCCAAAAGTCAAGATTGGCTCAAAATCGCCATTAAGCACAGAATTTTGTTATGGGATGGGGTGGCTGTACCAAAGGTCTTTTGTTACTCTTAAGCACTGATAATTTAGAAGTAATTTAGGGCATTCTAAGGCAGAATTGTCTATCTGCACTGACATCCCCCAAGATCAGACCTGTTCGATATAATCTCCCATAGGCCTTTGCTGACATTGGTTAGGATAACTGAAAATGCTGACAGTTATTAATGTAAGGCTGACACTTGACCTATGGAAGGGAAAGATCAGTGTGGTGTGATTAGGTAAAGCATTGTGTTTTGAGTACCTGAGCTCTTGGAGG
Source organism: Geotrypetes seraphini (assembly GCF_902459505.1). NCBI lineage: Eukaryota > Metazoa > Chordata > Amphibia > Gymnophiona > Dermophiidae > Geotrypetes > Geotrypetes seraphini. The sequence continues at coordinate 109,099,658 of NC_047091.1, forward strand.
AGCATAGAGAGGCAGGAGAAGGAAAGTACCAGTGTGGTGTGCTTGGGTAAAGCAGTCTTTGGATACCTGAGCTCTGGGAGGGTGCTGCCACTTTCTTCCCATTCAAACTACTGTGCTGCTTCTTCAACGTGATTAATGATGCCATCTGGGACTTGCTGCTGAATTTCCCCATGCTCCTCTCCCAGCTCTCAGTCTTTAGCTTCTTGTTCTGGGGCTGAGATTTTGAAGATAAGACAAAGCTGATATTGCAAAACTCTGATTTATCTCAATTTGGCTCAATAGCTTCTGCTAGTACAGGTTTGAGCAATATTAGCAGAGGATCTTGACAATATTCCACAGCCACACCAAACACTGTTGTCAATGGCCTTACATGTGGCTCAAGAACTAGACACTGTTTAGCCTCCAAACCAGCTCAGTCCTGGGCTCCTCTGCCACAGTTTCAGTGGATTTCTAAGATCTAGATTACAACCAGAGCAAAGATGAAATTTAAACTTAGTACTGTCAGGTTCAGGTGGAAGCAGGTCTTAAGATATAACAATCTCCCTCTAAGAGATATACATCAGTCTCACATACCAAGGCTGATATTGACCTCCTTAAAATATTGAAGAACCAAACAGACTTGCCTTGCTATGGAAGACCCCATTATTTCTGGGTTTTTGCTCCTAATATCCTATTGCCATCCACTTCCTTCCTGAAGAAAAGGAAGCAAACACAATAGGCTGCAAGAGAATCGTCCCACCTTGCACACTCTTGCCTTACCTCGCTCAGGATATCCGTAGGGTTTGCTTTTGCTGTGGGCATGGATGGTGTGTGGGTAGGTTCCTCATCGGAGTCTGAATCCTCGATGATTTTTTTCTTCTGTGCTAACTTCATTATGGTACTGGAAGGCAAACAAGTTCCCCATCAGTTTTTTGCAGCTGATAAGGGTTGATACTTGATGTGTATAAAAGGAAAGATGGTTCCAAAGGTGAGGCAAGAACTTTTCACTAGATACATGTGGGCTTCTTCAGCCTCATTTTACCTTTTTTGCCCCATGTAAAAAGACACCATAATTGTCCTCGTTTCCCTAACCCCCCTCCCCCCAGTGCTGTATCAAATATAAAGTGGCAGAGTTTAACAATCAGGAAAGAGACTATCCCTACCACTCTTCCCAGCTGCACCTTACCATACCATTTCAGAGGCTGCCTGAGTGGCGCAGGTAGAGCTGTTTGCAAGATGGCTAGAATTTGCTCTTAGTACACTGTGTGCTTTTTGGATAAGGTAAAACCACATAGGTAAGCCTGCATGCTACATTATTACCAAAGACTGCATTCCCTTCTATCAGCACAGTTCTAAAGTGCTAAGCCATCTGGTCGCTTACTCTAATTCCCTCTCATCTTCCTCCTGTTCCTTTCGTTTTCTCTCCTCCTCAAAGTCTTTGTACTGCTGCAGCATGGACTCAAAGTCCACGTTGGCCTGACGCTGGTTCAGTTCTCTCAGCTCCTGCAGGTTCTCCAGAACTTCCATCTCTAGCTTGGAGTCTTTAGTTCGGTTTTCCAAAACCTGACACCCAGGAGAAAGGGAAGGAAAAACCCCCCACCGAGGACAAGTCTTAGAATGAACACACAGAGACGCTTTATAAAAGGCAGAGGACACTAATAAAATGTTTATTTTATCTGAAGATCAAGGAGTAGCAAACGGACAACATATTTTATACCTATAAAATGTAAGAACAAATATTCATCCTTCTAAATACAAGTACTTGGGTTTTAGAGGATTTAGAATCAGAAAATAATATTAAATATTGAACTAAGGCCAGTACTGGGCAGACTTGCACGGTCTGTGTCTGTATATGGCCGTTTGGTGGAGGATGGGCTGGGGAGGGCTTCAATGGCTGGGAGGGTGTAGATGGGCTGGAGTAAGTCTTAACAGAGATTTCAGCAGTTGGAACCCAAGCACAGTACAGGGTAAAGCTTTGAATTCTTGCCCAGAAATAGCTAAGAAGAAAAAAATTAAAAAATTTAAATTGAATCAGGTTGGGCAGTCTGGATGGACCATTCGGGTCTTTATCTGCCGTCATCTACTATGTTACTAAGTTACTATGTGCACATCGTATATGAGTAAATTTTAAAACTTCTCACAGCACATCTCAATGTGTTCAGCAGTTTTAAGCCTGGCAGACTACTCTCATCTCTCAGAAACAAACACACACATCAGCTCAGTCATAGAATACCTTCATGGGATTGTTTAGTTCCTCTTCCTCTCGCTCCTTCTGCTGCCGCTTCTCCTCTTCTTCAATTAGCTTTTCAGCTTGAAAGTTGCGAGTTGCCCCGTGTTCCATAGCATAGTCTGTATTCTCAGGATCAGTCTCAAGAAAATAAGTCAAAATCAGTAAAGCTCAGAGGGAGGGTGGGGGACCTTTGATACAGTGTGGTTGAAATTTGTTGTTTGTGTTATGGAACGGAGAGGGAATAGGAGAAATATAAACCGTTAAATCATGCTAAATGATGCAAGCTTGGCTTAGAGAAGGAATAACTGTGGGCCAGATGGCTGTTATCTTGTTGACATTTTGAATAAAAATGAAAAAAAAAAAATCATTAAAGATCAGAAGCTAGAGTCCATAAATTTGCATTAACTATTCCACTCTAGCCAGAAAAGAAATATGACAATTTTGTTTTAAGGATAAAATATTAAGATTCTGAAATAAATGCACATTGTAATTATACTTCCTGAGAAGAAAAATCTGAGTTCACCATCTTCAACCTCCCTTTTCATGTTAATTCTACATACAGAAAGTCTGGCAAAATGTCATGTTCTAAAGACTCAGAAAGAATACCTGAATTTAGTGTACCTTGAATGTAATTTCGGCCAGGCAGCGTGTACACTTGATGTAAAAACGAAAAATCGGAAGCCCTAAATACAACTCATTCTGCACTGTCTCCTTGCGAGCGTTAAACTTCTTTCCCTTGTAAATGTACTCTCCACAAGTCTTACACCTGCAGCATAGAAATAAGCAAGGATGAGGGAATGTATGGGAAATAATGAACGTACCTGAATGCAACATGTCTTGAACTACTACTGAGTAGACATGAGCAAAACCCAAATAAATAACTGAATAAATAAAGTCAAGGGATGGTATCAAAAGAAAATGAACAAAGGTGTCAAACTGCTATCAGGGACTTGTGAAAAGTTGTTTTTTAACATCACTGATAAAATAGTGACAAGTACTACCAAGTAACTTCTTCTACAGTGACTCTTAAAAAATAACATAGAAAACTGAAAAATGAATACTTGATTTAAAAAAAATATGCATCACATATTGGTCAGTAATTTTACAGATTCTCTAATGGTACAAATATTAAGAACACAAGAACATAAGAATTGCAGTACTGGGACAGACCAAATGTCTTTCAAGCCCAGTATCCTGTTTCCAACAGTGGCCAACCCAGGTCCCAAGTACTTAGCTAGATCCCAAATAATAAAACAGATTTTATGCTGCTTATCCTAGGAATAAGTAGTGGATTTCCCCAAGCCATCTCAATAATGGCCTATGGACTTCTCTTTTAGGAAATTATCCAAACCTTTTTTAAACCCTGCTAAGCTGATTTCACCACATTTTCTGGCAACAAATTCCAGAGTTAAACTGCACATTGTATGAAGAAATATTTTCTCTACTTTGTTTTAAATCTACTACTTAGTAGCTTCATTGCATGCCCCCTAGTCCTAGTAAACAAGCAACTCACATCCACCCCTTCCACTCCATTCAGTATTTTATAGACCTCCATCTTATCACCCTTGAACTGCCTCTTATCCAAGCTGAAGAGCCCTAGCTGCTTTATCCTTTCTTCATAGGAAAGTCATCCCTTTCCTTTTAACATTTTCATTGCCCTTCTCTGTACCTTTTCTAATTCCGCTTTATCTTTTTTGAGATACAGTGACCAGAATTGCACACAGTATTCAAGATGCAGCTGTACCACAGAGCGATACAAGGGAACTATAACATTTTCATCTTTGTTTTCTATTCCTTTCCTGATAATTCCTATTTGCTTTCTTAGCTGCTGTCACACATTGAGCTGAGGGTTTCAATGTATCCTCAAAGAAGATACCTAGATCCTTTTCCTGGGCAGTGATTCCTAATATGGAACCCAGCATCATGTAGCTATAGTTCAGGTTCCTCTTTTCCACATGCATCACTTTGTAATTGCTCACATTAAATGTTATCTGCCATTTTGATGCCCAGTCTCATAAGTTCCTCTTGCAATTTTTCACAATCCTTTTGCAATTTAACAACTTTGTGTCATCAGCAAATTTGATTATCTCACTAGTTATTCCCATTTTATAAAGCAGCGGTACCTGCACAAGACCCCTGGAGAACCCCACTATTTACCCTTCAACTTAAATATAATTAATGTAAAGATTTCAAGGTGAACTCCTGGCTTTGGGTACTGAGGCCTGTATGAATTAGGCTGATACCCTCACAGGGCTTCTTACCTCATGTTAAAAGGAGCCATCAGTCGCACCACATACTGTCGGTCCTTTGGAAGCTTAAGTTTTGGGATGGCAGATGGATCAAAGTCTGGGGGGTAATATTTCTATAGCAAAAAAAAAAATAATAATAATAATAATGGAAACACAAAATTATTAGAGGAATGAAATCAAATTCATACTTGGCTAGAAACAAAGGCAGCCAGAGGGCTACCAAGACCAACTCTCCCCTAGCAGGAGGTTTTACAAGGGTTAGAAAACCCATATTTCTTAGCAATAGCCAGATAAGATCACAAAATAATCTTTTATTTACTAACATCTTCAAATCTACAGCATGTTATTTTTAGCAGGAGGTTAACTCTTCTATTTTGGGAATAGTCATAACAGCATCATATTCCCATTGAGGTCGGGTGGTGCATTACCCAGGAAACGCATTCCTGCTGCACTAAGAAAAAGCCATGCGTCAAGCGATCTACAGGGGATGCATAACATTCCTGGGAAAACCCACTCTTTCCTCCAGTACCAGACCAAAAAAACAGTAAAAGGAGATGAAAGGGGAAGGAGACATAAATGAAACTGAAGGGATTCTGAAGATGTAACACAACATTAGATAAATTATATTCAGGGATAGAATTTATGATTAGCGTTTCATCAAATTTTAATAAACTTGAAACGAGTGAGTGAGGGGGGTGGGGGGGGGCGCTTTCCCGTAATTAATGGAGTTCTTGTTCTTGCTTTTTGTTAGGTATTATAGATTTTTTTTAATGTAAGCTGCTTTGTTCTGACAAGTAGGACAGGATATCAAATTTAATAAAACATAGTTACATCAATCTAATTAATAGTCACTGTAGATATCTTGAAACTGATTTTGGTCTTCACTCCAGTCCTCAAGGGCTGCCAACAGGTCTGGTTTTCAAGATATCCTATTGAATATGCATGAAAGATTTGCATACAATGGAGGTGGTAGACATTCAAATTTCTTCGCTATGCATATTCATTAGGAATATCCTGAAAATCTGTCCCTTTGGTGACCATCGGAGACTGGGAGCAAAGAGCAAGGCAGGGAACGAGGTCAGATCGATGACTAGGGACAAAGAAACCAGTCCAACTTTTCCCCAACTTCTCCCGTAATGCATTCTAGGAGTCTACCTACTGAGAAGTCAAGAAGCAAAGTGCCCAGATCTGCTCAAGATCCCCCTTCCCCTCTGGGGCTAAATTAATTACTGTCATTCCATTTTTCCCCAGGATTCGGAGAGGCAACGAGCTCGGACTTTTGGCCTCCCTTCCCCCGCCCCGGACTTTTGGCCGCCCTTCCCCCACCCCACCGCGCTGCCGTCCCCGCCACTCACATTTAACACTTTCCGCTCCGACATTTTTCCCTCTCACCCAGCACCACAACCACAGCACAGCCTCTCCTTCTGTTCCGGGATTAAACCCCGCCCAGGAAGCAGGATGCAGGCACGCGAGGTTCTCATTGGCCCATGCTTCTGATCCGGCCTATGGATGTCTCCCGTAGGCGGGGTAGACAAGGCGCTGTCCTTTAATTAGTTTTTCACTGATGACTGACAGCTCTGTCCCCCCTCTTTCGGGCCTGACTGATAGTGCATCAGGAGGAGGAATCCCTCGAAAGGCAAGAACTAGGTAGAAACAGTTCCGCCGGAAGGGGATGGGAATAGTGTGGTTTTTAACGTCGGAACTATTACTGCTAGTGCCGGCGTTAAAAACTGCACTACGGTTTCGTAAAAGGAGGGATTTATGAGGTGAGATATAGGAGCTAAATAGGTATACCGAGAAGAGGTGAGATAGATATCTAAAAAGTATAAACAATGCTTGAAAACATTTTGTATAGAACAAGAGGTCAAAGGGTAGACTCGAGATAATGTTATGTTACTCAGCCGCAGATGTTTCTACTTATTAGCTTATCCAAAAATTAATGGGTGTAGATATAAGACCTTCTTCAAGATGGTAGGCAACAATTTTGGTTAGGTAAATGTATTCAGCAAGCTATGTTATCCTATTGCAGTTTTCGGAAATTAATTAAGATCACTTTGTTCGATAAGTTTATTACTTAGTGAGTTTTATTAAAGAAATTCTATTTTACAAATATCCAGCTCTTTTTAGTGTAAACCACCTAGAACTTTTGGTTATGGCGGTATAAAAGAATAAAGTTATTATTATGTGACATTCAAATTCTGGTTTGTGCGATTGATTCCTCCTCCTCCCTAACTATCCTTAACTTCTGTTTTCAACTGGTTTCCAGTTGGTTGAAGACAATCTCTTAAACAACACCAAATGTAAAGCTATTTCCTTCCCTTACCTTCCATTGCTGGCCACACTCTTATAGAGACTCAGTAAAAATTCTTGCTGCCTGATAATTCAGACCATGGAAGGTAGCCAGCTGTCTCTTATGGTCCATGGCAAAACTGGTAATTCAATGCTGGTACCCTATCCGGTGACCAGCATAGAATTTCCAATTTTTTTTAGCTGGTCAAAGTCATAACTGACTAAGTCAATATTCATTGGCTTGCTGGCTAAGTCCTAGTGGACAAAGATAGACCTGCTTTTTAACCACCCCTTTTAAAAAAGTGTAACGTGGTTTATAGTGCCAGCCGTGGCAGTAACAGCTCTTACACTCATAAGAATTCTATGAGCATCAGAGCTGTTACCGCCGTGGCCGGTGCTAAAAACTGTTACACTTATGTAAAAGGGGGGTGGGTAAGTGGGTCTATTTGCCCACTGAACTTAGCCAGTCAGCTATTAAATATTGGCAGTGACAGGCTATGTCACGTGACATAGCCGGTTACCAGGCTATCCTCCAAAGAGGATATTCAATGGGGGATATTAGCAATATCCCACAAATAGCAGTAGATAGCCAACTATATAGTTTTTAGCCAATCAGGAACCATTACCTACCAGCTAAATAATGCTCAATATCAGGCCCAAGGTATCTTCTTTGATTTTAAGCTCTCATTTAAATCTCAAATGGATGCCGGCCTTCATCTTTGTGCTATAACGTGCCTACAAATTATCCAGTCTTCAGCATGCCCCCTTGCCTTATGCATGTATTTGAGTTTTGGATGTATATAATTTGGCTTTCTAAAATCATGATTTAGATGAGTTTGCTGCTAAAATGCAATTAAGGCTTCTAAAATAAATTGCTTTTCCCGTCTCCTTCTATGCCAGAGGGGAGAAGGAATCAAACTGTACCCAAAAACGCTGACAAAGTTTAGGAGAAGAGGGGTGTGAGTTATTTCTGGGGACAAAATGTTGACCTTATAACCCTGAGTTGCTGCTTTGTAAGAGATAGAGAAGTTCAGAGAATAATTTGGTGGGACATCACTAGCTATTTTGTTTCCAAGATCCAAAAGAAATAGTAAATACACACTAGCATTTAAATAAGAGCATCTTTATTATTTTTTCTTTACATAAACATATGTGTATTCTGTTATTAAAACCATTCTTTGTTGACATTGTGCCCTCAATCCCCTATTTCTAGAAGTCTGCCTAAATGTTGTGGGGCCTATTAAAGCACCCATTCACAATGTATGTGGAGGTAATAACATTTTATTATATGTTTTTAAACGTATTAAACATTAACAATAAAAAGCATACAGCTTTAAAAAGTTACATAGTAGGTGGCAGGTAAATAAAATTGAGGGTCTTAAAGTTCAGAGCTGAGTGTTCTAATCACTAAGGCTTCCTTTTACTAAAGATGCAGTAGAGGTTTCTACTGCAGGCCAGTGAGGTAAATGCTCCGATGCTCATAGAATTCCTATGAGTGTTGGAGCATTTATCTCGCTGGCCTGTGGTAGAAACCTTTACCGCAACTTTGTAAAAGCCAACATAAGCTTGTCACTCTTGTGACCCGCAAAATAAGGAAAGTGACAATTTTCATTGCCTTAAGAGGTCTGAGTATCTCTGCATGTAATTGTAAAATTGGTGTGACTGAGGACAAGGGTAAATTGGAAAACCTGTTATCAGTGACGCAGTGAGAGTGAGAGCACCCCTCTCTCATCTCCACCCCCCACCTCCACTTGCTCCTTCCCTGCCCCCTCTAGCAGTGTGCACGCCACGTCCCTTCCCCCATACCTCTGTAACATTCCTGGCATGAGCAGCAACCCCCAAACTACTGTCGCGCCAATGTCAGCTCTTCCTCTGACATCACTTCCTAGTTGCATGTCCAGGAAGTGACATCAGAGGACGAGCTGATGTGCAACAGCAGATTGGTTTCTGCTTGTGCCAGGTGCATTACAGAGGTACGGGGTAAGGGAAGTGGCATGCAAGTGTGGCAGTGGGGGGGAGAGGAAGGAACGGGGGAGTGCAGAGAGGAGGAATGGTGCCTACGCCCTCACCAAAATGGCGCCATGAGAGAAGTGCCCCCCCCCCCCCGGCCACTCCCTTACTACACCACTGACTGTTATACAAAATCCAGGATCCTTAAGTTTTCACAACCAGTCTTTCTTCCTCTTGTTTTGGGGTGGGAAAAGGGGAGAGTTCCCCTATCAATGCTTAGCCCAAGCTTTGCCATGCACAATAGGGCTCCAGATGCTCTGTTCTCCATAATCCAAGAAGTCTTTAGCTGCCACTTGTACAGAGTAGAGTGTATTTGGCCGGATTCCTTTCAGAATGAAGAAGGTTTGCGTATACAGCTCAATCTGTGGAAAGGAGCAGAAGAATCCAAGCTTAGATTTCATCAGTTTTAAGGCGCTGGTGGAGGAAGTGGTATAGGGTGACCAACTCTCCCTTATTTCCTGAGAATTCCCTTATTAGAGGGCTTAGTTCTGCAGCATCAGCAGACAAATACATATATATTAGGACTAAAAAACATACAAATTTGTACATTTTTATTCTATATTGTGACCTGTATATTATATACAATGTAAATTAATTGTTATGTTTAATATTATCTATTCCATGAACATTTGCTGGAGTGACACGACTAAATCTCCCTTAAATTCATGGCCGACAGTTGGTCACCCTAGAGTGGTGAGAGGCAGGGGAGAGGAGTTCATCAGATTCTTACAGGTCATCAGAAACAGGCTGAACTAAGTTTTTCCACCATTCCACACTGAAGTTTTGATTTTGTGAACAAAATTAGGCCAGCAAGTTCACACTGTCTGGGTTGGCCTGTTTTTGATGACCTGGAAGTCGCCTGATAGCTCTGTGAATGGAGTATCCTGTAGTTACCAGCATAATATGTTCAATACAGAGATTTCCCGGACATGTATAATTCTAGTGTTGCATAATTACAGCATATTCTTAATCAGCAGTTGAATAATGCTCCTAAAAATAAGGCATGCCTATAGTGATCCACCTAAGAACACTAAGGTGTTAATACATGTTCTCATTTTAGAGGACCGTCTGGGTGCCTGGAGGGATTCATGTAAACCATTTTGAGCATGTTCTTTTCACCTGTATTTACAAACGAAGACACAACCAACCCTGAGCAATTCCTCAATGGAAATCAAGCAGAAAAATTAACATCCTTGGAAGTGAGCCTTGAAGATGTGCGCAGGTAGATATAAAAACTAAAAACTGACAAATCCCCGAGTCCGAATGGAATCCATCCAAGGGTTCTGAAGGAATTAAAGGAAGAGATAGCGGAACTATTGCAGCAAATTTGCAACCTATCCATGAAAACGCGTGATCCCGGAGGATTGGAAGATAGCCAACGTTACGCCCATCTTTAAAAAGGGATCAAGAGGTGATCCGGGAAACTACAGACCAGTGAGTCTGATCTCGGTTCCGGGGAAAATGGCGGAAGCACTGATAAAAGAAAACATCGATGAACATTTTGAAAGAAACAAACTTCTGATAACCAGCCAACAAGGGGAGATCGTGCCTAACTAACTTATTAAACTTTTTTGAAGGAATTAACAAACGATGGGCAGAGGAGACCCCCATAGACATCATATACCTAGATTTCCAAAAAACCTTTGACAAGGTGCCTCATGAACGTCTACTCCAGAAACTAAAGAACCATGGGGTGGAAGGAGACGTACATAGATGGATCAGAAACTGGTTGGCGGGTAGAAAACAGAGGGTAGGGGTGAAGGGCCACTACTTGGACTGGAGGAGAGTCACGAGTGGTGTTCCGCAGGGTTTGGTGCTCGGGCCTCTGCTATTTAATATATTCATAAATGATCTAGAAACAGGGACGAAGTGTGAGATAATAAAGTTTGCGGATGACACCAAACTATTTAGTGGAGCTCGGACTAAAGAGGACTACGAAGAATTGCAAAGGGACTTGAACAAACTAGGGGAATGGGCGACGAGATGGCAGATGAAGTTCAATGTTGATAAATGTAAAGTACTACATATGTGAAGCAGAAACCCGAGGTACAACTATACGATGGGAGGGATGTTATTGAATGAGAGTACCCAAGAAAGGGACTTGGGGGTAATGGTGGACATGACAATGAAGCTGACAGCACAGTGCGCAGCGGCTGCTAAGAGAGCGAATAGAATGCTAGGTATAATCAAGAAGGGTATTACAACCAGAACGAAAGAAGTTATCCTGCCATTGTATCGGGCGATGGTGCGTCCGCATCTGGAGTACTGTGTCCAATATTAGTCGCCGTACCTTAAGAAGGATATGGCGTTACTCGAGAGGGTTCAGAGGAGAGCGACAAGTCTGATAAAAGGGATGGAAAACTTTTCATACGCTGAGAGATTGGAGAAACTGGGTCTCTTTTCTCTGGAGAAGAGGAGACTTAGAGGGGATATGATAGAGACTTACAAGATTATGAAGGGCATAGAGAGAGTAGAGAGGGACAGGTTCTTCAAACTTTCAAAAAATAAAAGAACAAGAGGGCATTCGGAAAAATTGAAAGGGGACAGATTCAAAACGAATGCTAGGAAGTTTTTCTTTACCCAACGTGTGGTGGACACCTGGAATGCGCTTCCAAAGGACGTAATAGGGCAGAGTACGGTATTGGGGTTTAAGAAAGGATTGGACAATTTCCTGCTTGAAAAGGGGATAGAGGGATATAGATAGAGGATTACTGCATAGGTCCTGGACCTGTTGGGCCGCCGTGTGAGCGGACTGCTGAGCACGATGGACCTCGGGTCTGACCCAGCGGAGGCATTGTTTATGTTCTTATGTTCTCCCCTGGGGAGAACGGTATAGAAAACTGAATAAATAAATAAAAGGTCTGCTGTCCCTGATGACAAACTCTGGCTACATTTCTGGTGAAAATGGATGAGTATTACTGAGTATATTGAGAGGGTCACTTTAAAAGTGGGAGTCTTAGGGCTCCTTATACGAAGGTGTGCTAACGGTTTTAGCATGCGCTACAATGCCAGGGACTGGCCCCGGAGGACTGGAGAAATGCAGATGTGGCCCTGACTGGGAAAATACAGGCTGGTTAGTCTGTGGGAGTCAATTAGTGACGATGCTGCTAAAGCAGAGGAAAATGTAGTTTTTTTTAACTCATATTAATTAATTGCAGGATCTCAGGCAGCATTGTTTTACTAGAGGTAACTCCTGTTAAATCTGATTAATTTCTTTGACTGGGTGACTAGAAAATGCTCCCTCTAAGTTGCATGATTCTGTTTTAAAAAGCCTTGGTACGAGGGTTTTGGAGAGCACACCTAACAATTATGCATCTGCAGTTACACCAGCCATAGACCTGGTGTAACTGAGGTTGTATAAATGCAGAAGGGTGCGCATAACTTATTGTATTCTCTGAGTTGTGTTTTAGAGAATGACACGGTGGCGGTTTACCCGCGGCCACCGCATTTTAGCCGCGGGTCACCCGCCGAAAACGGGGAAGAAAACTAGCAGTCGCTGCGGCGACGGGGACAAGGCCATTCACCGCCCGCGGGGCGGTGAATGGTCTTGTCCCCCGCAGTGAGGCATGAAGGATCGCACGGTCCCCGCAGCTCACACCCGCCCGCCCAATCGATTCCAGTGTCCAGCCAGCTCTCTCCCCTCTCCTCTCTCCTCACCCCAGTCCGCAGATCCTCCTCCTCGGCGACCCGCACGCTACCAGAGAGCCGCGCACACCCGCCGCTGCTCAGCCTCGATCTTCTGCTCTGACGCAACCGGAAACAGGAAGTTGCAGCAGAGCAGAAGATCGAACACTGAGCAGCCGCGCGTGTGCGGCTCCCTGGGAAAGCGCGCAGGTTGCTGAAAAAGAAAACCCACAAACCAAGGTGAGGAGAAGGGAGAGAGCCGGCCAAACACCAGGATGGACCGGGCAGGCAGGTAGTGGCCGCGGGGACCGTGCGATCGCTAGTGTTCCCGGCTCAAATTGGAAGGAGGGAGTGAAAGAAAAAAGGCTTATATGGATGCAGCGGGGACGGTGACGGGGCGGTGAATGGGATGGCAGTGGCGGTGACGGGGCGGTGAAAGGGATGGCGGTGATGGTGAATGGATCGGCGGTGACGGGGCGGTGCAGAGGATGGTGGGCCGGTGACGGGGCGGTGACGGGGACAGATTTTTTCCCCGTGTCATTCTCTATTGTGTTTGTAAATAGTCCTTACAGTGGTATTTCTAATTTAATATTTCAACACAAGTCTGAAATGCTTTCCTTTTTATGTTTTTCATTCATTTATTCGGTTTTATAGCCCGTCGTCCTCAAGAGCCCAGAACGGGTTACAGTGATACATTCACAATATTTGGGGGCGCAGGGTTAAGAGCACATTCACATTCTGCTAAAGGGGAGAAGGGAAATAAAGGCACATTCACAATATATTGGAAGCAGAGCATCATGGTCCATTCACAATACACTGGGGGAGAGGGTTACAGAGGTATATTCACACTAGAATGGGATTTTTAGGTTTATATTGACACAAGTTATAGTGTCATCTTTGGATGTACTGGAGGCATATAGGGATTTATTAAAAATGTTATGGAGACATATAGGTGTATAAATGACGGTCCTGATATTCTGCAAGCAGCGATCAGCACTTTGCTGATCAGCACCGGTGTTAACCCCAAAAATTCAACGCTGGGCATAGGGTGCCAGCTAAAACATAGCTGGTAAAATGCAATATTCAGCACTTAACCAGCTATGACAAACCGCATAAAGATAGGACTGTGTTTTATGTGGTCCTATTTAGGCAGTTATCTTACAGTAACTGGATAAGTTCAAAATATCAGCACTTAACCAACTAAATGCTGACTCCTTCCCCAGAACACTCCCAAAATAGGTGGCTTTGGCTCGAGAACTAACCAGGTATGTTCATTGGCACTATCTGGTTAAGTGCTGCTGAAAATGCTAGGTTAGCCCTAGATGGGCAATTTAAATGGCCAGGAGCTTCTCCTGGCTGTTTATATCATTTTGAATATTAGACCTGACATTAATATAGTTATGAATAAGATAATAAAAAATTAGTATTTTCCCATATTTTGTGCCTTGTTATGATTATGATTTTAACCACGCTTCTTCTGTACAACATTGCTCACATATTTGGTCAGTGGAAAATTTTACACACAGGCTGAAAATTTACATACAACCATCAGTCCTTTAGAGGGCACATTGGTGACCAGTGAGTTGGATCAGTGGAAAACGCTAGATGGAGTGTACTTCAGAAAAATCTTTGACACTGTTCCCCATACACAACTCATAAATAAACTGAGCAATCTTGATATGGGCTCTAAAATGACTGACTGGGTAGAAATTGCTTGAGTGAAAGGCAGCAAAGGGTAGTGGCAAATGGATTTTACTCTGAGGAAAGGACATTACTAATGGTGTGTTCAAAGACTGGTCCTTGGGCCAATTCTTTTTAATATTTTTGTAAGTGGTATTGTCAAATGGCTGACTGGTAAGGTTTGCCTCTTGGTGAATGATACCAAAACCTGTAATAGGATAGAAAGCTTGGAAGGTGTGGATAGCTTGAGGAGGCATCTAATGAAGCTTGAAAAATGGCCTAGAAATTAGCAGCTAAGATTTAATGCTAATAACACAGAGTCAAGGGAGCAGGACTTGGGCATGGCCAGGGTGGCCAAACCAGTGGCGTAGTGAGGGAGGTTGGCATCACCACCTGGCATCACCATGCTGTGCGCCTCCCACTCTTCCCTGCCATTTGAGTGCCCCCCCCAACTCTTCCCCGCTGCTTGAGCACTTCCACCTCCCGCGTACCTCGTGAAATGTTCACCAGCGTGAACCAGGAAGTGGCGTAAGAAGGGAGCAGAGGCTGGCGCGAGCAGCATGTGGAAGATGCTGTTCATGCTGGTGAACATTTAAAGAGGTACGCGGAGAGGAGGAGAGCACTGGCACCCCCTGTGAAGATGGCATCTGGAGTGATCCCCTCCTCCATCCCCTTACTACTCCACTGGGCCAAACAGATGGAAAAGTTGGTGGCAAAAAACATACAAATACTGGATGCATATGGAGAAGAATGACCAGCAGGAAAAAGGATGTGATAGTGCTTCTTTATACATCTCTGATGAGACCTCATTTAGAGTTTTGTGTACAGTTCTGGAGACTGCACCTTCCAAAAGACATACAGTTCACAGGATGAAGTTAGTCCAGAGGCCAGCTACTCAAATGGTCAGCAGTCTTTGTTATTAAACATGTGGAGACAATCTTATATATCTCAACATATGTACTTTGGAAGAAAGATGGAAGATATGATAGACATTTAAATAGCTCTGTGGCATAAATGCATGGGAGGCAAGTCTCTTTCAGCTGAAAGGAAGCTCTGGAATGAAGGGTCATAGGATGGAGATGAAAGGGGAGTAACTGATAGAAATATTTATGCATGGAAATGGATGGAACGGCCTGGTGGTGGAAAAGAGGAATATACTGAATTCAATAAAGCATGGGACAAGCACAGAGGATCTCTAAGGGAGAGGAAAAGATAGCTGGTGTTGACGGGCCGACTGGATATGCCACATGGCCTTTATCTGTGGTCATTTTCTGTTTTTGTTTAGAGTTTATTGAGCGCACTGAGATCTCTGATTAATGAAATGATCTGCTTACCTTTCTGAAGATGTTGTTGCTTCCTGATTTCTTGTACCGGATGAGGTATTTGAGCGAGAAAATCTTTGGATAAGGCCAGGACTTTGGAGGATCCCATTGCAGCAAAAGCTTCTTTCTCTCTCCTGGCATGGGGGAAATGGTCAGATTTTCAGGGGAGTCCGGTTTAACTAAATATCAGCCAGGGAGAAAAGAAGACTGACAGTTAATTTGTGTACCCAGGGCAGCCCCTCTCCCTGCACAGCAGTGCCCCGTTACTGCCAGCTAAGGCTCCACTACCCCTTGCGTCTCTTCACACACCTCTTCCTTCCCATTGCCTTCTGTTTCTATAGTTCCCCCATTTCTGCCTGCCCTCAGTACCCCATCTTCATCACTCTGTGTGATATATCATTGGAGATCTATAAGCTGATCCTTCTGGCATTGGGGTGGTGGTGCAATTCTACAGTTAGGTGCCTCCATTTAGGTGCCCTGAAGGCAGGTGGTAGTGCCTAGGTTCATTATAGAATACTAGGGTAATCCAGTATCAGTGTCTGTCATAAAATTCTTTTTCTGTTAAAGGATATCAAGAAATCACAGCAACAAACAGCAATGCAAATTTCCTTATCCCACTTTACAATCCAGTGCCCCAAGTACAAAACAATTACACAGGATCCCATAGATCTACCTTTTCAGATATTGAGGTCTGGAATCTTATAATCCTACAATATGTCATTATACACATTTTGGCTCTACAGCCCCTCCTCCCACTTCCCCCTTAACCTTTACTTCCATCTCTCACTCAGACTTTTATGCTTTTAGAGCAGTGTCTTGCAAACTTTCGGAAGCCAGTGGCTGGAGAGCATCCAGAAATGCGCTGACATTGACGCGATGACATCATGTGTGTGCGTGATGTCAACAATGTCGACGTCTGCACATGCACAAAGACCCTCCAGACAGGGCCCTGAGCCGCCAGTGACGGGGGTGCTACAAAAAGAGAGGCACATAGGGAAGGGGAGGCGCCTGTGAGGAGGAGAAGTGCTGGCACCAGCTGACTGCCTACAGAATGTGCCTCTCACCATGAGAGGCACGTCCTGCAGGCAGTCAGCCAGTGCCAGCACCTCTCCTCCTCGCCAACATCTTGCGGCACACCTGGAATCTGCCGTGGCACATAGTTTGTGATTGATTTTACGTTAGACAAAATATATCTGCTTTATCTTCTTATTTTTGTATGGATTCTTAACTTTTTATGAATGTAACTCCTTGTAAACCGTTTTGGATAAAAACGGTATAAAAATAAATAAATGAGTAAATAAATACTGTTTAGAGCAGGGGTGTCCAATGTCGGTCCTCGAGGGCCGCAATCCAGTCGGGTTTTCAGGATTTCCCCAATGAATATGCATTGAAAGCAGTGCATGCACATAGATCTCATGCATATTCATTGGGGAAAACCTGAAAACCCGACTGGATTGCGGCCCTCGAGGACCGACATTGGACACCCCTGGTTTAGAGGATTATTGCCTAATTACTTAAACTCTTCCCTGAAAGCCATTCAATACAAGAATACGTGGTCTCAGGGTTAGAGATTAAAGATACAATACAGTCTCGATTATCCGACATAAACAGGACTGGTCCATTGTCAGATAATTGAAAAATCGAATAACACAGAACACATTGAGATTGCATAGCAAATGTGTATTTCAAATGCTGCAGGTAAAGCATAGTCTCAGTAACAAAGCCAAACAGAGATAGGTGCTGCCTTTCCACTGAATTGGACGCCAGGAGAGTAAAAAAAAAGGCATGATAACATCATTGGGGGGGTCTGTCGGATATGCTGGCTGGTCAGATTAGTGAAGTTTGAATACTTGAGACTCTATTGTATTTTTAGGGGTATATCTGGTACCTTATAATTCCCACATCATCAGTTCATGAAATTTATTCCTCCAATACCCCCCAAAAATGGTGTAGTATCTTGCAACCAATGACTGAGGATGCATTTTTTCCCACTAATGCTTTACTCAAAAATAATTTAATTCCTCTTCCCTCTGTACATCTAAGTATCTAAATAGAGTTTTGTCAGTATAGTTACCTAAAAGCTGCAGAGATGCATGTACAATCTATAAGTTACATGCATAAGTGGGAGCCCTGTCTATGCTCCGCCCCTGTGATGTCCCTTTGCAAATATACACTATGCACAATAGGCATACATTTGCAGAATAGCACTTAAGCAGCATATTGGTATATGCATGTGTAAGTGCACATATATGTTAGTATTCAAAACATTTACTATATATAACACCCAAAAATATTGGTGCCCACTAGAATATTTCTTAGCGCAATTCTACAAGGTACATGTACCTTTTTTAGAATCACAGTAAGCACCAGTGCATCACGTAACTTTTAGGCACACTTAGGGCTAGATTCACTAAGCAAACCGATCGTGTATCGATCATTTTGCGAGCCCTTAGAGACCAGATTTCCCTCCTGCACTATTCATTAACCTCTCCTGCGATCTGCTTCGGATCCGTGCATGCAAATGAGGAGAAACACATGCAATGTAGGCAGGGACGCGATTCACAAAAGAAAGTTTCAGATCTGACTAGGCTGGCCGATCAACTCCAAAAGTGACTGCTGGGGACCATTCGTTCAGTGGTTTCTGACTGCATATCCTGCTCTCTGCCCCAACTCAAGCACAAATCTCCTGCTCTCTGCCCCGAAGTCCTGCCGCCCTGCACTGACCCAAATCTCCCCAACGTCCTGCCACCCTGCACTGCTCCGAATCTCCTGCTGTTTGCCCCGAAGTCCTGCTGCCTTGCACTGCCCTTCCCCGCCCTGTGAGCCCGTGGTTTTAACCCACAGGTTTAAAGCGGGTTAAAACCATGGGCTCGCATGGCTCAAAACTACTAAAAAAAAAAAAAAAAGATTGCGGCTCCGATGGGCATGTGCAGACCATCTACAGATGGTCTGCGCATGCGTGCAGATCGCACATGCGCGATCCATGCAGGCAGATGGGGATGTTCCTCCGTTCACCCCATCTGCATATTTTACTTTCGTGAATATGTTGGACCTGCCCGCGTCGGGCCCGGATCGGGCCCAATCGGGCAGGTTAGTGAATCCAGGCCTTATTAAGGCCAGCTAACACCAGGCCTAAATGTTTGTGCCTAAGTCCATACCCCCCTCCGCTGATTATTTATCTTTTTCAGATTTGTGTACTAGAACTGGCACAAATTTTATTTTTATTTTTTAAGAATCATGCTTTCCAAGTTGTGCGTGTAACTTTTAAGTAGCATCAATTGGCGTCAATTATGAGGTGTTAATTGCCAATTTCTGGTGCTGATTAGACCAATTAATTAAGCCGTGTGTGCAAATCAGTTGTGCGTACCAATGTGTGCACACAACTTAAAGCGTGAGCAAATATTAACACCTATTTTGTAGAACTGCTCTTCAGATTCTGTCTAGTGAAGCCCCGGAGGCAGAGTGTCCTTACTCTTCTCTTCCACAATGAAGGAGTGCAGATATGTCCTTGATCCCAGGGAGTTTATGGCTGTCACATTCAGTAGATAGGGAGTCCTGGAAAATAGCTGATAATTATGCATGGAACAGCTGTGTGCCTCTGGGAGGGACTGGATGCACTCAGTGGCTGCTGCTTCAGGCTCCTTCATCAGCCTAAAACACAAGAAGAGATTAATGGGGGCCGAAATGGGGAGAGAAGCAGCAGAGCAAGTTTCTAGCTTTCTCTCCTAGGAATAGGCTTCATGAGTATATGACATCTTTATGGTTTGGCAGGCCCCCACAAGTATTAAAGCGGTGTCTCGCAAACTTTACGTGCCGCGGCACACTGAACTGGCAGTCGCGGCTTGAGGGCACCTGGAAGTGCGCGGACATCGCCGCAGTGATGTCATGCACATGTGTGATGTCATCAAGCTGACGTCCGTGCATGCGCAGAGGCCCCTCCAGGCAGGGCCCTGAGCCGCCAGTGGGGGGTGCTGTATAAGAAGAGGCGTGGAAAGGGGAAGAGACGCCAGGGAAGAGGAGAGGCGCTGGCGGTGGCTGACTGCCTACAGGATATGCCTCTCGCCATAAGAGGCATGTCTTGTAGGCAGTCAGCCGGCGCGGGTGCCTCTCTTCCTCCCCAGCATCTCGCGACACACCTGAAATCTTGTGCAGCACACAGTTTGCGATACACTATATTAAAGAATATGATTCAGGATCTGGAAGCTGTAAGAGACAGTGAACATAAGAACAGGGTCAGACCAATGGTCTATCTAGCCCAGTCTCCTGTTTCCAAGTGGCCAATCCAGTTACCTGGCAGAAACCCAAATAGTAGCAACATTCCTTCTACTGATCCAGGGCAAGCAGTGGTTTCGCCCATGTCTGTCTCTATAGCAGACAGTGTTGTATAGTAACTAAATAGAAGTTCTGATATTTTTACTTGTACGAAGGGTCGCTGAAAAGTTCTCAGCCCAACCAAGAGGAGAATGATGTGGAGCCATGAAACTTTCATTTCAATGAGGCAAATGTATCTAGTAAATGGGCATAAGTACAGGGAAACCAAGCTATTGTGACATCACCAATGAGGTTGGCTCTTAGGCATTGGTGGAATGAGGCATTATGACATCATAAAATGAGGGGCCACTGAAAAGTTCTCAGCTCATCCAAGAAGAATATAATGTGGAGCCATGAAACTTACAAGAATTTTTCAGCGCCCCTCATAAAGACGTACAGGATATTTGTTTTTTGTTTTTTTTTTTAATTTATTATTTATACTTTTACAATTTAACATGTCAATCAGTACTTGAAGGAAATATAACAATCCAATAAGAAAAACAAATATTAATTATGAAATAATGCCACATAGTAACTATGAATAAAGTCCACAATCTGGGGGGAGAAGGAATCAATCACTTCCAAGGGTAGTTGGTTTCAAGAAATAAACTAAATTAATACAATACAAATAACAGAGTGCAGTTGGAGTTATTTAACTAATGGCCTACTGGGTTGATTCGATGGAGGTATCTGGAATTCTTGTGGTTACTTTACCTTCAAGAAAAAACTGCAGTTGATCAGGTTCATAAAAAATATATCTATTACTCTGATAAGTGATGCAAAATTTACAGGGGAAACGTAATTGAAAAGTTGCCCCTAAACTCAAAACAGACTGACGACAAGCCAAGAACTTCTTACGTCTGGCTTGTGTCCATCTAGATACATCAGGAAATATAGAAATTTTGAATCCATGAAATTCCACCTTTTCAGTCCTATAGAATAGACGAAGAATTGCTTCTTTATCTTTGAAGAAAGACAATATTTGTTACTTTTACTGAAGTAATAATTTTGTCAATTTATACTACTTTTACCCAGCTACATTTGATGCTTGCAATTAAGTGTAAAAAAAATAAAAAGTGGAAGGGAGATGTACATGACAATTCCTCAGTAAACCAAATGAAACAGCAAAACTGGGAACAGGATTTTGCTATTGCAAACCTTGTCATGCAAAAAGTGGTTTATTTCATCTTAAATTTTGCTGTTCAGTGAATATAGCTTATAAGAACAGTAGAGTTGCCTGCATTTGAACTGGTTAGATGAGTTGGGTCAATTTTAGGGTTACCAGACGTCCGGAAGAATCCAAAGCTCTGCCCGGTACTGTGCTTAGGTTCCATCTACTGAAGTCTCCGTCAAAGCTCACTCCAGCCCATCTAAACCCTCCCAGCCATCGAAGCCCTCTCCAGCCCATCCTCAACCAAATGGCCTTATATGGACACAGACTATGTAAGTCTGCCCAGTACTGGCCTTAGTTCTTCAATATTTACCATTATTTTCTGATTCTGGATCCTCTGTGTTCATCCCACACTTTTTTGAACTCCGTCACCGTTTTCCTCTCCACTCAGGAGCACATTCCTGGCATCCACCACCCTCTCCGTAAAGAAGAATTTCCTTACATTGCTCTTGAGTCTCATCCCTCAACCTCAAATTATGTCCTCTGCTTACTCAGAAAGCACTGGTTCTTCCAAGACTGGGGGTCACTGAGAGACTTTGAAAAATGATGGAGCCTTAATTGTTCTCTCATCTACTACAGCCAGGTAGATACCATTCTGAGATTCTACATAGCTTGTAAACTCTTAGATTCACTAAAGCATGTGTGTTATCAAAAACCATCTCGATTCTCTGTAACACGTGTGCTACTGATCCTGTAGCACGTTATTGATCCTGAAAACGCCTCCTTGTAACCCGTTCTGGGCTCCTGGGGAGGACAGGTTATAAAACTAATTAAATAAATAAACTGCTCTCACTTTCCAAGGAGTTGGTCCTTCCCCAAAGACTTGGGGTTTGCAGGAGTACTGTGTAATAAAGCTCCTTTACCCACCCCCACCCCAACCTCAGCTCTTTCTCTCTCACTAGGAGATGCAGTCCCTCTAACTCAGAGGTGAGCAAACTCAGTCTTCAAGAATGCAACCCAGTCAGGTTTTTAAGATTGCTTCAATGTAGGGTTACTATACGTATATTAAGGGTGTCGAACTAGAGAGTTGCGTGGGGACAGAAATCCCACCCATCCCCGCCAGGATCCTCTCCGTCCTCACCAGGATCCTCTCCATCCCCATCCGTCCCCGTCAGGATCTTCTCCGTCCCCACCCATCCCCGCAAGGAATTACCTCCATCCCCGCCCATCCCCATAAAAAGCAGCAATTACTTCTGACAGGATCATCAATTCCACAGTTTCTTTTGTGTTTGTGCTGCTGTTTTAGAACATAAGAAACGCCTTCACTGGATCAGACCGAGGTCCATCTAGTCCGGTGATCCGCACACGCGGAGGCCCATTTAGGTGCTCCTTTTTGGAGACCCGGATTTCCCGTATCCCTCAATATGATCTGCAAGAAGGTGTGCATCCAACTTGCGTTTGAAACCTAGCACAGTATTTTCTGCCACCACCTCCTCCGGGAGAGCATTCCAAGCGCCCACCACTCTGTGTGAAACAGAACTTCCTGACATTTGTCCTGAACCTGCTGCCATTTAGTTTTAGGCTATGACCTCTTGTCCGCGTCACATCTGAAAATGTCAGTAATGCTGCTTCCTGGTCAATTTGATCAAATCCCTTTAATATTTTAAAAGTTTTCCTTGTGGAATCTCTTTGGTGGAACCCTTTTTTTGTTTTCTGTTCAGGTAATTAACTTAAACCCCCTCTTTTACTAAGGCTGACATGTCCATTATATTATATGGACGAACCCTGCTTCCAAAGCCTTCCATCCCCGTGGGAGTCCCGTTGGCTAGAGGGGTCCCGTGGGTGTCCCATGGGCCAGAGGGGGGTCCCTGTGGGAGTCCCGTGGGATAGGGGGATTTCCGCAGGATTCCCGCGATCCCCGTTCCCGTGCAGACCTCTATGTCAAACTCAGGGTTCCTTTTACTAAGGTGCGCTAGTGTTTTTAGCGCATGCAGGAAATAACCGTGTGCTACACCACGCGCTACGCTTCTAGAACTAACGCCAGCCCAATGCTGGTGTTAAGGTCTAGCGTGCGGGGCAATGTAGCGCGTGCTATTCCGCGCGTTACAGCCCTAGTGTACCTTAGTAAAAGGAGCCCTCAGTCGCATTAATTGTCAAGCCATAACCTTGTTTTATCTGTTGACAGCTATATTTTTATTGTATACCACTCAGAAGTTTGATTGAGCAGTATAAGAAATTTTGAAGAAATTTGAAACTTGATTAAGGAGCTGAAATCCAAAACACAGCCTAAGTTGCTAGCCAGACCCCGCCCCCCATAATAGTACTAATTGTAACACTATTGTTTCCATTCATTTTTCATATATACACACAATATAATGTTATTAATTGCCGCAGTGTGCACAAAGCCGCGTGGATGCGTGTGACGTCATCCGTTCATGCTTCCTGAAGGCCCTCCAGATGTAGCCAGAGCTCAGGGCTTTCCAAAACCTGGACAAACTGCCGGGTTTTGGAAAGTCCATCCAGGAGCCCGGACAGTCCTCTAAAAAGAGGACGTGTCCGGGTTTTCCCAGATGTCTGGTAACCCTATGAATATGCATGATAACTGTTTATATATAATGGAAGCAGTACATGCAAACATATTTCATGTATATTCATAGGGGGAAATCCTGAAAACTCAACTGAGTTGCGGCCCTCGAGGAAAGGGAGAGGGAAAAAGGATGGGAAAGGAATGAGGTTGACCACCCCGCCCTAACTAGATCTTACCTAACTGAATTTTTTATTTTTTTTTTTACTCTATAGATCAAAAGTCACAGGTTTTCTAATAGTTTGCTTCCATTTTCTTTGGTCTCTTGGCTAAGGGTGAAAGAAAGATTTGTCCTTTACCGGTAAGTAGTAACATAAGATGTGTTAAGGTGAGAGGCTAGCTCCAGCTTCCATGTGCAGATTACAGCCTCTGGGTAACTCGCAGCCCAGCACTCAATTCCTTTTTTCATAGTGGAGTCTGAAAGAGACAAGAGAAGATATAAAAAGAATGGTTAGAGCTACAGCCTCGGCACCCTGAGGTTGTGGGTTCAAATCCCGCACTGCTTCTTGTGACCCTGGGCAAGTCACTTAATCCCTTCTGACCCAGGTACACTAGATAGAGTGGAAGCCCGCCGGGACATAAGGAAAAATGCTTGAGTACCTGAATAATTTGTAATCCGCATAGAATTGTAGGATATGCGGAATATAAATTTATTTTTTTTTAAAAAGAAAAAACAGTGGCTGCCTGACTCCCAAGAGGCAAGCAGGCAAGAATAATTATAGAGCCGGACCAAAGCCATTGTCTTTGGTTTCTGCCAAAACTAAATCTGTGATTGAAATTGGTGCCGCAGTTTTGGCAGAAACCAAAACTGAAACTACCCCCCCCCCAACAGCCTCTACTCCCTCTCTACACCCAACCAAAAAAAAAAAAAGAGCACCCCTTTCTGAGCTCACCCTCCCCCCCAAAAAAAAAAAAATCACTCTCTGTCAGCTTACCATCCCTAGCTTACCTTAGGAAGTAAAGTTGTAGTGGTCTAGTGGCTTCTTTGGGGGCAGGAATGAACCCCATTTGTTCCTGCCCCATGCCACTGCTGTGTCAAAATGACTGCTGAGAGAGACTGTCATGGGAGATTTTGATAGCCTTGTGAGATTGTCCATAAAAGGTCCTAGCAGCCATTTTTTTAAAATTGGAAGTAGTATGGGTCTGTGCTGGCTCCATTTACAAAATGGCTGCCAGGATCACCCATGGCAGTCTCAGCAGCTATTTTGATGACGCAGCGGCATGGGGCAGAAACAAGTGGGGTTTGTTTCTGCCCCTGAAGAAGCTACTAGACTACCAGGATTTGCTTCTTAAGGTTGGCCTTGGAGGGCCCATGGGTGGTTGGGCAGGATGGGGCAGAAGAGAGTGATTGTGAGGGGGGAGGCAGAAATGAATCATGAAGGGGGAGAAGTTCGATTTCAGCTAAAAATGCACTGGCATTTTCAGCTGAAACCTGACCCCAGATTTCGGGCTGATCTTGGTGCCAAAAACAGAATTCAGTCAGCCTTTGTTACACAAATATAGTCAGACACAGGCAAGCTGTCTTATTGTACCATATTGTATCAAATAGTGACTTAGAACAAAGAGGAAAGTTATTACAGAAATATTTAGAACGCTGGAGAATTACAGCCAAATAATCATGGCCTGCTCTGGAACACAGACAAGTTATAGTACACAGACAAGTTATAGAACACAGACAAGTTATAGATACATAGCCTTGATTCAGAATAGTAGAACTAATTCTATGATCTAGAACAAGTATAGGGATTATTAAAGTGCTTTTGACTGAGCCAAGGAAAAGAATTATTACAGAAATCAATAACTAATGTCAAAAGGAGGAAGGAGGGATTCTAGAATGTACATTGTATGATCTTGAACAAGAGAATGAGTATTTATGGAATGCACTTGACTCTGATCTAGAACAAACAAAGAAAACAAGTGGAATTGTCCAATAAGAAAAGGTGCAACAATTTTTCTTTACAGCCAGCATTTACACGACGGCGTTCTGATAAATACAGTTTTCTAGAGTGGTCCATACTAGAGGTCATTTACATCCAAAGATCTTTAAGACTCCTGACGCAGGCCGTAGGGCCGAAACATGTACATGTCGGGTCGAGTATTTTTGGAAGAATAAAGAATAACCTGATTGTCCAGATGAGTTGAAAGACATCTTTATTTGTTGCACCTTTTCTTATTGGACAATTCCACTTGTTTTCATTGTTCTATCTTTTGTGGATTTGTTTCCCCTGTGTTTTGCGTTCCTAGAACAAACAAAACCAGATCTGCAATTGCTATACTTCGCCTTGAATTAATTCCTTCAAAAATGAGGTAAATAAATCAATAATTAAATGAAGAAGAACTGATAGACTTTTTAGGGATGCAAGTTGAACACTATGGACACTTGAACAGTTAAGAAAAAAGTACAGGTAACACAGTCTTTAAAGGGGACTGGGTGAATTCACAGGATCCCTGAAAAACATTGAGTAAAAACCAGCGTACCTTCCTTTGCATCCGTTCCTCTTGCAGTCTGACTACTGCAGGGGATGGTGGCAAGGACAGAGACAAAAATCAGCACGAGCATCGCCTTTCACAACACGGATCACCTGTCAAAATAAACATTAGTTCTTTTGGGCAGTTCAGAGACGTTTTGTATAGTAAACTGAGCTAATCAATAACCTTCCATCTCCACTCAGATCATCTCTTCCTCTGCTGTACAGTATTCCCCCCCACACACACACCTCTGGTACTTTGGTGAAATTTCTCCTTTACACACACCACTAACATTCAATAAGAGTAGTCTGGTTGAATTCTCTGTTCTTCAGTCTGCAGGCCTGGATTCCACAGACTTCTAAAAGTATAAATATAACTTGCTTTTTTTTATATTATACCTACTTTTTTGAGCTGATGAAATCATATGGCTGCATGATTTAGATCTTCAAATGAGTAGTAGTTTGGCTGTTCAAATGTTGACCCTTTTTAAAATTGATTTTTTTTTAGAGTCTTTTTTTGAGAGCCCCATTTGTCATACAACTGTCTATTATATATCTATTTAATTGTTCAGTTATTTTATTGTATTTAATTATGTCTGTTAAGTTATTTATTGTTACACCCAATTGTGGAAATATTCATTCGGTTAAACTGGATTCCATACCCAGCATTCCTGCATCAAATAACCACTGTACGTTCGGAACCAGAGTCATACAGTACTAGTTTATAATTGTAAAAAAGAATTATCACTGTTACAGAAAAGAGAAGGCTTGCTTAGGGATTACTTTCATTTCCTTAAAATGTTTCGTAGCCTTTAAACCCTGCTTCTTTCCATCCAAATTCTGAGATCAGCCTGTGATCCACAGATCTGTGCAGGTTTTCATGGCCATTCACAACAGTTTTTGTTGCGAGAAAAGATTACCTGATTTCCTCACAAAAATCACGGACACTTTCAGAAGAGTTTTGACTCCCACCTCCTTGGATGCTGCGCACAGTTGTAATGACTCTTAGCATCTGAGCAGGGACTGAGTCAGTGTTTGTAAAAGAGTACCGTACTTCCTCAGAAAGTCTCTCAGGAAACCCACAGCAAAATTTCCCTCAAAACTCTAGAAATCTGAAAACTTGGCTATTTTCCAAATTGTAAAATTTTTTCCCCTCTTATTTTTTTTCTATTTTATTTCCTGTAAACTGAGTCGAGCTTTATTGTTATAGAGATGACACGGTCTATAAACTCAAGTTTTAGTTTAGTTTAAATCACCAGACAGTCACAGTAATAAAGTGTAGTTTCTTACCTGTAACGTAGGTTCTCCGTGGACAGCAGGATAGTCAGCCACATATGGGTGTTGTCCCAACAGCTCCCAATTTGCGGATAAGCTCTCCAATAGCTCAGAGAGTGATTGGCTGGCCAGAACTTCCTCTTCGACGGCAGAATTGACTTCGGGGAGAGGAAGGCTGATCGGCCTGGTAGATCGCCAAGACAAAGTGAATCGATCACAGAGCCCGGGATGGGCTCCGCGATCGACTCACTTTGCCTTGGCGATCTACCAGTCGATCGCGATCGACCTATTGGGCACCTCTGCCCTAGGGTAACTAATTAGATTAGGAATTGGTTGAGTGAAAGGCAATAGAGTGTAATGATAAATGAAAGTCACTCTGAGAAAAAGGATGTTATGAACTTGCTGCCCACATCGATATCACCTCTCTCTGATGTCACTTCTAGGCTCCACGCCTAGGAAGCGGTGTCAGAGGGATAGCCGACATGACGCAGGCAGCAGGTTTGTGATGTTGCTCCCACCTGGAAAATTAAAAAGGTACAGGGGAAGGGGGACATGTGCAGCGGGGGGGGGGGGGCGGAGAAGAGGTTGGGGGAGGGGCACCACCACCCCAGGCGCCACTTACCCTCGCTATGCCACTGCCAGTGGTGTGCCTCAAGGTTTGATTCTTGAGCCTCTTCTTTTTAACATTTTTGTAAGTGATATTGCTGAAGGGGCTGTCTGGTAAGGTTTGCCTCTTTGCAGATGGTACCAAAATCTGCAATAGGTGTAGACACCTTTGATGGTGTGGATGACACGAGACCTAGTGAAGCTTGAAGAATGGTCCAGAATTTGGCAGCTAAGATTTAATGCTAAAAAATGCAGGCTCATGCATTTGGGCTGCAAAAACTCAATGGAAGGATACAGTTTAGGGGGTAAAGAACTTTTGTGTACAAAAGAGGAGCAGGACTTAGGTGTGATCGCTTGTGGTGAACTTAAGGTGGACAAATGTAGAAAAGTTGATAGTGAAAACTAGAAGGATGCTTGATGCATAGAGACAGGCATGACCAGTGAGCAAAAGGAGGTGATGATGCCCCTGTATAAGACTGGTGAGACCTCATTTAGAATACTGTGTGCAATTCTGCAAACTTCACCTTCAAAAAGATATAAACAGAATGGAGTCCACCCAGAGGGTGGCTACTAAAATGGTCAGTGGGGGTTGTCTTGAAGTGTATGGGAACAGACTTAAAAATCTCAATATGTAAGACTACACCACTTCTCCATTCTTGTGCTATGATATCCAGTCACGTAAAGTAACCATAAATACTGGATGAGATAATCAATCACTCAAACACACAAAAAATTTTATCTCAAGTTTGGAGAAGTGGTTTAAGTTTTTCTGACACACAGCGCTCGAAAATATTACTTGCTCCTGCTCTCATCTCTAAAAATATTTTTTGGACATTTCTAATTCTGCCACCGCTGCTGTTGGAGGGAACAATAATTACAATTCATGTTAGTGGTGTTTTTTTTTGGCTAATGATGAACTAAAGGCTTATTAGTGTAATAAAGGTAGGAGGTGCCTGGAATGGTAGCAGCCCTCATACCCTCCTCTCCGTGTCTCCACTCCCCACTCATGCTCTCCCTTCCCTCATACCTCGAAACCTTCGCCAGCGTGAGTGGTTTATCCAGCATGCTTCTCGTGCCAGTGTTGGATTTCCCTCTGATGTCACTTCCTGGCTCCGTGACCCCAAAGTGATTCAGAGGGGAACCAGGCTAGTGTGAGCAATAGACAGGAGAAGTTGCTAGCAATGATCTGCAGAGGTACAGGGTGGGGGGAGGGATGACACGAGTGTTGCATGGTGTCCGGGCCCTCACCAACATGATGCCCAGGGTGGTCTGCCCCCCTATTCCCCTTTACTATGCCACTGATGCTCAAAATATAAAGCCGGCATTAGAGCCCATCCCGGGCTCTGTGATCGATTCACTTTGTCTTGGCGATCTACCGGGCCGATCAGCCTTTCTCTCCCTGAAGTCAATTCTGCCGTCGAAGAGGAAGTTCTGGCCAGCCAATCACTGCCTGGCTGGGCCGGAACTTCCCCTCCGACGGCAGAATTGACATCAGGGAGAGGAATGCTGGTCGGCCTGACGCAGGAAAGCAGGGAGAGCTTGAGGCGGCAGCGGCTTGGGGGCCTGTTATTGGATGGCGGCGACGGCTTGGGGGCCTGTTCCCCAATGGCAGTGGCAGTGGCTTGGGGGAGGGCAGGGAGAAAGAAAAAGGGCAGGCAGGGAGACAGAAGGAAAGAAGAGAAACAGAAAAAAAGAAAGGGGCATGAAGAGAGAAAAAAGAAAGGGAGGCAGGGAGAGAGGAAGAAAAAGTTGGGGGAGGGAATGAGGTCTGGAGGAGAGGAAGCATACAGGCTGGAAGAAGGGAAGAAAGATTGGATGCACAGTCAGAAGAAGAAAGTGCAACCAGAGACTCATGAAATCACCAAACAACAAAGGTAGGAAAAATGATTTTATTTTAAATTTAGTGATCAAAATGTGTCTGAATTTATATCTGCTGTCTATATTTTACACTATGGTCCCCTTTTACTAAACCGCAATAGCGGTTTTTAGAGCAGGGAGCCTATGAGCTTCGAGAGCAGCGCTGGGCATTCAGCTCAGCTCCCTGCGCTAAAAACTGCTATCGTGTTTTTGTAAAAAGGGAGGGGGGAGGGGTATTTGTCTATTTTTGTATGGTAGTTACTTAGGTGACAGTGCATAGAGTCATCTGCTTAGACCTCTTTGAAAAAATCCTGGAATAGGAATGATAATTAACATTTTCTATGCGTACATTGTACTTTGTGGTTTTCTTAAAATTTTATTGTTGGTAGATCATTTTGATTTGGTCATTTTAAAAGTAGCTCGCAAGCCCAAAAAGTGTGGGCACCCCTGCCCTAGAGGAAAGAAGGGACAGAGAAGATATGATTCAGACGTTCAAATACTTGAAAGGTATTAACATAGAATAAAATCTTTTCCAGAGAAAGGAAAATGGTAATACCAGAGGGCATAATTTGAGATTGAGAGGTGGTAAACTCAAGAGTAATGTTAAGAAATTCTTCTATAAAGATAGGAAATCCCATGCAACATACAAAAAGACCCGGTCTTGGTTCACTTTACATGACATCATTTCACAGTTACAACTCATTGACCCGTGGAGACTTCACCACCCTGATGCTGACCGTTATACTTTTTTCTCGACCCCCCACTCCACCTACTCTCGCATTGACTATTTCCTTACTAGCTCCTCTCTTGTTAACCATCTCTCCTCCTCCACCATTGGAGATATTGCCATCTCAGACCACGCTGCCATCTCCTTGACTTGCAATCACTTTACTCTCTCGCCCAAATCCAAACAATGGAGATTCAATTCTTCTCTACTTACGGAACCTGATTTCGTCTCCTCCATCTCTGATGCCATACATGAATTCTTTGCCACTAATCTACCTGCTCAAACCTCTTGGACTAATACATGGGATACTTTTAAGGCCTATATCCGGGGAGTCATCATCCAATATTCCTCTCGTCTCCATTCTGTCAGAAAAGAACGAATCAAGGACCTAGAGCAACGTATTCACGTTGCAGAAGCCAAACATGCATCTGACATATCTAATATTCCCATTCTAACGGACCTTCGTAAACTTCGTTTCGAATACAATTCTTTACTTAGTACTGCTGCAGCCAGATCAGTGTTCGTTCAAGCATCTACATACCATGCGGAAAATAATAAGACCGGCCACTTGCTAGCAAATCTCTTAAAAAAATCTTCCAACCAAACTTCTATCCCTTCGATCAAAGACCCATCCGGTGCTCTTCTCACTGGGACCTCTGCGGTATCATTTCAATTCCTCTCCTTCTACCAGTCATTATATTCATCTGATTCCTCTTACTCGACCTCCTTGGCAGATTCCTTCCTAACCATGCCTCATCCGACGGTTTCTTCATCTGACTTACCTCTTCTTGACAAGGCATTCACAGCACAGGAGCTCTTGGAAGCAATTACTTCTCTAGCTCCCAAGAAATCCCCGGGACCAGATGGACTGACCACGGAATTCTATAAAGCTTTCCTACAGACATTATTACCTCACATGCTAGCCTTCTTTCATCATCTTTGTGCCCATGGTACTGCTACCGGCTCTTTTACCGAAGCTACACTGATTGTTTTCCCTAAACCGGGGAAAGACCCTCAGGACGTTAAAAACTACCGCCCTATTTCCCTCATTAACGTTGATGCCAAGATTTTCGCAAAAATCCTGGCCTCTCGAATGCAATCTGTTCTTTGCTATTTGATTAGCCCTGACCAATCTGGATTCCTTCATGACCGCTACTCATCGAATAATACTCGCCTATTTTCCCACATTCTTCATCATACTGACACCAACCCCGATAGGCTCCTTATTATGGCATTAGATGCCGAAAAGGCCTTCGACCGTGTTGAATGGCCCTTCCTCTTTCACACGCTCTCTTGGTTCGGCTTTCCCGAACCATTCATTCGAATGGTCAGAACCCTCTACTCCCACCCCCTAACCAAAATCATGATTAATGGACATTTAACTTCATCTTTTTCCCCTTCGCGGGGTACCCGACAGGGATGTCCTCTTTCTCCTCTTCTCTTTAATCTTGCACTTGAACCTCTTCTTTTAGCCATTCGGAAAGACTCTTCTATTCAGGGATTCCAACATGACTCTTTCTCTGCTAAACTTTCTGCTTATGCAGATGATATTCTACTTTATGTCACCCCGGAATCTTTATCCTCGGTTCTGTCCCAGATTCGCCACTACTCAGCTATCTCCGGCTATAAGCTAAATATTTCTAAGTCTGAAATTATGCCATTAAATTGTATAGATGTGCAGATGGAGGTCACTGGACAAGGATTTCTTTGGTCCCCCCAAAAAATAAAATATCTTGGAATCTTTTTTGGTCCCTCTCTGGATTCCACTTTACAATTTAACACCGAACATCTTATCTCTACCATTACTACATGTACGCGCAAATGGTCTCCGCTCAACCTCACTTGGTTTGGCCGTCTCTCTACCATTAGGATGATGATCGTCCCTAAACTAAACTATGTTCTCAGCATGCTTCCCATACTCCTTCCTCACAATGTTTACGCCCGTATGGAGAAACTCCTTGTGGATTTTCTTTGGCAGGGAAAACAACCCAGAATTGCGCTTAAAAAATTGAAATCCCCTCGTGACTGTGGGGGTGTTAATTTTCCTTGCTTCAGAAGCTACCACATGGCCTTCTTAATGTCGCAGGGCTCTCTTTGGCAGGAATCTAATCCGACGTCCGTCAATCCCAACTGGCTACAACTCGAATTCATCTTGACGGATCCTTTTTCTCTTAAACATGTCCCTTGTATGCCTCTAACTTCTTATATAAAAGCTAATCCCATCCTTCTGAGTACATGGTCGGCGATTTGCTACGTTGATTCTATTTCCCCTCATAAATGGGCAGAATCTTCGTCAGCTCCGGTCTGGAACAATCCTCGGATCACAATTAATAGGGAGATGGTGGCGTGGAAGAGATGGCAACAGCAGGGAATTTGGTATATTCATCATCTTCTCCAGAATGACCAATGGCTCTCTTTTTCCGATCTCATGGTCAAATACCACATCCCTCAATCTCAATACTTCCTCTGGATTCAGCTTCATCATAGCCTCAAATCTGCCTTTCCGTCTCCCACCTCTCTTGCTGATCCTCCTGACTTACCTAATCTTTTTCTTACCTACTCCACTATGAAAGGTCAGACATCTAAGTGGTATAAGTATATCCAATCTCACACCACTACACCTCCCCATGATACCATAGCCAAATGGGATGCCTCATTGCATACATCATTCACCGAACAATCGTGGCTAATCATGTGGCCTAAATTACTGAAGTCACTTCGATCAGCCTCACACGTACAAACAGCTATATTCCTGTACCATAGGGCTTTTTGGACTCCCGCGAAATCAGCCAAAATAAACCGGTCATACAATGGTTGTTGCTGGACCTGTAAATCATCTGATGGCTCCTTATTTCATATGCTCTACTCCTGTACATATGTCTCATCTTTCTGGTCGAATGTATGGTCTACAATTGCCCGTATCTTGCAAATTACCGATGCGTTTTCCTTTGACTTATTGTTCAATGGCTCTTCGATACTCTCTTCCCCTTTATCCATTACTCATGAACGGTTGTTAATTATACTTTTATTCACTGCTCTCTCCACTATTCTCCACAATTGGAAAGATTCCACTAAATTACATGTCAATCAATGGTGGAACTCAATTTGTCTCCTCGTGAAATATGAATGTCATTTTGCTGAACGCAATAATTCCATGTCCTCTTATGCAAAAATTTGGTCCCCATTGCTTGAATATTGTAAATCAGACCCTTGACTACTGCACTCATTAGTATAATTTGTATCTTGCCTCACCCTTAGTCTTTTCATTTCAGGCACCTCTCTGGTTTTACCATGTTTCATTTAATATTGTTTATGTCAATTTCTTTATTTTATGCTTGGATCATTTAAACTGATTACTCTGGTACATTGTTAGAACTTGCACCTATTATGTCTTATTTCCTTTTCCTGAACTAATGTCTTCTCAACTTCTATTTTATTTCTGATGCATTCAATCATCTATGACTATTATTCCACTGTGGATGCACTTCACATTTGTTAATGACATTGTTATAATGTGCTCCTTGTTGGAGCACGCATATTGTTGGCTTTGTATTTCATCTTTTATAAAATCAATAAAACTTTTTGAACTAAAAAAAAAAAAGAAATTCTTCTATATGGAGAGGGTGGTCAATGCCTAGAAAGCGCTCCCAAGGGAGGTGGTGAAGAGGAAAACAATAACAGAGTTCAAAAAAGCATGGGATGAACATAGAGGATCTCTAATCAGAAAATAATGGTATATATTGAAGGCCAGTACTGGGCAGACTTGCACAGTCTGTATCCTGTATATGGCCATTCATTTGAGGATGGCCTGGGGAGAACTTTGATGGCTGGGATGGTTTAGATGGGCTGAAGTGAGCTTTGATGGAGAACCTAAGCACAGTCCCGGCAGAGCTCTAGTTTATAGCCCAGAAATATCTAAGAAAAAGAACATCATTAATTTATAGAGAGTATATGGTTGGGTAGACTGGATGGACCATTCGGGTCTTTATTTGCCGTCATTTACTATGTAACTATGTTACTAGCGTTTGATGTAAAACTTGCTTATTTATTTATATGGTCAAACAAACCAGGAGAAAGATCTCCACAATCCAAGTAGACATGAGCAAACCACAGTGGAGATATGTAGTAATGTTGGTGTGAAGTTTATTCATAAAATGTAAAAGTATGTGCGGTGGCTCGACATATACGTGTTTTGGCCAATTTGGCCTGCCTCAGTAGCCTTCCTTGAAAGGATCAATTACTTGGGTAAATCACTTCTTCCAAGTATATCCAAGCAGAGACCCGTATGGTATCTTAAGAAACGAACTTAGAATACTTAGATGAAGTGATTTACCCAAGTACAAGTAATTGATCCTTTCAAGGAAGGCTCCTGAGGTAGGCCATATCGGCCAAAACACGTGCGTGTCGAGTCACCGCACTTGCTTTTACATTTTATGAATAAACTGCACACCAACTTTACTACATATCTCCATTGTTATTTATTTATATACCATTTTTCCGATCAAAGACCATTCAAAATAATTTGCATATCACAAAAAACCCAGAAAAGGCAGAAACACAAAAATAGAAAAGCCAGAATAAAAAAACCCAATAGGTTAACAATATAATACAACAAAACCTATACTTTCTTTATGACAGGCCACCCCTTCCCCCTCCTTCACCTCTGCTCTTTAGTATGGCTTCATACACTGTAATCTACTCTCAATTTAAATGAAGATTTAGAGGAATATAAAACCCATATAGCATAACATAATCTAACCAGCTAACTTCATATGTGCAACACCTTAGAAATTCAATTTGTCTTTTTATTGCACTTTCTGGGAATGCAATATAACTTATTCCTCCATGGTAGAGATTTTAAGATATTGAACAAAGAGAAATGAGATCTCTTTGAGGACACTGCAAATTAAGGACTCCTTTACAATGCCTTGGTAATCACTCTGACGCTCTTAGGGATTTAATGGGCATTGGAACATCTGCTGCACAGCAGCCCCTATCGTGGCCTTGTAAAAGGGGGTGGGGTGTAAGAGTTAATCCCAATAAACTTGGAAAGCATGCAGAAATGCTAACATGATGCCCAAACTATTCAAACTCTTGTCAAATCTGGGCCACTGCTGTGGCTTGTTTTCTCTAATTTTCTGCATCTCACTAGTCCACAGCCCCACCTTTTCATCTGTAAAATCCTTCCGTTGTATATCGTGAGCAATGACAACTGCTTTTTATGAGACTGTAGCCGATATATTTTCAGTAAGTGTTTTCACTAGGCTGGGATTTTCAATGTACTTTCAAGATTTAAAGAAAAAGGGAACTGAGCCCCCTGGAGCATGAGACAGAAAGTCAGAGCAGCCTGGGGTTTCCTCTTGCATGGGTTTCTGACACATTCAGTTTATTGCTCGTTCAGAGAATTGGTGGGAGTGAGCGATACTGCAGAATGAGAGATGGTGAGAAGCAAAATGGACAGACACTACCAGTGACGTAGTAAGGGGGTGAGCGGAGGCGGACTGCCCTGGGTGCCTCTCCTCCTTTCTGCCCTGCTCCTTCCCACTCCTCCCCTGCTACATGCAGGCCTTCATTCCCCCCAAAAAAAACTTACTTCTAGCTCTTCGCCAGCGCAAGCACCAACTCACATGGGCCTCAGTGCTTCCCTCTGACATTATTTTCAGGTCCCACGACTAGGAGTGACATCAGAGGGAGAGCCAAGGCCAGCGCAGGCAGCAAGCTGGAGATGCTGCTCATGCCAGGGAAGCTTAACAGGTACAGCGGATGGGAATAGGCGCACGCATGGCAGCGGGGAGGGATACGGAGAAGAGGGCGATGGGGAGGGCGCCACTGCCCCTGGCGCCTCCCACCCTCGCTACGCCAGTGGACACTGAACACAGGGACATACTGAAGGAGGTGCAGAAAGCGTATCCAATAAGTGAGAGACCCAAAGTGATGGCACTGACAGATAAACAGAAGGGAATACTATAAAGTAGTGCTTATTGTTAGGTGCCTGCTTGGAGCCTCTTTTATAAAGGAAAATAAGCACCAACTCCCAGATTCTATATATGGTGTCCAAAATTGCATGCACAAATTTGGGTGTGTGTTCAATCTGCACGTGCAATTTGAGTAGTGAGTTGATAAAGCAAAGTTACTTACCTGTAGCAGGTGTTATCCAAGGACAGAAAGCAGATATTCTCACATGTGGGTGACGTCATCCATGGAGCCCCAGTACAGACAGTAAGCAAAGGCACTGTCATTTTAAAAGCTTGAAGACCGCCTGCCCCAATGATGGCTTGTGAGACCATCAGTTCAATAATAAAAAAAAAAGGTAAGAAGTCAACCAGTGGAGGTAGGAGGCTTGTGAGAATATCTGATATAGGTAAGTAACTTTGCTTTATCTGAGGACAAGCAGCCAGTATATTCTCACACATGGCATTCCCTAGCTGTCAGGATCATGGCCTTGAAATGAGGGTTATTGAGAACAACCATGAGCCTGGTGAAACCAACAGGGTTGAAGGGAAGGTGGCTTCTAGATGAAAACTAAACTTTGGACACTGTCTAGCTGTACTATCTTGTCTCATAAGTTTTTCCAAATAGTAGTGAGATGCGAAGGTATGGATAAAGGACCAGGTGGCTGCTTTACTAATGTTCTCAATGGGAGTGTGATGTAGATGAGATATTGAAGTGGCCATTGCTCAAACTTTATGAGCAGTGACATGCCCTGGAAGCATTAGCCCAGCTTGAGCATAGTAAAAGGAGATACAGTCTGCCATGTGGAGATGGTTTTCTTGGTAACAGGAGCTCTCCAAGTCTGTTAGGATCGACTGACAGGAACAGCTGAGTAAAAGTTCTGTGAGGCTTGGTTCGATCCAGGTAATGAGCTAGAGCACGTTTACAGTCCTATGTATGAAGTGCAGCTTCACTAGAATGAGAATAAGGTTCTGGAAAAAAGACAGGAAGAATTATAGATTGATTTAGCTGAAATTCTGAGAAGACCTTCGAGAGGAACTTTGGATGAGTTTGAAGAATAACCGTCCTGGTATAAAGTTGTATAAGGTGGATCTGATATTAGTGCTTGAAGTTTACTAACTCTCCATACAGATGTGATTGCTATAAGAAATATTTTCCAAGTGAGATACAAATGAGACAATATTACATTAAGATCCCATGGCACTGGAGGGGGATTGAGGGGTGGCTTGGTATTGTTAAGTGCTTTCATGAATCTACAGTAGATATCAGAGGATGGAGAGACAATGATTTTTTTTGTCTATTGATACATTAAAAGCACTAATAGCACTGAGGTGAACTCTCACTGAAGATGTCCTAAGGCCAGAGTTGGAGAGTTGCATGAGATATTCAAGCAATGATGGTAAAGGGCAGGTTATCGGATTTAGCAAATGATGATTACACCAAACTGAGAAGTGAGTCCACTTAAAGCGATAGCAGCACTGCATGTATGGTCTTCTTGAAGCTTCGATGATATTTCAAACCGATGCCAAAAATGTAGAGGCATCTAATGTTTGGGAGAGAAATACCACGCTGTGAATGAGCGTAGATTGAGACCAGGGATCTCAAAGTCCATCCTTGAGGGCCGCAATCCAGTCGGGTTTTCAGGATTTCCCCAATGAATATGAATATGAATTGAAAGCAGTGCATGCACATAGATCTCATGCATACTCATTGGGGAAATCCTGAAAACCTGACTGGATTGTGGCCCTCTAGGAGGGACTTTGAGACCCTTGATTGAGATGGAGAAGAGAACCCTTGTTTTGTGGCAGTAAGTTTGGAAAGATTGGTAGCA
Organism: Geotrypetes seraphini; assembly: GCF_902459505.1. Lineage (NCBI taxonomy): Eukaryota > Metazoa > Chordata > Amphibia > Gymnophiona > Dermophiidae > Geotrypetes > Geotrypetes seraphini. The sequence goes on from NC_047091.1 coordinate 109,137,763, forward strand.
TGATGAGTTGCTTGCTGTTGAATTGCAAGATTGATGTGGCCTCCAAGGTACTATGAGAATCATGATGGCTTGGTCGTGCTGAAGCTTGAGGAGTCTTCAAGGAATTAGTTCCACCAGTGTCAGATAAAGGCACCTGACTCCAGATGATTAGGATCGTAGAGTCTGGAACAGAAAAGTAAAGTTGTGGTTGTGGGGGATCCTGCCTGGCTCGCTTGTGATGCTTAAGTGTTGATATTCAACAGCACTTAACCGGATAGTGCCGCTGCATATCACCACAGACTGCTCATACATTATCCAGCTAGAGCCGGGACTTAATTGGTTAGCAACCATATTTAGACCACTAACCAGTTAAGTAAGCAACTAAAGTTGGAACAGGAAAAACTAACTTTAGTCCTAACTTTAGACACAAAGCTAACTGGGCAGTGATCTGAATATTGGTTGGTGCCCTATTAACTTATGGCTTGTGACATCAGCCTTTCAGGTACCCCCATCCTCACCTGTGATCCCAATCTCCACATTCTCCCACCCCTGAAGTACAAAAGGGCTGACCTCCCACCCCCTCCCACTCTCAAAGGTCACCTTGGGCCTACCTAGTAGATGCTTGGAGGGATGAAAGTGCAGGAGCGATGCTTACTTGCTCCTGCCTGTTGTGGCTTCTGTAACAATATTGCTGCTATGAACTTTAGTAGCAACCTTGTGGTACTATCTAGTATCGTGAGACTTGCATTAGAGGTTTTGGTAGCCATTTTGTTAAAGTAGCCATGATGGGCAGGAGTTTTTAGGCATCATTCCTGTCCTTTGAATCCCACTGGACTACTTGTCTTTGAGGCAGGCAGGCCCAGGTGGACCTTTTGGGGGTGGGGGATCAAGATTGTAGGGAAAGGGAGAATTGGAGAAGCAGAGGGCACTGACTGCATCCCTTATGCAAGTGCTGGCTGATATTCATAAGATCCGTTGGCCAGCAGAACTTAAATTATTTCCAGATATTCAATGCCGATGCCTGGACATGGCCTGGTTTTGAACATCTGGGGCAATTTCTGTCTGAGGCGTTCAGTGTTTAAAAAACAGCTGACTGTGACAGGCTTGAATATTTACTTTTTTATAATTTATTCCACTTAAACCTAGGTGGATTACAGATTTAAAAAAACATATTGAATAATTCACAAATTTAATTGACTGTTTCTGCAGTTATGTTACTTAAACAAAATGCACAATTCATCATATTCATTAAGAACGTTAGATGCCTAGACTTCATTTCAATCATAGAAAACATATCTAAAACCCTTAAAGGGACTAAATACAAGGCTTTGACAAACAAGTGGGTCTTCAACAGTTTTTTAAATGACATCTTTTTGTTACATAGCCTGAAAGAACCTGGCAAAGCATTCCATATCTGTGGACTGGATATAGGAATAGCCGCAGAATATGTTTTCATATGATGCACCCCATTTACTGATTCCATGGTTAGTTTCATTGCTGTATCTGATTGTAAAGTTTGAGTTGGAATATATTTCTTCAAAATTTATACCAAATACCCTGGCGCTTCCCTGTAAACCTTTTACTGTATATTCAATACGTTGTGAGCAATGCAATTGTTATAACATAGGGGAACTTTGTTCACACCATGATACCCCTGCAATCAATCTTGCTGCCATATTTTGAATTATTTTTAAAGGCCCATACCCTAGATTTTGCAATGCTAACAACAATGGATTGCAAAAAATCTATCTTAGAAATCACAAGGCTGTGCACTACGGTTTGAAAATTAGAGCCGAACAGCATTAGTTTTATTCGTTTTAGGGTCTGAAATTGAAAAAAGGCTCCCTTAATAATCTGAAGCACATGTCCTTGCTTAGTAAGGTGAGAGTCAAGAAAGGCACCCAACAATCTCATATGTATCAGTACTGGAAGTTTCATATCATACAACTTCACCTCCTGGTCAAAACGAGGAAGAGAAAAATTGCAAACACTGGCATTTATTGTGAAGCTAATAACCATTCTGTTAAAAAAAAAAACCAATCCCATGATACTTGTGTATAGTTGAACTCTGGTACCCAACAAAGGAGGATGGGAAGGGTGTGTGTGTATGTGGGAAACATGAGAGATTGTTTTTGTTTTCTTTGAGGTTAGAGGCAGTGGTATAGAAAGTGTAGGAGGCGCTTGGGGTGATGGCACCTTCCCCTCGTGCCCTCGCTCCTTCCCGACCCCACAACAAACTCTCACTCTCCCTTCTCCCCAATACCTCTAAATCTTCGCCACCATGAGTGGCTTTTCTCCAGCATGCTACTTGCACCAGCATTGGATTTCCCTCTGACATCACTTCCTGGCCCTGTGACCCAGAAGTGATTCAGAGGGGAGTCAGGCTGGCCCAAGCTACAGGCAGGAGAAGTTGCTCACACTAGTGAAGATCTACAGAGGCATGGGGGGAGGGGGATGGCACGAGCATGGTATGCTGTGGCGGGGTAGGAAAGTGCCATTGCCCCTACTGACAGTGCCCGAGGTGGTCTGTCACCCACCCCTTACTACACCACTGGGTACAGGAGAGGTTTGATGTGGGCAAGAAAGATGCTGAGTGCCTGAGTAAACCTAGCTGGCCCATTGGAAAAGAAACAACCAATGTTAGGGCAGTTATTTTCTTTATTCATTACTATTGGATACAGTATAATCTCGTTATAACGGACTTCAAGGGACCTGGAAAAACAGTCCATTATATCCAGAGTCCGTTATATTCAGAGTTGCATTTTAAAAAAAAACTTTATTTAGGTCAACTTGAAACAACGTTCAATCAATGAACAACAGTCACTGCACAACCATATCAGCAATATCAAGAACAAAATTCGGCAAAACATTGGTATGGCACGAAATGATTGCAAAACCAGAACACTAAAAGATGTTCTAAAGCAGTATTCTTCAACCGCTGGTCCGTGGACTGGTGCTGGTCCGCAGAAATTTCCTGCCGGCCCACAGGGCTGGCACGTGCATTGGGCCCGAGACAGTGTTCATCAGCTGCTGGTCCGTGGTGCGATCGATGTGGAGTTATCTTCGGGCCGGCTCCCTCTTCCTCAGTGCTGCAATGCACAAAGCCACGGGCAGCGGCTCCTACGCGTGGCCTGCGCTTGAACCGGAAGCCTTCTCTTTGACGTCGCAATGTCAAAGGGAAGGCTTCCATATGAGGCGCGGGACACATCTTTGTGCACTGAATCAGTGAGAAAGAGGGGAGCCGGCCTGAAGATAACACCGGGGGCGGTATAAAACGGCTAGGCCAGATGGGAGGGAGGGAGATAACAAAGGTAGGGGGAATGATTTTATTTTTAAATTTAGTGATTGAATTGTGTCAATTTTGAGAATTTACATCTGCTGTCTGTATTTTGCACTGTTTCTTTTTCTCGGGGGGTTGTACTGCATGCAGAGTCTTGAATCGTAGGGTTTCGTTTGTATATATTAGTACTTTTAGTTTTTGGTCCCGTATTTGCATAGGGGTTATTTGTGTTCTGGTAGGAATGAATGTTGAGAAGCATACAGTGTGCTTTGTGTAGTTTAATTTTGTGGTTAACCATTATGTGTTGTTAATAAGATTATATTGTGTGTGTGTATATATGAAAAATGAATGGAAAAAATGGTGTTACAATTAGTACTATTATGGGGCGGAGTCTGGGACGGAGATTGGGCAGGGTCTGGCCCACGACTTAGCTCAGTGTTCTTCAACCTCCGGTCTGCGGACCAGTGCCGGTCCATAAAATAATTCTTTTATTTCTGCCAGTCCATAGGTGTCAAAAGGTTAAAGAACACTGTTCTAAAGCATTATGTCGTACTGTAATGGAAAGAAAAATATTCTGTCATTTTCTTCTGGGCTGCATTTTGATATTATATCACCGGCATGCCACGCACCTTGTAGGCGGAGCCTGCATGTCCGTTATAGCCGAAGAAAACTACAGCTAAAAGCGGCTTTGGGAACCAAATTGGTTGCCTGTTATATCTGAAAGTCCGTTATATGCGAGTCCACTATATGTGATGATTTTCTGTATATTTATAATGGTGCATGGCTGGGACCAGCGGACCTCGTCCGCTATAGGCGAGGTTCCGTTATAAGTGAGTCTGTTATAACGAGATTATACTGTATTCCATGTATTTTTCTTTATGTGGTGATTCCATTTGATATACACTCTGCACTGTGTGATATAATTAAAATTTTAAAAAAATCAACAATCCCAAAAGGTTATCCAATAAAGCAAATGCTTGACAATCCACCACAAGTGATGCTCCCTGTGTGCCCTTTGGTGACAGCAGGTGGCATCAGCTTGGATTAGACAGCTCTGCGGGGATGTCCTGATGACTTCCCAGCAGTGGTACGATGGAATGGACTTTCAACAGCTTATTGGCCTTGTGCCACCAGTCGGTGCATGCTCAAAATTTGCTGTAAGTGTTGCATCACATCTTCACCCATCTGACCCTGGAACATGGAGTACGTGAGGGTCAGAGAATCTCACACACACATTTAGGACATACACATAAAAACAGGAGACATGCAAGAACCCTTGCTCCCTCCCCCAGAGATGCACACACAGGACATGTATCTGAAATCTGCCACAAGTAGAAAAACATAGAAAACAGATGGACAGGACACCTACTTGAACACCCTGCATGCTCAGACACAAGCAACCACTGTAAGATACAAAAACAAAGTAGACCCTCACCCAAGCAGGACAACAGACAACTTGCAGCTGTCCTCAGGCACCCTCAAGAGGAAGCAGGTCCCTAATCATTTACCTGAGCGGCATTCAGGAGGTGAATCCGATAAAAGATGATAGTAGATTTGTATTGTCTCTCTGCTTCCTGCAATCACAGGACAAAGGTTTCACCAACTTCCCTCTACTGACCCTGATATAGTACAGGTGTCCCTTATGTGAAATGATGTGTCCTTATGTATCACTTTTCTGTTAGTCACTGACCAGCTAACAAAAAGAAACCTTCTATAGTAAACTACAGCCCTGGAATTATCATGCCGCTACTCAAGATGATTTAACTGGCCAGTTTGTTTGCAGCTTTCCAGTTATTTTTAGTGGCATTTAACCAGTTATCTCCACTGGTTAGTGCTGAATTCAAAAACAGCTAACTCATGGGCATTCCAGGGACGGAGTCGGGTTAAGTGCTGATATTCAGCCCCTCATTGCCTAAGTAAACCGCTTAAATCTGGCTGTATAAACAGCAGTCCTATCTTTAAGCGGTTTGGCTTATGTAGTCAAGGGCTGAATATTGACTTAACCATCTATGTGTTACCTAGTTTTTAAAAAACCTGGATATTCAATGCTGGAGACCGGAAAGGGCCTGGCATTGTGAATATCTGGGAAAAATACCACCGGCCGAAGAGCAGGGGGGGATCATGTTACCCCTTTCAAGTTACTTTAATAATTCAGAAGCAGCTAGGAATTCTGGGCTCAATATTCAGAAAATACTGAGCTCCTAAATTTGTGCTCTGTCTTCAGCTAGGCTTAGGAGCATAGAGGGGCAATATTCAGCTGGCAATGATCAGCATATTTTTGGCCACTGTTGGCATTATCTCTAGATATTCAATACCAGGCCACATCTGGGCACCAACATTGAATAGCTGGTTATATGTAGCTGGATAACACCCAGTTAAGTGCAATATTCAAAACTTAACCAGATAAACTAAACCAGATAACATAAGAATAGCTATACTGGGTCAGAGCAATGGTCCATCTAGCCCATTATCCTGCTTCCAACAGTGGCCAATCCAGATCACAAGTACCTAGCAGAAACCCAAACCGTAGTAACATTCCATGCTACCAATCCCAGGGCAAGCAGTGACTCTCCCCATGTCTGTCTCAATAGCACAGTATATCGCATACTGTGTGTCCTCCGAGATTCCAGGTGTGCCGCAAGATGCCGGGAAGGAGGAGAGGAATTGGCACCGGCTGACTGTCTACAGGACGTATCTCTCGCAGTGAGAGGCAAATTCTGTAGGCAGTTAGCCAGCCTCTCCTTCTCTCTAAGCCTCTTCCCTTCCGGCACCCCCCACTGGCTGCTCAGGGCCCTGTCTGGAGAACCTTCGCGCATGCGCAGATATTGACATGATGACATAACACATGTGCGTGACATCATCGTATTGATGTCCATGCACTTCTAGATGCCCTCGAGCCGCGTCCACCATGTTTAGTGTGCTGTGGCTTCACAAAGTCTGCGAGACACAGCAATAGCAGACTATGGACTTTTCCTCCAGAAACTTCTCCAAACTTTTTTTTAAACTCAGCCACACTAACCACTGTTACCACATCCTCTGGCAACAAGTTCCAGAGCTTAACTATTCATTGAGTGAAAAATAACGAAAGCACTGTGTCCTATTTATCTGGTTAAACCTATCTGGACCATCCACAAAATAGCTATTTTCAGCTTAGGCATTACCTGGGTATATTCAATGGCATTAATGAATAACTAACTGAAAATATGGGTGGGCTGATTATTGTTTTTATGTTCATCTGATATTTTTTTGTTTTATATGTTTTTATTGTGCATGTTTTTATTTTGTAATCTGCCTAAGATATTATGTAGATAGCATGGAATATACGAGAGATCTTCAAAAAGTTTCCACATATATTTTTTTAAGCACTATTTATTAAATATCTCAAAAGCAAATTACATCACTTTTTATAAGAACATAAGCATCGCCTCTGCCGAGTCAGACCATAGGTCCATCGCGCCCAGCAGTCCGATCCTGCGGCGGGCCCCCAGGTCAATGACCTGTAAGTGATCCTTTACTAAGACATTTTATCCTGTATAGTACCCCTCTAATTATACCCTTCAATCCCCTTTTCCTTCAGGAACTCGTCTAATCCCTTTTTGAAACCCCAAATCGTACTCTGCTCTACCACTTCCTCTGGAAACGCATTTCAGGTATCCACCACCCTCTGAGTGAAGAAGAACTTCCTAGCATTTGTTCTGAATCTGTCTCCCTTCAATTTTTTTGAGTGCCCTCTTGTTCTTGTTGCCCCCGCCAGCCTGAAGAATCTGTCCCTCTCTACCTTTTCTATACCCTTCATGGTCTTGTAAGTTTCTATCATGTCCCCTCTAAGTCTCCGCTTTTCCAGAGAAAAGAGCCCCAGCTTCTCCAGCCTTTCACATGACATTCTACGACACGCCCTCTTACCACTTCTCCCACCTAACATTTCCCGCGAAAATATGAAAGTGCAGAAAATTTTTGAAGAAATATATAGATAGGATTAGAGGTAGGTTATAGGGATAGGATTAGAGACAGTACAGAATTAGTCAGGGACACTGTTCAGGCAACTAGGCCTGATGGGCCGCCGCGGGAGCGGACCGCTGAACGAGATGGACCTCTGGTCTGACTCGGCGGAGGCAACCTCTTATGTTCTTATGTTCTTAACCCTCGTAAGTATTGTAAATAAATAAATTTATTTGGTTAAGTGCTGCTGAATATACCTGGTTAACCCCAGACAAGCAATTTACCCCCTCCTTTACAAAGCCGCACTAGCGTTTTTATTTATTTTAAGAATTTCTATACCGTTTAAGACCTAACCACCAGTTTACATGATATTACGTACATAATATTGTAAGACAAAATAAAAACAGGTAAACATAAATTAACATATCCTAGGGAAATCAGCAATAAAAAATCAAAACGAAAAGGGGCTTATACAAACAGTTGTAGAGAGATTCTCAGAAGCCATCAATCATGAGGAGCAACATCTAGAAAAAGGCAAAGAATTCCTACGAGTGTCTGAGCTGTTACCACCATGGCCGGTGCTAAAAACGCTAGCATGGCTTTGTAAAGGAGGGGGTTACATAGCTAGGAGCCTCTTCTGGCTGTTTAAATTGCTTTGGTCCTGTATCCCTAGCGGACTAGGTCCTTTAAGGCTCTTATGTGGATGATTTACTTTTATGTGGATGATTTTAGTGTACCTTTGGAACTTTGATACTTTCAAATAAAGTCCATTTAGGAACATCGTCACTCCACAGAGTTTTTTTGGTTTTCTTTGGATATTGACTCCATAACTGTTCAGCTGAAAGTTCATCTAAATTTAGGAGCGCTAAAAGTTTTGCTCCTAAATTTAGGCCTGCCATTCGTTTGCCTGGATCTGAGCCTAATTTTTGAGCCTTAGGGCTCCTTTTACAAAGGTACGTTAGGGCTTTAACGCGCGGAATAGCGCGCGCGCTAGACCTTAACGCCAGCATTGAGCTGGCGTTAATTCTAGAAGCGTAGCACGGGTTTAGCGCGCTAAAATCCCGAGTGTGCTAAAAACATTAGCGCACCTTAGTAAAAGGAGCCCTTAGTGGTGAAAATCTGTGCTAAGCTTCTAACTTCTTCACCCTGCCCTAAATTCTCCCGTTACCACTCACTTTTTATGCTCTTAAAGTTGAGTTTAGTGAAGTTTTGAGTAAAACTTCATGTACTCAGCCACAGTAGATTTTCAGTTTAGGAGCATAACTGTCAAAGTTAGAAGCATAAATCCTTTGAATATTGGGCCCACCCAGCCCTTCTGTTGAATGCAAAGGAATACTGTAGTTCTGCTCTTTCTTTTAGCTGCGCAATCCATCCTTTAGAAGTGTGCTGAACGAGTTAGGATAAAACCTTGTAGTGTAACTTTGGCAAATTGTAACCTGTGAACTCTATATTATGTATGTTAGCCTGTAACCTGTCCTGAGCTCTTTGAGGAGGACGGGATAGAAAACGAATCAAATAAATAAATAAAAGCATGCTGACGAAAGTCTGCTTGTGGGTTTCCTGTCTGTCCCTTTGCAGTTACTCACAGTCAGCTGCTGCTGCAGGGCTTTCACTCTCTTCTGCAGTAATTCTGCTTCCCCCTGTGTCTGATTTTGGTGTTGGCCCATGGCTTTGGGAAGGATTCCGGCTTGGCTGGAGAGCTGGGAAAGGCTGTTCAGGGCCTCTTTAAGTTTAAAGACCTCCTTGGAGAGCTCTGTGATCTGAAAGAGTTAATCAAGCCATTTGGATCTGGGTGTAGAAACAATTCAGAGGCTGGTGACACCTTATACAAACAGATTGACCGAGGTACATACATATCAAGAGGCAAGTTCATCAATAAATCTTTTAGTTTAGAAGATGCAATCAGCCTCTGTATCATTTTCGCTACTACTACAGACTTGATGTAAATGTCCCTCTGGAAGTTTCATCAGCTAGTGATTGGTACTGATCTGGAGGAAAGCAATTACTGATTGCTGCTTCAGGTCAGAAAGAAGGTAAAAACGATTTGCTGTTTCAGTTTTCAACACTTCTTTGAAAAGCAAGCTGAAAAGCACCAAAATTAGGGTTGCCAGTCTCTGATTGGCTGAGGTGCCCCAGGCTCTTCCAAAGGGAGGAGCCCGAGGCACCTCAGCCAATCAGGGCCTTAGGCCTCTCCCCGTGCATCAGATGATGCACTGGGGTGGGGCCTAAGGCCGCTATTGGGCGGCGGCTGGCTGGAGCAGCAGAAGCAGGAGGACTTAACTCCTTCTCCCGAAGAGAAGACCGTTGGTGTAGGAGCAGGAGGGTGTAGGCACCCCTCCTGCTCCTGAAGATGGGAGCCTCGAAGGAGCAGGAGGGGCAGGGCACCCCCTCCTGCTCCCATCTATTTTAAAGGAACCGGGGTGGGTGGTCAGAGCCCGACCGCCTGGGCCGACCAGAGGTGGGCCGGGGGGATGGGAAGACTAGGAGCAGGAGGGACTGAGCACTCCTCCTGCTCCCAACTTTTTGGTGCCGCAAGGGTCGTGCTGGGAGGGGGCAAGGGCCGTACCGTCATGGGGAGGGAAGGAGTGCGGATGAGGGCTGTGCTGGTTGGGGGTGTGGGGCACGTTTGTATGTGGGGGTACTTTTGACAGGCTTGCCTGTCTTTTTTATTCATTTTTTTTATGGGGCATGTGCCATGGAAAAAACTGAATAAAAAAGACAGGTAAGCCTGTCAAAAAACCTGCAGACCTGTCGGTAACTCAGTTACCAACAGGTCTGCAGCAGTCGGGTTTGTCAGTAGTAAAACCTGACTCAAAATAGCCAAGCAATTGTTAGTGAATCAGTCGCTTGGCTATTTTGCATGGGGTTTTACTAATTTGCATGGGAGGATTGGGATCGGATCACTATAGGCCTTAGTGAATAGTGCAGGAGGGAAATTTGGTCGCAAAGGGCTTGCAAACCGATCGGTACACGATCGATTTGCTTAGTGAATCTAGCCCTTAAATAGTATGAAGAAATCTGAGCACACCTTTCTGTATAATTCACCTTCCCTTGCTCCATCCTTTTTTTGTTGTACCTACAGTACCTCTGAAATCTTTGCACAAGCTTTAACCACTGCTCAGATTTCTTTGAAAATTGTTTCCACTCTGTTTAAAGGCACCAAAGAAAAGCAAATATTTTATGCTATTATTTTCACTTGCAAAGCGATACTATACTTCAGTTTGTCTAGATTTATATACCCAGGTGCATAATCTGAAAAATCTCACTCTTCGGGTCACTTAGGGCTCCTTTTACAAAGGTGCGTTAGGGCCTTAAGGCGCGGAATAGCGTGTGCTAAAATGCCACACGCGCTAGCTGTCACCGCCTCCTCTTGAGCAGGCCGTAGTTTTTCGGCTAGTGTGCGCTAATCCGGTGCGTGCACTAAAAACGCTAGCGCACCTTTGTAAAAGGAACCCTGAATCTCACTTTTTGGGATCGCCATCACTCATCTCCTGAGTTGGGTTTGCATGCTTCTTGATTTCACTACTCTACTCTCATGCAAGGAAATGATTGCTGCCAACCTTTTTGTCCTTTTCTTTAACCAGGTTGGCTGAGTCTTCAATATGTTGGTGAAGCTCCTGAACCCTCTGCGACTCGGACTTCAAATTCTCCAGTTGCTTTTGGACAGCAGCCAACTGGTCCTCGGCTGCGTGTTTCTCACTCTTCATGAAGAGAGCCTCTCTCTGCACCTGGAACACTTCCGTGCAGGTCTTCTCATGCTTTTTCATCATATCATTGAGCTTCAGGTTCAGTGTGTTTACCTCTGCCTGCAAGGAGCACCTGATCTGCTCATGTTCCTGCAGAGTAGTTGTCACATCTTTCTGGCTCTCAAGCTCTTTCTGTAGCTGACACACTTCCTGGTTCTCTTTGACCAGATCTTGCTCTAGTTTGCTGACTTTTGATTTCAGTTCTTGGATGCTGACCTGAAGGGATTCCTTCACCTTTGTGTGCTCCATGATTGGAATGGCTTCCTCTATATGCCGCTCAGCATTTTTCTGTAGCTGGGCCCTTTCCTGCTGAACTGTATTGTATCTCTTTTGAAGTTCTTGCAGTTTTGCATTGGCCTCAGTTACTGACTCATTCAGTTTCTCTACAACATCACTGTGGGTTTGTTCAGAAATGGATGTGGAGTTCAACTGCTCCTTCAAGGACCCCAGCTCCTTCTGGCTCTTCTCGTGCTCGGCTTTCAGCTTGTCATACTTTTTTTTAACTTTATTGTGTTGTTTAATCTGCTCGCTTAGCTGTGTCTTAAGTTCTCGGCACTCCTCAGTCTCTTTGAAGGATGCTGATGGTCCTTCCAAACAGTGCTCCCTCTCTTCCAGAGACTTCCTCAAAGTTTTCAGCTCCTCTTCAGCCTTATTGTATTTGTCAAGTAGCAAAGCCTTCTCCTTGGTCACTTCTTCCAAAGAGCTGCTGAGAGATACACTCCTTTCTCGCTCTTCTGGAGAAGGATGTTGTGCTGATGAACCTTCTGCAGTATTAAGCCTGCTTTCCAGTTCTTGCACCCTGGTGTCCTTTTGCCTTAGATCTTCTACAGCTCTCTGCAAGTCCATCTTCACCTTTTCTAGTTCTCCTCGGAGTCTTTCTGCCTCTTCCTTTTGAGTAATCAGGCTCTCACTCTCTTCCACTGATAAGATGTCCACTTGAATCTGCTCTTGGAGCATCTCCACCTCAGCCATGGCCTTTTTATACTTAGCCTGGCTATCCATTAACTTTCTGATCAGCTCTTCTTTGCCTTCTGCTTCTAAATTAATTTCTCCATCCAAATCTCCAATTCCCTCTGAATTCAGTCCTAATGTCTGAAGTTTTGTTTCAGGACCACTTTCCTTCAGAGCTTCCTTCAAAGCCTGGAGTTGCTTCTCATATTCTTCTTTCAGCTGCTCATAAGCCTCTATGGGCACTAGCTTGCAGGATGCTGCATTGTCTTCTACTGATATCCCCTGCGGGACCTTCAATGAAGCCTGAGCCTCCAGGTATTGCTCCTTCAACCTGTCAAACTCTGTCTTCAGGGAGTCATACAGGATAATGGGGATGAAGTCTGCTGAAGCTTCCATGTCCATGTCATCCTTCTCATAGTTCTCTAGAATCTGCAGAGATTAGAAGAAGAAAGAAGTTAGTTGGAACTCTGCATATAAAAGTGTTTATTCAAAGCAGGCTTTTTATTGTTTTGCAATGGAAAAGATTTAATGGAACGAAGGTAAGCTGCATTTTACACTCTGAGAGGTTGCTACTGAATGGCTCTTACACACTCAGCCGCATAAGTGCTCTCGTTTGGAAATTAGCCGCCAACAAACAGACACATTTTGGCCTTGTAAGTTTAAATATGTATCTGTATAAATTCACAAAGGGCCAAGGGTATTCCAGCCGTGGAGAGTGGCAATATTCAACTGCTGTCTGCAGAATGTATCAGTTTAAGCTTAAATGCAGAAATAATGAACCTAACTTGAATAACTTACCTGTATAAAGTTATGATTCAAGATATACATATAATTTATCCATAAAGTTATGAGTGCATATTTATTGGTCTGACTTATGTGGATAGGATGATTGAAATCTGAATAAAGATGGATATTATATTCATATATTTTTTCAGCAGCAACATCCCAGCTGAATATTGACCTCCCTGCTGGCAGGTTATGCAAATTCACCATGCATCGATTTTCAGTCCATAGATTGTGGCATGCTGAAAATCCATATAACTGCTCTGCTAGAGCAGAGTTAGAGCAGAGAGAGAGCAGGAGCTATAAATGTAGTGATGATGTTCAGCTACTATACAGGTGGAGGGGCATAATAAAAAAAAAGTCTAAGTCCCCTTTTGGCCTAAGGCCTTTAACGTTGAAAGTAGAAGCAGGGAAAATGTCCATTATCAAAAAAAGTCCAAAGGAGGTTTTTTTTTTATAATGGCCTGCCTCTACGTTCAGCTGTTTAAACACTCAGACCACCACAATTACTACATATAATGAACCCAAAAAAAGCCTAAGTCCCAAACGCCCAAAACAAGGGCTTTTAGGTGAAGGAGGAGCCAGTCCTTCGCCTAAAAGCTGGATTCTGTAACCGGTGTCTGTCAAAAACGGTTCAAAGACAACGGTGCGAAAGACAAAAGCGTGCGCCGACAATTGAGCGCAGCACGCGCCGCCGCACCGCTCTAAATTACAGTTTTTAGGGGCTCCGACGGGGGGTTTTGTTGGGGAACCCCCCCAGTTTACTTAATAGACATCGCGCCGGCGTTATGGGGGGTTTGGGGGGTTGTAACCCTCCACATTTTACTGTAAACTGAACTTTTTCCCTAAAAACAGGGAAAAAGTGAAGTTTTCAGTAAAATGTGGGGGGTTACAACCCCCCACAACGCGGCGCGATGTCTATTAAGTACAGTGGGGGGTTCCCCACACACACACCCCCGTCGGAGCGCTAAAAACAGTAATTTAGAGCGGCGCGGCGGCGCGTGCTGCGCTCAATTGTCTGCGCATGCCTTTGTCCCAGCGCGCTTTTGACCTGACACCGTCAAAAACAACACCGGTTACAGAATCCATTCCCCCTACAACGATCAGGGCAAGAGAGATCCCAAGCCCTCCTGCCCTGTGGTACCCCGAACCCCTGACTAAGATCGGGGCATGAGGGAGCCCAAGCCCTCTTGCCCCGCCGACTCCCTGACCGTCCCCGACAGCATCGGGGGCAAGAGGGAGCCCAAACCCTCCTGGCCCGGCGACTGCCCACCCAGCCAATCTGATGGGGCCAGGAGGGAGCCCAAGCCCTCCTGGCCTGGCGACACCCAATACGCCCCACCCCCAGTAAAATAAAGGCAGGAGGGATCCCAGGCCCTCCTGCCCTTGACGCACTCCCCCGCCGACCCTTCGATCCCCCCACCCCCAATCCCCCCGTACCTTTAAATCGTTGGCCGGACGGACGGGTGCCAAGCCCCTCCGTCCGGCAGGCTAGCTATCCGTTGAATGGCTGGCCTTAGGGCCTGATTGGCCCAGGCAGCTCAAACCTTGCCCATGGGGCCTGAGGCACCTGGGCCAACTGGAATAGGCCTATTAGGCTTACGCCCCTCCTGTGGGTGGGGTTTGAGACGCCTGGGCCAATCAGGCCCTAAGGCAAGCCATTCAAGGGATGGATGGCCTGCCGGACGGACGGTCTTGGCACCCGTCCGTCCGTCCAACAATTTAAAGGTACGGGGGGAATGGGGGTGGGGGAATCGAGGGGTCGGCGGGGGCAGTCACCGGGCCAGGAGGGCTTGGGCTCCTTCCTGGCCCCATTGGATCGGCCGGGTGGGCAGTTGCCGGGCCAGGAGGGCTTGGGCTCCCTCCTGGCCCCATCGTAATCGGCGGGGGGAGGGGGGTTGGGGATCGCCGGGGCAAGAGGGCTTGGGCTCCCTCTTGCCCCCGATGCTGTTGGGGATGGGCGGGGCAAGAGGGCTTGGGCTCCATCTTGCCCCATTGCTGTCAGGGGTTCGGGGTGTCGCTGGGCAGGAGGGCTTGGGCTCCCTCCTGCCCCATCGTAATCGCCGGGGAGGGCTGATCACTGCAGGAGAGATGGCTCGTCTCTCCTGCCGGCGATGGTGATTGCCCACCCTTCTCCGAACTGCGGCACTTTGGGGTGAGGATCGCCGACAGGGGAGAAGCCCTGCCGTGATGCTCACCCTGAAGTGCCGCGGTTTTTAGGGGGGTGGGCGATCACCATTGCAGCAGGAGAGATGAGCCATCTTTCCTGCTGCGAATGTTGCTGTAGGTTGCTGGGGCCGCTGAGCTGCAGCGATCAGCTCAGCGGCCCCTTTTTGGCACTTAAACCTGTTTTGACTTGGTCTAAGTCAAAACATATAAGTGCCGACTAGGCAACCTACCTAAAGTTTTGGTTATACCTGCTGCATGCCTAGGTCTAGGTCGGCCCACCTCCCGCCCACGGCCTACCCTTCCCGTCCTCTAAAAATGCCTCTTTTCGCTCTATATGTTTAGAGGCAGGGGAAAGGCCTAAGCTGGTTTTAGATATGTCTAAAACCAGCTTTGATTATGGATACTTGGACGATCAGGCTTTTTGATCATCCAAGTACCCATTTAGGCCACTTTTTAGACTTTTTTTAAAAATTATTATGAACCCCATAGCTTCTAGCTTCTGCATTTACTTTAGGTCTGCTTTTTGTGGATAATGGCCAGCTGCCAGCTGTGCAAGTATATTCAGTGCTGTTCACCATCCATACTGCAGTGCTCAACATATGTAATTTTTTAATGTTCAAATCTGTTTTTATTGTGGTATAAAGACAAATTAAACAAATGCAGAACAGTCCAACAAGCAACCAACAATAATAAATGTGCAGTTAAGGAAATACAACTCTCCCCCCCCCCATACCCAAACCCTACCTCCCCAGAACCCCTCCTCCACCCCTTTCCCCCCTGTGCTAAGATCAAAAGAGGAGGGACCATTAAGGTCTCAAGCATTCCAGAGGCCCGTACTCTTGTGGATGTAGCTGGCTTTGAAAATTGACCCCATGTGTGAAAATACATTTTTATTCAAAGGAGAATTTTCCTTTTTTTTAATCACTACATTTCTATTTGCCTTTTTTCTGATCATGCCTATAAACCTCCAGCAAGTAAGAAGCTATATAAGAGAGGAAGAAAGAGGGGGAACTTTGTAACCTTCTGCATCTACCTCTATGGAGAATGGTATCACACTGCTGTGATCCTCTCCCTGCCATTTCCTAGCTGTAGAGATGAGGTGGAGGAAGGAGAACAACCAAAGAGAATGGAGGAAGAGATGCAGAATTACCTGGATTTTTTCCTGCAACTCTTTGTTCTGTGCCGTCAGGGACAGCACCTGCTCCTGCAGGGTAGCCAACAGCCCATCCAGTGATGGATCCTGAGATTTCTTTGAAAGTAACATCTCTGCACCTGAAAGATGTTACAGTGAAACAGGGCTGCCAAGAGACAAAGCCTGGCCCAGGCAAACAATGTTGAGAGTTTAGCCCCATCCTGCCCCTGCTCCCCTCCCACCGGCAGCAACTCTCACTTGCGGCCTGTGGCTGACCGGGAAACCTCCCTTCTGCCACACCCTGCCGCTTCTCATGTAACTTCCTGATGTGGCAGAGGGGAGGTTCCCAAGATTCCCGGACAGCCACAATCAACATGTGAGAGTTGCTGCTGCCGCCGCCACTGCAAGTGATCCCTTTAGAGAGAGGCTTGTTAAGGGAAGGAGGGGAATGAGCTACAGGACCATGGAACCCAGGATGGTTTTTCTATGGCTGGCGCCAGGCCCCCCTTGGAGTTTGGGCCCAAGGGAATCTTGTCCCCCCTTCCTCTCTCCCCAATGGCCCTGCATTGAAACCACAGACTCTGCCATCCTCAGAGAAGATTTTTGCCGCCAGGATCACTCCTCTACAAATTCCTGCAGAGTCTTCCCAATTGATGCCTAGGGTGGGGACCATAAATTAGTGTATGGCCTCAGTTGATGTTGCATGGGGCTATGCTGGTTAGAGAATTTACACAACATGTATACTGAGGCCTCAAGCTGCACTATCCTAAGGATAAAGATGCTCTGACTGGCCTGAAACCGGCAGTCCGCTGTGATGAAAGGCTATTCCTCTGTCATTTAGTTACCAGGTGACTGGTAAGTTTAAGGTTGTGCACCAAGAGGAAATTCTCTATATGGCGCTGAATATTAGATGCTACTTCTGAAATGACTTTTCAGCACAGAAAAGTATTCTAATGGATACAAGGTGTTGAAACAGGGCAAAAATAGCAAATTTGCGTGAAAACTTAAGGGATTTCTTTTTAAAGATGCTTTTAGTGATTAATTGATTTTTTACATTTTATATTGAATCTTTTTTGCAGTCCATATCAAATTTCTGCACCTCTCCCTACTGTTTTTATCCTTAAATGTTTCTTTTAAATTGAATTGTATTTCTTCCCATTACCTTACCTATTGTCATCACGTATGTTTATTGTCTTATTGTATATGTTTAGTCATGTTACGTGTTTTAGGCTATTTTGATTTGTTTTAAGTTGTTCTAAATATGTATTTTTACCCTAAATCTGTAATTGATGATGTACATCGCCTAGAACCTGGAATAGGCGATTAATCAAATCTTATAATAAACTTGGAAACTTGGAAAACACACTCAAGCACTCACTTACAGAATAGTGCTTAAGAGGCTCATTTTCAAAAAATGCAGATGTCCCAAAAACTGGTCAAGCAAGACAGGAGAGACGTTTCCACACTTCAAACACGACTATGTAATTGTTATTTTAGTGTGTCTTGTATATATTGCCTCATTATTCAATTTTTTTAAATATGTATTTTCTTGGTGTAATTATTTATGTTTTATGTTACTTTGTAGGCTCCTGAGGAAGGCGATTAGGCCGAAACACATACCTGTCGAGCCATCGCACTTATTAGACAGAGGTCTTATATTAATAAAGTTTGCACACCAGTATTATTGAACATCTCCACTGTTCTTGTGATGTCCAAAAAACGGCATAAACCGGCACTTGGGCATCTTCATTGTTAAAACATCCAAGTGCTGATTTTCAAACCCGACTTTCTAGACATCTTGCGAGGTGACCCAGCCATTCTGTGTCCATAATTCAAGGGGGTATATTGGAGGTGTGTTATGGGCAGGCTACGACGTGAATGTCTTGGAGCGATAATCAAACCTTTCCCAGGATGGAACTTGAATGTTTGGAGCTAGGTCTGTTTTAAAAAGCATCTAAGTGCTAAAAAGATGCCCAAACTGACCAGTTGACCACTGGAGGGATTAAGCAATGACCCCCCCTATGCTCCCCCAGTGGTCACTAATCCCCTTCCATCCCACCAAAATCTGAATGAAAAGGTGCATACCTGTCTCTAGAACAGCAGCACCTGGTGTGGGAAATCCTAATAGACATCACAGAGGTATAGGTGGGCTAGTGAGCCATAGCAAGGAGGACCCAGGCCCATAAGCTACTCTAACCCTACTATATTGCCATATGGGTACCACCTGTAGCCATAAGGGCTATTGGGGGTATTAGACAGGTGGGTATAGTAGCTTTGGGGGAGTTTGGGAGGACTCGCCATACATTAGAAGGGGGTTATAGTGAGATGTACTTCTGACACCCTTTATTTGAAGTTCACATAAGGTGCCCCACTGCTCTGTTAGCATGTCTATGTAGCCAGTCTATTACAATGCTGGCTTCTCCCATATCCAAATGGTCTGGATTTGGACATTTTCATGATTGAAAATGCCCCCCAAAGTTAGGTGTCCTAAGGTTGGATGACCTGATGGCCAAGATGTCTAAGTAGGTGATTTTTGTGGAAAAAATTTGGACGTCTAGTGGTTTCGAAAATGGACATTTTCGAAATTCAGATTTTGGACGTACTTCTCAGGACATCCAAAGTCGGACTTAGATTCACTATCAAAAATGTCCCTCTGAGTGTTTCTATGCAGATCTGCAAAGGAAGTGTAGGCATGGGCAGGCCAGGGTCTTTCCTTATGGAGATGGCTTGGGGAAATCCACTATTTATTCCTAGGACAAGCAGCATAAAATCTGTTTAACCACTTGGGGGTCTATTTAGGTACTTGGGACCTTTGTTGGCCACTGTTGGAAATTCCCAGTGTGGCAATTCTTATAAGAACACAAGAATTGCCGCTGCTGGGCCAGACCAGCAGTCCATCATGCCCAGCAGTTTTTATGTGAGCCAAGTATAGGACAGTCAAGCCATTGTGGCATCACTGGTAAGGTTGGCTCTTAGGCATTAGTGGAATGAGGCATTATGACATCACAATCTCAGCTCTGGAATGTTGCTACTCTTTGGGTTTCTGCCAGGTACTTGAGACCTGGGTTGGCCACTGTTGGAAACAGAATACTGGGCTTGATGGATCTTCGGTCTGTCCCAGTATGGCAATTCTTATGTTCTTATGGGTATCCACACTGGGATTTACACCTGATTTTAGTTGGTGTAACTTCTTGCGCCCAAAGTTGAGTGCAGATCCCAGCACTATGAGCTATTATATAAAGGGCGCCAATTCTAGAACATCCATTAGAATACTAGCACTTATAGTACATTTGAGCCTGCCACATTACAAACATAAATGCTAACTGTGCACTCAGTGGTATTCTATAACCAGGGGTATAGCTATGAGGGGAGGGCCTTGAGGGCATTTGTGTTTGGGGCCCCTGGCTTTGGAAATGCTCCTTCACTTGTGACCACTGCATCAGGCCTCCCCCTTCCCCTGCCAAGCATGCTCAGTTTATGCAAAACTGAGCATGCGGAGGGGGGTAGGCCTGGCCCACTTTCGCAGAAACTGAGTTTGAGCGGGAGGGGAGGCCTGGCAAAGAGGTGGCAGTGACCACAGGTGGACAGAGCACTTCTGCTGGTAGGGTTGAGGACCCACACCAGCTCAGGCATGTGAGATCAAGGGGGCACAAAAAGCAGTGGCAGAGTGAGGAAAACTTTGTGCCCCTCCACCTTGTGCTCTGGCATCCCCAAAATTGAAGGTCTGGCTACATGCCTGTCTACAACACGCACGCACAACTGCTTTAGGGTGTAAATACAAACAGGTGGTCACAGAGGGAGGATCATGGGCAGGTAGTGGTGTAGCAAGGGTGGCACCCAGGGCGGTGGTGCCCCACCCCCGCTCCCCTACTTCTTCTCGACACCCCCCCCCACCCGCCACATGAATGCCACCCCTTCTCTTCCCCCATACCTTCACGAACTTGCTGCCCACATCGTGTTGGCTATTTCTCTGACATCACTTCCTAGGTGCGGGGCCTAGACGTGATGTCAGAGAGCGGCAACACCGACGCATGCAGCAAGTTTATAATGCTGCTCACGCAGGGAAAATTAAAGAGGTTCGAGGGAAGGGGAGTGTGGTGGAAGGGTGTCAGAAAGGAGCAGGGGGGAGTGGAGAGGAGGATGGTTGCCAGCATCCCTACCAAGATTGCACCCTTACTATGCCACTGTGGTCAGAGTGTGGGTGTGTCCAACATTTATGTAATGTAATGTAATGTAATTTATGCATGTAACTTACATAAAACTAAGTTACTTGCTTATGTGCCACATTTAGGTGAGCCCATTTACGCTTACTATTGACATGGGGTAAGTGGGTGTGCCTAAATTTAGGCATGCAGACGGCATCTTACACTAGCATTCTATAATGGAATCTGGGTGCCCAAGTGTCATTATAGAATTTGTGCTCAGTACGCTGCATCTGGGTGCTTAACACTATGTTACAGAATTGTCCCCACAGATTTTAAGCTAAAACCAGCAACTCCACCCCCAAGGAACCAGACTGATCCTCAGATTTACAAGAGGAATGTCAGCGGTGTGTATCCTTTTCACCTCAGAGGGCCCAAGGCGGTATACAAAGAGGCTTTCTTCTGTAGGTAAGCACCCATTTACTTGAAGAATCCCTTTGGAAAGTGCCCCTTTGATGTCAGCACTGCAACAGAACAGTCAAGTCTTTGCCCTTGGAAGGTCTGCTGCCTTCTTCAGTCTGGCCAGTGCATGCCTTAAAATTGACCCCCATGCCAGCTCAGGCAAGTAATAAGTGTAGGAGTCTCTTGTTCATTTAGAATAAGAAGAGAATTGCAGTACCTGAGAATTCAAGCATTTCTGCCTCTTCATCCTGCAAAGTATCAATGTCATAGCTGGAATTCTCCTTTTCAATCTAAGGCAAACAGAGCAGAAGATCAATGTGCCAGATGTGACTGTTCCTCATGTCTATCTGTCCTTAAATATTGCTGAAATCCTGGGAGGTTTGAGCCACAGGAGCTCACCCAGGTGACTTTTCTCACTAATCCGCGTACTATAGCTAATCCTCTAATCTACTCTTCCATTTGTGAGTTGCACAAACCTATACAAGCTCAAGACGACAGATCCAAGAGGAAGTGGGAAAGTAGGGGGGGGGCATGGAGAAGCAAGGGGAGAGGCCTAGAAGCAATACAGAGGCTGAAACAGTTAATCCTCCTAACCCGTCCCCTAAAAGAAGCAAAAAACTTTTAACCAATAAGGATGAAAAGAGGGTCGGCAAATGGAAGGAACTTTGTATTTGTCCTTCCATCACATCTGCAGCGATGTAGTAATGGTGGAGGAGGGGGCCTTGGGGGCCCAAGCCTCCCCATTCTTGGCTCAGGCTCCCCCAGTGGCAGTGCATATGCTGTCCAGCATTCCCCCGCTCCCACCCTACAACCTGTGAAATCGGGTGTATCTCTGCCTTCCCTCCTCCTTGTGGCATAGTGACTCTTTCTCTTTCCCCCACCCCAAATGCTGCCACTGCAGTTCTCCCATGTCAGCTCTCAAGGCACTCTTGCCAGCCCCAGAAGCTTTCTCTCTCCAGCATCTGACAGGAAGCTGTTCAGCGAGAAGAGGCTGAACTGCATTGGCAGCCATGTGGGGGAAAGTGAAAGAGACACTGGACCGTGTGGAGGAGAGAAGGGAGAGACACACTGGATCATAGAAGGTAAAAGAGGGGAAAAATGTATGATTCCCTGGGAGTGTCTCTATAGAGAAGGAATGTCCCCAAGTCTATCCCTGGGCCCTCCTAAATTGGATGGCTGGATACACCCTTGCATCTGAGTACTGAAAAATGATGAAATATGTTGTTGATTTGAAATCTCTGCCATATTCAAGATCTGTGGTTTTCTCTTTCATTATATGCCGCTCTTTGGGATATACTAGAAGCTTCTGAGATTGAATGAAGTGACCTCAACCTGCCTAATACCATTTCTCATCTAAAATGGCAATGCAGTCTACAAATATAAATCAATTAGTAAAAGAAAAAAAAAGGAACTACAATTTAGACAAGAGAGAAAACGAAAACAGAGAATATATAGTGAATAAAGCAAAATAACAAGTAATATTAAAGTTGAATGGAAATTAGACTAGATCAAAAGCAGAAGAAAAAAGGTAGGTATTTGTTCATTAGGAAAAGAAAGCTCAAGGCACAGGTGTTTTGGAAGTGAGTTCCAGAGAGACAGTGCTAGGTAGAACATAGCTGAGATGCAAGTTGACCCAAGATAAGCTGAGAATACATTAGGAATATGTAAATGGCTATCACTAAGGGAAGAGCATATCGAATGATGACAGAAGACAAACTGGAATTCCTAACTGTAGTGTTTTGTGAGTTAATGATGTGAGATTTTTGAAATTTATTTGGTAAGTTGCTGGTAACCACTGGTGCTGAATCAAAAGAAGTGTGACATGATCAAAGTGGGTCACATGACAAAGAATTTAAATGATTTCTATAAATATATTATACCGAGAGGTCTAGATACCTTCAATCATAAACAATCCACTCTAACAGGGAAGTCTAAAATCTACATTCGGCATTAAAGAGCTGCTTTAATCAATGTTCACTGGCCCTGACTTTGTTTCTGGTTGCTTAATCAATGGCACAGAAGTTATAAGAGTATTTAAGATAAGTAATAGTCTGCTAGTACTCTTCAAATCGTCAGGGTGGTCTACTATATAAATATAAATCAATGAACTATTTGGACCTCGATATGAAGTTTTAAATGAAAATATGAAATAAGTTAAAATAATTTAAAAATTAAAAAAGTTAACATAAAATCAATGAAAGAAAAATTAATCAGAATAATTATCATTCAGGTTTTTTGGCCAATGATTGCATGATGGAGCATAACTACTAACGTTGACTATGCTGAAAGCACTAGTCGGTGATACGACTTGCATAGCGCTCCTTACTCTGAGGCCTTTTTCCTGAAATGAAATTTAAATTGATTAAATCAGCTCTTTAATGCCGAATGTAGATTGTAGACTTCCCTGTTAGAGTGGATTGTTTATGATTGAAGGTATAAAAGAGTTTGAATGGCCATGTTTTGCACTGATTCTGTAGAAGTACCTCTAGCAGGGACAGGTGGCTTTGCAAGGTTGCCACCTCTTTGCTGAAACGATCGCTCTCTTCTTCCTTGTCAGCTAGTTGCTTCTGGAGATCCCTGATCTAGCAGGTAAAAAAATCCAGACGAGCAACTAAATCAGTATTAGCTTCTTCATCTTCCACGACATACTGTACACAATAATGCAAAACTTGGATGACTAGTGTTATATCAGCAATTCATTTTTTCATCTGCCGTGTACCTGTTTCTCCGTGGAGCTCCCATCCAAGTCTTTCTGCTGGAGGGCACAAAGTGACAGAACATATCAGGGTTATGAACTATTTCACCATGCACCAAAACTTATCATCAGTACTTCATACTCAGAATCAATATGACATATCAACCTTCTGAGTCCCTTTTCCTAACAGGCCACTGAGATGCCACAGTGACAGCCATTAATCCAGGCTAATTGCTAATGCCCTACACTAATAATCAGTTTACCATACTGTACATAAGAACATAAGCCGGGCCTCTGCTGAGTCAGACCAGAGGTCCATCGTGCCCAACAGACCGCTCGCCCTAACTCTTCAATTACTCACTGAGACACTGCATTTGACTGGGTTTTGAGTATCCTTGCAAAGCTTTTAAACGTAGAAACATGATGGCAGATAAAGGCCCTTTGGCCTATCTCGTCTGCCTAACCATACCATCTACTATCCCCTTCTCTCCCTTAGAGATCCAATATACTTGTCCCAAGCTTTTTTGAATTCAGAAACACTTTTTGTGTCCACCACCTCCATCAGCAGGCCTTTCTATGCATTCACCACCCTTTCCATGAAAAAGTATTTTCTGAGGTTACTTCTGAATCTATTATTCCCTTTCACCCTCATCCAGTTCCCCCTCATTCCAGAGTTTCCTTTCAATTGAAAGACTTGCCTCATGCGCATTTATGCTACACAGATATTTAAATGTCTCTATCATTCATATCTCCCTTCTCCCGCCTTTCCTTTTTTTTTTTTTTTTTATAAATCTTTATTGACTTTTAAATACAAATGATAAGTCATACAAACTACATGAAAACACACTATTAACTATACAATTGATACACTAAACAATCATCTTCTCCCCTTCTTATCTTAATTAATAAAGAAATAATACATATGATATGATTCCTCTATTATAATGAAATAATTTAACTCCTTAAAATACGTTTCCCCCCCTCCCCCTCCACCCTCCCTGGATATGCAAGGATTCTAATGAAAAAAGAAAGAAAGAATCTTTTTGAAGGTGCAGTCTTCAGAATTGTACACAATATTCTACATGAGGTCTCACCAGAGTCTTATCCAGGGCCATAAATACCTTATGGAGAATAAGTGATAAAGTATGTTTGTATGTATTCATCTATAAGCATATGCATGGCCGCCTTTCAAGCAAAACCCAGGATTAAATTAACCTAGAGATTAAGGGCTAGATTCTTAAAACTTCCCATTAGAAACCGATGGGCTGCTGTCGCAGCTGTTATTGTAGCAATTTTTAAAAAGCAAGTCATTCTCAAAAAAGCCCATTCATGCAAATGAGATGGCGGAGAGTAGTGAAGATTCACTAAATTTGCATGTGCCCATCGCTGGTGATAGCGATGGGCATATGCACAGAATAAATGCAACCCCCCCACCCCCCAACAAATTGAGTCACCGAAGTCAAGTAACCCACCACCTGACACCCACCCTCTGGCAGCGGGAGAGATGCCCACTCCCTTCCGACGACACCAAGCAACCCCCCATCTGACATCTCCCCCCGGCAGCGGGAAAGATGCCCATTCATGCCACCATGCAACGCCCCCCCCTGACATCCTCCAACAGTGGGAGAGATGCCCTCTCCCTCCTGCCGCCAAGTGCCCCCTGGCACCGGGAGAGATGCCCACTCCCTCCTGCCCCTGACATCAAGCAACCCCCTACCTGACAATCCCCTCCCCCCCCGCAGCGGGAGAGATGCCCACTCCCACCGCCACAATAAAGCAACCACTACACCTGGCACCTCCCAGCAGCAGGAGAGATACCCACTCCCTCCCACCACCGCCATAAAGTGACCCTCCATCTGACACCCCCCGGCAGTGGCAGAGATGCACACTCCCTCCGGCTGCCGACAACTCTCCCCCGGCAGTGGGAGAGATGCTCACTCCCTCCTATGCTGCTATCAAGTGACCACCCCCACCCAATACCTCCCCAGTAGTGGGAGAGATGCCCACTCCCTCCCCGGCAGTGGGAGAGATGCCCACACCCTCCCACCACCACTCAACTCCTCTCCAAAATGGCAGGCCTTCCCCTCCCCATCTGGGCCAATCAGAGCCTTAGACCCCTTCCAGGATGCCATTTTGAAGAGGCAGGCCTGCTGGCCAGAGGAAGTAGGCATCCCTCTGGCCAGCCATCGTAAGGGAAAGGGAAAGGGCGGGGGGTTGTCGAAGGGCACGGGGGGTGTCGGGAGGGATGCGTGGCGGCAGGAATGGGCATCTCTCCCACTGTCATGGGGTGTCGGGTGGGGGTGTCACTTGACATTGGCAGTGAGAGGGAGTGGATATCTCTCCCACTTCAGGGGGGGGGTAAGTAGTGTCAGGTGATTGTGCAATATGCAGGAAAAAGTGGGCATCTCTCCTGCTGATCTTCAATTTGTTGTTTCTTTGTTTTTTTAATTTGCATGGGAGGGTGTCTGGCACTGGTCAGAAAATAAGGCAATAAGAACTCAGGCCTGTCGGCAAATTTTGGCCGCAAATGTGGCACAATGAGGTTATAGGGAATCACTCGGAGTGATCATTTTAATATTAATGACCTCGTTGTACTACATTTGCATGGCAATATCGGCAACTGCTAG
Source organism: Geotrypetes seraphini (assembly GCF_902459505.1). Classification (NCBI taxonomy): domain Eukaryota; kingdom Metazoa; phylum Chordata; class Amphibia; order Gymnophiona; family Dermophiidae; genus Geotrypetes; species Geotrypetes seraphini. The sequence continues at coordinate 109,163,668 of NC_047091.1, forward strand.
AAAACTCGGAAAAGACCTCGGTAAGCCATTTTGATAATCCACCACTAAAATACATCACGTTTCACTGGTTGGAACCAGTTTAGCGAGCAAGTTAAAGACAGATTTTAGAGAATCTACCTTATTCTAGATGTTATGTAATGCATGTGGATGCCCTATTGTCTTAGTGGTTTCCATATTAAAGTACAGATTCCCATCCTGTGCTCAGTAGGGTCCAGAGTAGACCCTCTTTGAATTACCTCCACCTGCTGCTCAAGGCTTCTGACTTTCTGCAGGAGTTGAGCTCGCTCTTGCCTTAGAAACTTTATTTCCTCACACATCTCCTGATCATCCTGTGGGAAAACCTCCAAAATGAATGGGAATGAGCAGTCATTTAAAATGATACTGAAAACACCAATAATATTTGTGGTTTTCTGTCATTTCCAAACTATAACAACACATAAAACCCCTCCAAAAAAAACCCAAAACAAAAAATATTCTCATTCTGTTTTTAAAACAGAGAAACAAAAGTCTGATATTTAAAGCAGTTTAAGTGGGCAGGAGAGGCTCAGAAGGCCATCCACTAGTATTCAATGGCACTTAACTAGGCAATGCCTTTGAATTATCAATACTAACCAGCCATTTTGAAAGTGGGCAGGAGAGGGGCATTTCACAGGCACATTGGAGAGTTACTGGGAATTTTGTGGATTAAGCACCAATACTCACAAAATTAACAAGGCACATAGGACCATATAAATAGCAGTTCTAACTTTGCATGGTTAGTTATGCAGGTGCTGGTACTTTATATTGGTTGGCACCTACATAGCTTCCAGGTAGCAGCTGAAGATATTGTTAATCTTCCCTCCATCCTGCCCCCCCCCCCAACAAGGTCTAACACCCCTCCCAATTTCCACCAACATGAACCCATCCCATCCCCCAACCACAAGTGGTTCCCTCCTCCCAGCACTACCCCCAATAGAACCCCCCTCTTGAAAACCCTCCCCTTTTGTGGCACCCCTCAGAGAAAAGACCTCACCTCACCCACCCACCTGAACGCCCCATCCAGGGCCTACCTTATGCTCTCTGGTGATTCAGTAGGGTAGGCTGAGTAGAAGCTATCTTCACTGGCTCCTGCCCCTAGTGGTTCCATCTATAAAAAGGCCACCATGAGCTCTAGTGGTATTCTCAAGATACCATTAGAATTCAGCTTTTTATATATGGAAGTCTAGTACCAGAACCAAAAATCTTCTGCTAGAGCTCACAGCAGCCATTTTATGGATGGAACCACTAGGGGCAAGAGTGAGTAGGGTTCACTCCACTGGATCATCAAGGAACTAAAGGTAGCCCCTGGTTGAAGCCTACAGGTGGGTGGGCAAGGGGGGTGTTAGGAGGGGAGATCTATTCTCAGGGGGTGCTGCAAGATGGAGGGGGGTCTGCAATTGGGGGAATGCTGCAAGGGGATCTGCATTGGGGGGTGGAGTTGTGGGATCTGTTTAAGGGAGAGGGATTGGAATTGGCTTAGGGGATGGGAATGATGGATTCCTTTATGCAGGCCCCAGACAATATCCAGCCAAGACCTGCATAAGTTCAGACAACTAGCACAAGTTCAGTGAGGGGTGGTTATTGCAGGTGCCCAGACATACCCAGCATCAAATATCTAGGGCTAATATAGCCAGCAATGATCAGCATTAAAAAAAAACAACTCTGACCACCGCTGTTTGAATATTGACCTGAAAATGAAAATACACGAGTAGTATGAATGAAACATAGGCATGCTCCTTAAAAAGAATGGTTGGGGTACTAAATCCTTCCATCCATCAAATGAAGATTTATATACACCCCCATCTGCATTCAAATACGAGTCTTACCTTGCTGGGCTGAGCCTCTCTGCCTTGCTCAAGCTCCAAGGAATCATTATTGTCTATGGAAGGTGAATTGTGCTCTAGGGTCTGTGGAGCCATCTGCAAAGAAGAGATTAACCATGCAGCTTTTAGCCTGTGTTCTGTAATACTGCTGGAAAAAAAAATCAGAGGCAGACAAAGAAAAGTCATTTCTAGTAAGTAGAGCACTTTTCCCCTGTGCACAGGGCAGGATTAACCTGTTGGTGGGCTCTAGACAATCAAGCTTATTGGACCTCCCTACTGCAATGTAAATACATTTTAAGATTTCAGCAATTAGGATACCGCATTGTTCTAACTGCAGAAGAAAACTGACAAGAGTTTGTGGGTTCAAACCCCGCGCTGCTCCTTGTGACCCTGGGCAAGTCACTCAGTCCTCCATAGCCCCAGGTACGTTAGATAGATTGTGAGCCCACCGGGACAGATAGGGAAAATGCTTGAGTACCTGATTGTAAAAACCGCTTAGATAACCTTGATAGGCGGTATATAAAATCCTAATAAACTTGAAACTTGAAACAAGAGGACAAAGAAGCACAGCTTGCCACTTTCTGCAGGCTGGAATATAATGCGCAGGAAAACAGACAAACTTCCATGAGCAGCATAGTTTTGGACCCTCCTTCCCTCACTCTTCTTTCTGCCCACAACTGACTGACTAAGGCAAACATCTTCCTTGGGAGCTATTGAATGAGTACATTTGAGAGGGTCTCTCCTAAATGCTTGGGCCCTAGCTTTGTGTGTTAGGTACTATCGACTCATGTTCGAGACCTAGCGACTTGATGAATTACACATCTAAAAAGAAATTGGTTCTGTGTTAGTCCGGTAAGGTCCTCCAGCATCATTGTGCTTAGCTTTACCTGTGCCTTAATCTTGCCTTGCCTGTGCAGACTCATTATCAAAACAGATTCCCCGTAGAGTTTTCATGTAAATTGTAGTGTACCTAGTATATTTGACACCCAGGGTTGTCTCCTCTAAATAAAAAAATATTTTTAATAAGTCATGAGCCACATAACAAGGGTGCACCTAGGAAAAGGCCGTATACCTAGAGAGACTTGAATGTAGGGGATTCTCCTCATGCATCTGGAAACCAGTTGTGGAGACACAGCTAAAGAATCTCATTGTGGCATAGTGAGAGGCTAGCAGATGACTGTGTTTTACTCCTTACCGGGTTCGGTATGTCTGGGGGTGGAGGTGCTTTTCTTTTTCTCTGTGTGATGCTCTTCTCTTTGAGATGTTTTGGGGACTGCTCCAATGATGCTGGCTGCAGGGGAACAGAGGATGGTATTAAAAGAATGGTAAAGGGTGATCTCTTTCCATCAGCTGGAGCCTGTCAAGTTGATCTTGCTCACCCTACTAAAAGACCTGTGCCTTTTCTTAGCAAACCTTTAGAACTGAACAAACTTTCACACCTCATGGCCTTGCTGCTTCCCTGTGCCCATCAGTAACCTCAAGGAGCTTCACAATGAGACTTCCTCACTCTCTAATATCACCAGTAGAAAAGGGCAGCTGATGGACTTTCATACAAAGCCTAAGTCTATTGCAGGGTTGGCGCAGCCACTAGACACACTAGGCATTCACCTAGAGCGGCAGCATTTGGGGGTAGTAGTATGACTGTGGTATATTTAACAGCCTTCCCTCTTTCCTTTTCTCCCAGGCCTGCTGGAACATTAAAGAAGCATTAGCACTATGTGGGCCCTAAGTAGAGAAAGATATGGGGACAAATTTTTCCCCGTCCCCACAGGAACTCATTTTCCTGCCCCATCCCCGCAAGTTCTCTTCCTGTCCCTGCCCCATTCCTGCAAACTCTGCCCTCATCTGCACAAGCCTCAAACACTTTAAAATCATAAGTGTTTGAGGCTTAAAGCAGCGCTGACAGGAATGGGGCAGGGACAGCAACAAAACTCGCTGGGACAGGATGGGGAAATTGAGTTCCTGCGGGGACGGGAAAAAATTTGTCCCCGTGTCATTCTCTAGCCCTAAACACAGGCCTGCACTGAAATGCTGCTTTGTCCTGCCTCTGCTCCAAGGCAGGCTTCAGTGTTGATCTGTGCCAAAGGATTCAGAGGTTTGGGTTCTGTATAGTGGACTATGTGTTTGGGTTATTGGGCAGATCGATACAAGGTACAATAGCGCAGTTGGTGCTGGATCTACCCACAGCATACAGATGCAGGAACAAGGATCACAGGATACTGAACCGTAAAATGAGTTTGATTGCACACAAATGAATTTTGCAAAGCTGGACTGTTGCGGATCCACCCGCATACTTGCTCTGACAGTCAGCTGCAACAGCTGGTAAGATGGGAGGCCAATGATGCCAGAGGGGCACAGAAAAGGGAAACATTAGTTCTAAAAATTTGGGACCCATATATACAGAATTTACTTGCCAGAGGGTGGAGCATGTTACTGAATATTTGTAATGTACACTCTAAAGTAATGAAGGAATGGACTAATAGCAGGGACTTCTATGGATGTAATGTTACAGAGATAATATGGGAGGGAGGGGTGATATGGAGGGAGGGATAGGGATAGAAGGTAACTTATAGTAGTAAAGACTTGAGTTCCTAGGGTTGGGAATGCAGTGTTTAAAGTATTACTATTTGCTGGTTGTAACTGGGGCACAAAAAAGACAAAAAGCCAATGTAACGTGTCATTACTGTATATTGTTGTTCATTAATAATAAAAAGAATTTGAACTAATCTTCGGGCTGGTATGGGAGGAGGTAGGTAAGACAGCAGTGAAAGACCCAGCATGGAGAACAGAGCTGCTGGACAATGACTGGACGTAGGGAAGAGGAAATAAGAAGTTGGCTAACTGGGAGGGGGTGAAGTAGAGGACCACTGGGAGGGAGTAGAGAAGGAAATGGGAGATGCTGGGCAATTGGGAGGAAGATGCATGACTATTGGGGGATGTACAGCTTGGGGCATCCAATACCTTAGGCCAGTTCTGATGGTATGTCTTCTCACCCCTGTACTCCCCTATATAGGGTTACCAGACGTCTGTGAAAACCTGGGCTTGTCCTCTTTGTAGAGGACTGTCTGGGTGCCTGGAGGAATTTCCAAAACCCAGCAGTCTTCTTCCCTGAGGTCTGGAGGGCCTCTGCACATGTGCAGACGTCGTCGCAATGATGTCACACACACATGCATGCACGTGATGTCATCGCATTGACATCTGCGCATACGCAGAGGCCCTCGAAACACGGCCCCAAGCTTAGAAAGGTTTGTGTGGGGGTGGGGCTAGGGGGTGGAAAAGGGTGGGACTGGGGGTGGAACAGGGCGGGGCCAGGTGTTCTCTTTTTTATTAAAGAGGAAATCTGGCTCCTGTAGGCAGTGAGGTCTGCACCTGAGCTATCTGGCTGCTCCTCATTAACTATATGTGCAAGGGACTCTTGAGACATGGATGAAGCATTTCATTAGGACACTGGGAAGGACCTAATGCCTGAGCCTGAGATGGCTCCTGGTGACTGTTTTACAGTCACTCTCCTACACAATGATGGTGTAGAAAACACATAATCATGCCACCACACCGAAGACTTTACCTGAGCTAATTTGTCTGCCACATCCTCTTCTGTGGGAAGCAGTACAGAATTTGAACACAGAGAAGCAAGATATAACAAGATTTTTGTCATCAGTATTAGCATGCCAATAAATCAGGTTTTCCCTTAATAAACCTAAATGACACAACATCTGTGCATATCTAAATGTACAGCTGTTTGGCTGGAAATGCAACTTCTTGCAAAGTTGGTCAAGTCTGTACAAGTCTTATGGGAAACCAAAGGAGTGGGGCTCAAGCGGCGCTCAATGCTGTGTACAGATTTCCACAGTGTCTTTGGTGCTTTATATGCCCTTTTTGATCCTCTTTTACCAGCCTTTAAGCCTTGTCATTTGAAGAGTGTTTCTTTGAGCGCCACCTACTGGGCTTACCCCTGAGGAAGGCTTTTCTACAGAAGCTGAAACACGGACTGTGTTGAGTCCATTAAATTCACAAGACTTGGACTTTTTATTAAGGCTTGGTTTTACATATATGATTTGATTTTAAGTTATTTTTTTGCTTATAATAAAATTGTTTTTGTTTCTTAGGTTAATGTGTTCGGTCTCTTCCCCATTCCTTCTTTGGTTTACCTTGTCTGTTCGTGGGTTTGTTTTTGGTTTTTTTCTTTCCTTTTGGTTTGTTGTGTTGCAAGTTTTATGGGATACATTATCAATAACTTAGAGGCCTGTGCAGTGTGCACCAACATTTAACGCAAAAACAACATTTTAACCAGATACATGAAAGTTTATCCTTAATGGAGTATGTGTGTTATTAGAGGTGTGCACAGCAAAAAAATAATTTTGTTTTTAATGCCTGTGTTAGGCTCTTCAATAGGACCTTGTGTAGGGTTACCAGATGTCCAGGAAAACCTGAATATGTTCGGGATTTGGAAGTCCCTGCTCTCAGGGCTGCATCTGGAGGTCCTCTGCGAATGCAAACATTGATGCGATGTTATACGCATGCGTGCATGCAAGTGATGTCATCGCATCAACATCCGCGAATGCGCAGAGGTCCTCCAGACCTTGGGGCAGGAGACAGAGGGTTTATGTGGGGTGGGGCTGGGGTAGAACAGGGCGGGGCTGGGGGGCAGAATAGGGTGGAGCCAGGTGTCCTCTGTTTTTTTTAAAGAGGAAATCTGGCAACCCTAACCTTGTGGAATGATCCTTTATTAGAGAAAGTAAATTTCTGGTGCCATTGAGCAGGGGCTCTTAACCAGTGGTGCCCACACTCCAAACAGTACAGGAAGAGATCAAACAAGGTGCGGAGAACGGTCTTGAAATCTGAGAAAGAGTGAAGGCAGTTATTAGGTCAGTTAGGGCCAGATTCCATACAGGGTGACCAAACTTGCACACAAATCTGTGCACATTGCCAATTTGTACACACAGCTTGTTTAATAAGTCAATCAGAGCCGATAATTGGCAATTAATATCTAAGAATTGATGGTAATTGGCACTAATTAGAAGCCATGCGCACAACAATGCATTCTATAAAGTGGTGCAAATTAATTCTAGTGCACGAATGTCAAAAGGGGTCATGATGAAAGGAGTATGAGCGGGTTGTGGGCATTCCTAAAAGTTAGGCACACCGTTATAGAATACGCCCAAGCTGCACACAACTTAGGTGCAGGTATTTAGGCCTGGTTTTCATTGGCCTAAATGGGTGCACCTAAATCAGTATATCGCAAACTGTGTGCCGTAACAGATTCCAGGTGTGCTCCAATGAGACGCTGGTAAGGAGAGGTGCCACCTGACTTCTTATAGGATGTGCCTCTCGCGGCGAGAGGCATGTCCTGTAGGCAGTCAGCCGACGTTGACAACTCGCTGTCGTCTCTCCTCCTCTCCCCGCACCTCCCCTCCTCCAGGATCCAACCACTGAAGTGACAGCTTCAGGGTTGCGGCCGGAGGACGTCCGCACCCTTCTGGGTGCCTTCCTGCCGGGACACCGGGTTTAGTGTGCCACTGGCTGAAAAGTTTGCAGGACACTGACCTAAATGTTAGTCTTGCATATGGGTGCTAAACATGATTCTATAAACTGCGCATAAGTTTGGAGGCATTTTATAGAAATGAGCTAATTGCCATCCTTTTAAGCACCGATTTTTAGACACCATATGAGGGTTGATTCATAAGTTATGGCAACTATTTTTTTTCTTCTAAAAATGCGCCAACACTGGAAATCTAATATATATGTTTGAAAGTGTGTGACATGTACTTCTTAATGTTGCCACCAGATGACAGATGAGTGCTGTGGTCTCTGGTAAGAGAGAAGCAAAAAAAAAAAAAGACATTTGAAATCATGGTTTTATTAACAAACAAGTAATATACGTTAGCTGTTTCACTAAACCAAGCACACAATCAGCTTTGTTTAACTGTTAACATCCTTCAAAGCATTGTCATGTAGGATTATGGCATTGTGCAACAGTCATAGAAACATAGAAGATGACAGCAGAAAAGGGCTACAGCCCATCAAGTCTGCCCACTCTGCTTACCCACCCCCTGTCTATGCCCTAATGACCCGATTTCCTTATCTTGACCCTTGTAGGGATCCCACATGGGTATCCCATTTTTTCTTAAAGTCTAGCACGCTGTCTGCCTTGATCACCTGCACTGGAAGCTTGTTCCAATGATCAACCACTCTCTCTGTGAAGAAATACTTTCTGGTGTCGCCATGAAATTTTCCGCCCCTGAGTTTGAGCGGGTGGCCAAGGGTCCCTTGAGAAAGAAAATATCATCTTCCACTTCGACACGTCCCGTGAGGTACTTAAATGTTTCGATCATGTCTCCCCTCTCCCTACGTTCCTCGAGAGTGTAGAGCTGCAATTTGTTCAGTCTCTCTTCGTACGAGAGACCCTTGAGCCCCGAGATCATCCTGGTGGCCGTCCGTTGAACCGATTCAATTCTGCGCACATCTTTACTGTAATGTGGCCTCCAGAATTGCACACAGTACTCCAGATGAGGTCTCACCATGGCCCTGTACAACGGCATTATGACTTCAGGCTTTCGGCTGACAAAACTTCTATTGATACAACCCAATATCTGCCTTGCCTTAGATGAAGCCTTCTCCACTTGATTGGCAGTCCTGGATGTTTCTCCCATACTGCAGAAATGACTTGTAATACTGTGCATTCATAGTGTGTCCCTCACAAAGTGGATGACACACAAAACAACCTGGGAGACTACTTTGAAGGATGCGAACAGTTAAATAGTTTGCATTTGTACTTTGTTGTTCGTGTTCTACACTGTATGCCTTAATAAAATGATGATTTCAAATGTCATGTTTTTTTCCTTCTCCCCTACCAGAGACCAATGGCATAATGAGATTGAGAGGCACCCGGGAAGGTGGTGCCCCCCCTCTTCCCCACCCCCATCTGCTCCCTCCTGCCGCGCGTGTGCGCCTCTTCCCTTCCCCCGTACCTCTTTAATGTTCCCGGCACAAGCTGCTGCTTGCACCAGTGTCAGCTCTTCCTCTGACTTCACTTCCTAGGCATGGGTCCAGGAAGTGACGTCAGAGGAAGAGCCGATGCTGGTGCGAGCAGCTGCTTGGGGTTTCTGTTCACGCCAGGAACGTTAAAGAGGTACGGGGGAAGGGAAGAGGCATGTGCGTGTGGTAGTGGGGGGGGAGGGAAGAAGTGGGTGGGGGCAGAGAGGAGGACGGGTGCCAGCGCCCCCACTAAGATGGCTCCCAAGGCAGACTGCCCTCTCCCCCTTACTACACCACTGTCAGAGACCACTTCATGTCACACACTTTCAAACATATATATTAGATTTCCAGTTTTGGCGCATTTTTTAAGAGAAAATAAATAGTTGCCATGACTTATGAATCAATCATATATAGACTATGTCTCTTATTGGAAGAACTGTGTCCTACTGTAATTTTAACAGCATGCTAGCAGTTAGGGCCAACAGTTAGTGACATACTCGTAACTGTCAATAGTCTCTAGTAGGGTAGGAAAGGGGTGTGAGGGTTTTATTGATGAGTTGAAAGGATACAGGAACCAAAGATGATTAAGAACCCCTGACTTAGAGATTGTGGCATGCACAATAATATTTGCAAACATTTCATGTGTTAACCGTTTGCTAGGAAATAAATTTTCTTTGTGTCAATAAATGTGGATTAATGTAGAAAGGTGCCTGGTGCCCATTCCTTCCCCTCCCCCCTCATGAAAACATGATCATATCACAGAGGCTTACCTAAACTCACACTGGCTACCAATCCAAGAAAGAATACTATTTAAATTCTACTGCATGCTATTCAAAACCCTAAACGGAAATAGCCCATCCTACCTAAACAACTGCCTCATCCAGCAGCCTCAACCAGACATAGAAAAATGCACTCCCCATTCACACCTCCACTGATACGATGGCCTCCTAGCCACTCAAGCCGCAAAACTAGACAACCAAATCTCCAACCTACTGTTAACTACCCTAGACTAGATTTTCAGAAAAGAAATAAAAAACTATACTCTTCAAGAAATTCCTGAAACAGTCCTAACTTCACTTACTCTTAACAACTCTAGAAATGAAAAATGATCTACTCTTTACAATTCTAGAAATGACAATTGTTCTTCCATTGTAACCCCCATTTATATATCTTTTGTAATCTGCCTTGAACCGCAAGGTAATGGCGGAATAGAAATCTCTAATGTAATGTAATGACTCCTGTAGACCACATCCTCCTCCTAATACTGATTTTTCCTAATCTCTCTCTTCACCCCAAACCACTGAACCTTCCACCACCACATCACTTACTTTTCAAATTCACCACCTCACCCTCCCTTTTGTCCTCTACCCTCTTCTCATCCCAAAAGCTTCAACACTTTCTCCCTCTCATTCAGTCATCCCCACTCTTCCTGTGTGCATCTTGATTATGGCATGGCCTCCCATGCCTCTCCCATATTCATCCTGCTCATGCTCTCTGTCAGGGACATCAAGCCCAATCCCGGTCCTCCCAATCAACCCTCACCCTACTCATGCTGGTCACACTGGAGTGTAACCAGTCTTATTTCTGTTCCTCTCCTCCCCCCTCCTCTCTGCCTTTCTCATGTCCCTTGTGGAATGTCCACTCTGTCTCCAACAAGCTTATTTTCATCCACCACCTCTTTATGTCTCAAACTCTCCACTTGCTGGCACTAACTGAGACCTAGGTCTGCCCTGAAGACTCTGCTTCAGCTGCCACCCTGTGTCATGGAGGCTGCCTTTTCTCACATATTTGTACACCTCACCCAGTCGGTTGTGGAGGTGGTGTTGGGCTGTTACTCTCACCATCTTGTAGATATCAACCCCTTCTTCCACCTCAGTCTCACTGCTCTCTCTCCTTTGAAGTCCACTTCATCTGTCTATTAGCTCCTCTACTTCTCTGAGTAGCAGTCATTTACCAACCAGCGAATCGGGCAGTACTACGTAAGCCCTGTAGTTTCCTTCCTCCTGTTATCTGTGTTATTTTTCAACTGTAAAACAACTGAGACTACAATGAGATACTTCAGGCCCATTATACCATTCCAGTGGGTATCCTTTTCCAGAGGTAAAAAGGATAATAATAAATTGATTATTGGAGCTTAGGTCTCAGGATAACTGAGGCACATCCTGGGTGGGGTGTTTTGCTCCTGACAGGAAAAAGCCCAGTGTATCTTGTACATGGCCCCTGTAATCAGAAGTGTATATTTTCCTGGGAAACAAACAGTGTGGGTGTATAACCTTACTAAATCAGAAAAAAACCCTCCATTCATTATTGTCAGGAAACTATGTCAGATCTTAGCTTGGGAAAATGCCACTTTGGCACCAGTTTATAGACACACTACAAGTGTATTGAAGGGAAAAGTGCTATCCTCTACTACTCTGACCAATAGAAAGAAACAGTATTTAAAAGCCTGGTCATTTCAAAGACTGGTTGGGAATTCCTGTCAGTGCATACCAGGAGTCTTTCCCTTGGGTGACCTGTCAGAAATTCCCAGCAAATGAAATTCTTCATGTCTGTATCTCTCTGGGTGGGTATGACTGAAGACTGAGTTTTCTCTTTCCTTTTTCTGAGAGAGTGTGTGTGTGTGTTTTAGAGTTAGGAATCCCTAAGCTTGCTTCAACCTTAATTCCTGCCATTTCTTTTTGGACAGAGTGTATCTGTCAGCTGAGAATCTTTACTTGCTTCTGCTAGCAACTAATGTGTTGTTCCAGGGACAGTGGTTTTAGAACATAAGAATTGCCGCTGCTGGGTCAGACCAGTGGTCCATTGTGCCCAGCAGTCTGCTCACGTGGTGGCCCTCTAATCAAAGATCAGTGCCCTAACTGAGATTAGCCCTACCTGAGCACGTTCTGGTTCAGCAGGAACTTGTCTAACTTTGTCTTGAATCCCTGGAGGGTGTTTTCCCCTATGACAGACTCCAGAAGAGCGTTCCAGTTTTCTACCACTCTCTGGGTGAAGAAGAACTTCCTTATGTTCGTACAGAATCTATCCCCTTTCAATTTTAGAGAGTGCCCTCTCGTTCTCCCTACCTTGGAGAGGGTGAACAACCTGTCCTTATCTACTAAGTCTATTCCCTTCAGTACCTTGAATGCTTCAATTATGTCCCCTCTCAATCTCCTCTGTTCGAGGGATAAAAGGCCCAGTTTCTCTAATCTTTCACTGTACGGCAACTCCTCCAGCCCCTTAAACATCTTAGTCACTCTTCTTTGGACCCTTTTGAGTAGTACCGTGTCCTTCTTCATGTACGGCGACCAGTGCTGGACGCAGTATTCCAGGTGAGGGCACACCATGGTCCGGTACAGCGGCATGATAACTTTCTCTGATCTGTTCATGATCCCCTTCTTTATCATTCCTAGCATTCTGTTCGCCCTTTTTGCCGCCGCCACACATTGCATGGACGGCTTCATCGACTTGTCGATCATAACTTCCAAATCTCTTTCCTGGGAGGTCTCTCCAAGTACCGCCCCGGACATCCTGTATTCGTGCATGAGATTTTTGTTACCTACATGCATCACTTTACATTTATCCACGTTGAACCTCATCTGCCATGTTGATGCCCATTCCTCGAGTCTGATTATGTCACGTTGCAGATCTTTGCAATCCCCCTGTGTCTTCACTACTCTGAATAACTTCATATCATCTGCAAATTTAATCACCTCACTCGTCGTACCAATGTCCAGATCGTTTATAAAGATGTTGAAGAGCATGGGTCCAAGCACTGAGCCCTGCGGCACCCCACTGGTGATGCTCTTCCAGTCTGAGTATTGTCCATTTACCTCCACTCTCTGTTTCCTAAGCTACAGCCAGTTTTTAATCCATGTGAGTATTTCACCCTCGATTCCGTGACTTGCAATTTTCCAAAGTAATCGTTCATGCAGAACCTTGTCAAACGCCTTCTGAAAATCCATATATACAATGTCGACCGGGTTGCCCTTGTCTATCTGTCTGTTTACTCCCTCAAAGAAGTGCAGCAAGTTCGTCAAACACAATCTGCCTTTGCTAAAACCGTGCTGACTGGTCCTCATCAGCCCGTGTCCGTCAAGGTGATCAATGATGCGGTCCTTTATCTTCGACTCTACCATCTTTCCTGGTACCGAGGTCAGACTCATCAGTCTGTAGTTTCCCGGATCTCCACTCGAACCTTTTCTTTCTCCTGTCCTGTTTTCTCCTCTTTTTGTCCCTCTGTTAGGGTAGGCACAGCATAATAGAGCCCTGCTACAGAAATCTGCTCTCACATATACATATATTCCTCTGTACCTGGCTTGTATTTTTCATACTTGTACAAATATATCTCTTCTGTCTATGATCTGTTGTGATTCTGCTACTTGTAATTTACATTAGGTCATAAGATGTTCTTTTTTGTTTGTATTTTTTATATGATACATTGTTCTCTGTGTACGTGTGGGATAGTCAGAGCTTCTGGAAAATAAAGTTTTTCAGAGAGAAAAGTTTGTGGTTATTGTCTATGCTTAAGCGTGTGTTAGTGTGGGTGAGCTCGTTGGGCAACTGGGAGGGACAGTGATGGTTGCAAGGTGTAATAACCTTACACATTTTAAATGTACAGCATTGCAGTACATATGCCTTTCAATCTAATCTAATCTAATCTAAACCTTAAGTTTATATACCGCATCATCTCCATGAGAATGGAGCTCGACACGGTTTACAAGAACTTAAAATAGTGGGTAGAGAAGAAGAAAAAGGATTACATGAACTTATGTGTAGAAGGGGGAGAGAAAGTGGGGAAGGATAGAGCTACAATTTGCTGAAAAGCCAGGTTTTCAGTTGTTTGCGGAATAACTGAAGGGAGCTCAGGTTCCGCAGCGGGGTGGTGAGGTCGTTCCAAAGACCTGTGATTTTGAAGAGAAGGGATTTTCCCAGTTTGCCTGAATAGTGGATGCCGCGTGGAGAGGGGAAGGCTAGTTTAAGCCTTTGGGCAGTTCTGGAGGAGTCGGGACTGGAGGAGTTGAAAGACAGTGGGATAAGAGGAGGCAGGATTCCGTGAATGATCTTGAAAGCCAGGCAGGAACATTTGAAATGGATTCTGGAGATTATTTCAACACTATAAAAATGATAAATAGTACTGTAGTAATTTTAGTAGTAGTATGGTGCCTTTTCCTTTTCTAAAGAGAAGAGCATAGGTATAGTAAGGGGGGTGGTCCACCCCGGGCGCCGTTTTGGAGGGGGCGCTGGCATCCATCCTCCTCTTCACCCGCCTGCTTCTTCCCGTCCCCCCTACCACCGCCATGCAAGTGCATCCCTTATATTTCTTTAATTTTTCCGGTGTGAGCAATACCTCAAACTTGCTGCCTGCGTCGATGTCAGCTTTCTCTGACAACACTTCTGGGTCCCGTGCCTAGGAAGTGATGTCATAGGGAGAGCCGACACGATGCTAGCAGCCAGTTTGTAATGCTGCTTGCACTGGGAAAATGAAAGAAGTACAGGGGAAGGGAAAGGGGCATGCACACGGCAGGAGGGAGGGGGTCCGGAAGGAGCAGGGTGATGGAAATGAGGGTGGGGAGGGACGCCACTCACCCTCGCTACGCCACTGGAAAAGAGTGAGATGGCATTTTATAGCTCAAGAGCTTGTAGCAAAACTTTAAGCAATGTGTTTTAGTTGGAAACAAAAGAGGAAATTTGTTAAATTTTCTGTCATCAGCTCTTAAAATGAAAGAAAGATTAACATAGTTGTGATAGTTTTTCTTTCCTATCATTTTAAGGACAAAGTCAAACATTAACCCTACCCTCCCCCATCCCTATCTGTTCTATCTTCACAGGGCAGAAGCAATTCCCTTTCATTCCTGCCCCACTGGGGAAATAAAAAAATGAAAAATGTAACTGGCCAGCACCTGAGGCCAGCACCATTTTGTTATATAGCTGATTTTAAAAAATGGCGCCAGTCTACGAAGATACTGTGGATGGAGTTGCAGGCTGTTTATGTGTGTGGGGTTTCTAAGGGCTTGGGAGGGGGCCCAGGAGAATGGGAGTGAGGGGACGAGAATGAGAGGAAGGCAGGAGAATGAGGCAGTGAAGAGTAGGACAGAATCCAACATTTAAAAAAAAATTATGGTTTTTTAAAAATATTTGGGGGGGAATAAAAAGACATAAATCCGGACATATGGTTAGGGTTATCATATTTGTAGTAGTAAAAAAGACGACACCCTGCCACATTATGCTCCAACTCCGCCCCATTCTGCCTCAGCACCACCCCCACACAAACCTTCTCTGAGCTCGGGGCCGCATGTGCAGATGTGGCATGATGACATCACACACATGCACACTCCCATGTGATGTCATCATGTCACATCCACGCATGTTCAAAGGTCCTCCAGATGCAGCCCCAAGCTCTGGCAGAGCTTGGGGCCTTCCAAAATCCAGACAAACTCCTAGGTTTTCAAAATCTGTCCAGCCATCCGGACAGTCCTCTAAAAAAGAAGATATGTCTGGGAAATCCAGACATCTGGTAACTCTAAGTAGGTGCATACTTAGAGGCTTTTATATTTTTATAAAATAGTGACTAAGAGTCTTTCTAAAATTCTTGTGTAAGCAGTAGAAATCAAACCTCTCTTGCAGGTATAGACTTTTTACACCTGTTCCTGAGTGTAAAAGTCTTATGTCTCTAGAGTCTAGACTATCCTCGTATCTATGCATGTCATGGTGCAAACTTTTAGGCCAATCAGTATTTTATGACAGGCCATTTATTCAAGTATAAAGTAATCCCCTTAAAGTCCAAAAGTAAGTATTTGTAAGTACGCACTTATAGGTACTTGTAAGTATGCACTTGTAAGAACGTACTTGTAAGTATGCACTTGTGAGTAAGTACTTTTAAGTACACACTTGTAAGTATCACTTGTAAGTACGTACTTGTAAGTACGTACTTATAAGTATGCACTTTTAAGTACGCACTTATAAGTACACACTTGTAAGTACGCACTTGTAAGTACACACCTTAAATAGGCTCCAATCTAGGCTCCTACTTAATAGGCCTATGTAAGGTGCTTACTTAGGTACCTAGATTGGAGCCTACATTGGAGCTTATGTAAGGTGCGTTCTTATAAGTAGGTGCATTGGAATCTATTTGTTGCAAGCTGGGGAGAGATTGTGTTTTCCCAGAGTCAATACTGCCTATAATTAATGTGACCATACGTAAGATGACCATATGTCACGTTTTGAAAGAAAGGGGGGGGGACAGAGAGTGAGAAAGAAAGGGGGACGGAGAGAAAGAAAGAAAGGGGGGATGGAGAGAGAAAAAGTTCGACTCATGGAGGGATGGAGAGAGATGGGGAATGGAATGAGGTCTGGGGGAGAGGAAGCATGCAGGAGGCAGAAAGAAACATTGGATGCACAGTCAGAAGGAAGTTTATTCAAACAGAGACTCATGAAATCACCAGACAACAAAGGTAGGAAAAATGATTTTATTTTCAATTTAGTGATCAAAATGTGTCAATTTTGAGAATTTATATCTGCTGTCTATATTTTGCACTATATTTGTCTATTTTTCTATAGTTACTAAGATGACATTGCATATTTTAAAGTCATCAGCCTTGACATCTTTGAAAAAAAAACAACTCGTAAATGATAATTAACAAAAAAACAACAACAAAAAAAACGAATGGAAGAAATTGGGGGCAGGGTTGGGATGGGGTTAGGGCGAGGTTGGGGCAGGGTTGGGGGCGGGACTGAAAATTAATAGATGTCCCGTTTTGATAAAAAAAATAAATGGTCACGTTATGCATTACCCCCTTTAATGTGTCATATTTACAGAGGGCCCAATATTCAGAGTAATCTAAGCAAGCAGGCGCCCCTCCTGCCCACTTAAACCGTTTCCCACTACCTCAGTGGGGATATCCAGTGGCACTTAATCGCAGGCAGGTCAGGGGCGGCAATGGGAGGAGTCTGAGGTTATGCTTGATATTCAGTGCTGGCCTAATTTAGGACTATTCCTGGCTGAATATCAGAGGGGGTGTGGCAATGTCTAGGACTCTCCCCAAGAATTGTAAATACAATCTTTGCTAAAGTCCTAGCCCCTCCCAACACAAGGAGCAGAAAACCTGAACTGGGAATGAAACCCAAGTCCTGCCACAGAGGCATCAGAATGGCCCCCAACAGCCATTTCTTTTATAGTGACTTTAGATTTTAGAGTATCAAAAGAAGCAGCAAGATTTGAACTCTGGTTTTACGCCTTCTACTTTAACCACTAGGCTATGCCTCAGGTTATAGGTAAAATGTCTGAAAAATAGTCACATGTATTCATTTATTTTGTACTATTTTTTGATTGATTTTCTGATTTCTTGGGTTGCCTTCCTTCTCTGATAGTCATGGGTTCTAATGTCAGTGGAGACATCTTGTTTTTATGGACCTCCAGCTTCATCTGAAATCTGCAGACTGGATAAGGGTAGATGTATATGTTAATCTACTTACCGCTAGCCCACGACTTCTGGTGTGCTGTTTCCTGTAGGAAGTGTTGGATAAGTACATTTCCTGAGGCCATGCTGTAGTGGACTGCATCATGCCCCAGGGAGTCCACAATGCTCACTCTGGCTCCACTATGCACCAGGACCTCCACTGTCTCCACACTGTCATTCTCACAGGCCAGCATCAATGCTGTTCTAAAACCACAGACGACACAGGGACATAGGTTTAGGCTAAGAAAGGAGATGTAGGTTTTGCATTGCATCTCAAGCTTAGCTCTCAGGCCTTTAATCGTCTGCAGATGTGACCTTTTTCCTCTTTAAGACACTCCTGATCTGTCTGGAAAGCCACATAACTCAAATCGGTTCATAGACAGTGGAGCGTAAGACGTCAGCGCCCTGACAATCCAGCGCCGACAATTCGGCGGAAGACAGAAGCGCACAGGGGAAAAAATAATTTTTAAAGAGCTCCGACGGGGGGTTTGGGGTGGCAACCCCCCCACTTTATTGGTTAGTGTTCGCGCTGCTGTTGGAGGGGGGCTCGGGGGGTTGGAAACCTCCATTATAGCGAAAACAGAACTTTTTCTGATTTTTTTCGGGAAAAGTTCCGTTTTCTCTATAATGTGGGGGGTTTCACCCCCCACACCCCCCCCGCAACGGCAGCGCAAACACTAACCAATAAAGTGGGGGGGGGGTTGCTACCCTAAACCCCCAGTCGGAGCTCTTCCACCAAATTGTCAGCACTGGATTGTCAGCGCGCGATTATCCCGTCACCACTCGAATCAGTGGGTGTGAGCTTGTTCTCACAAAAGGACTCATCTGTATTAATATTTACTGCTCCTTTGCAAGGAATTCACAGGCACAGTAATCTTTGATGCACAAATTCATCTTGAAAGGAGAGTTTGCCTGTGCTCTAGGGAGTCTCAGTAGAACAGCGGTGGGCGAAGCGGCCCACCATTGAATTTTATGTGGTCCCCCCAAGACCATTGAAAGTATACATAGAAAATGTCATTGACCAGTTTGGTGATTTTAAATACTATATTTCACAAATATTTTCAGAATAGCCACTCTAGCAGTTTGTTTCCATCATCTACAAGGCTAAAAAATATGATCATGTTACTCCTCTCTTGAAACACGCCCACTGGTTACCAGACTTCCGGATTTCCCCTGAAATGTCCAGTGGTCCGGATGGCTTTTTAAATCCCAGCACTTTGGGTTTTGAAAAGCTTTCCTCCACATTGCATTGGGTAGGAGGGCATCCACGCATGCGCAGATGCCAAGCGATGATATCACACACGTGTACGTGTGACATCGTGTCGCATCTGCGCGTGCGCGGACGACCTGCCCAACGAAAACAGGCAGCAGGTGGGTGGGGCTGGAGTGAGATTGGGAGCGCGGCTAGGGCAGGACGGGGGGCGGGGGGGGGCAGGACTGGGGCGTGATGGGGCAGGGATGGGTGGAACTGGGCAGGCCTGGGGACGGGTCTAGGGGGTCCAGATTGTAGCCCTACCCATACCCCACTGCATCTCCTTCAAAATCTTACTTTTTGTTTTTAAAGCAAAACAAGAAAACACACCAGCTTTCATTGACAGACTATTGATCCCTCACACAACATTGCAGCTATTATGATCTTCCCAATAAAATATCCTTTCAGTTCCTTCACTTCACCATAGATTCTATGGCACAACACATAAAACAATCTTTTATGTTGTAGTCCCTACTTTATGAAACGCGCTTCCAAGCCATATCAGGAATGAAACATCCTTATTATCTCCAGAAATATTGGTTAAGAAATATTTCAAAGAAGTTTTGGGGATGACTGACGTAGAAAATTTGCCTTTAACAAATTTATATTATATTCCTCAGAGGAAAAAAGTTCCCACAGAATCAGGTATAGATCAGTTGGAACAAAATGATTTTGATTTAACTGGTTTCCTAGAAGATTCACAGGATATAATCCAAACTAGATCTACACTTCTTATAACTTGTACAAGAGAGATAGATAAATCCTTAATAATGAAAGCTTATTTTCAAAATAAGCAGACTAAATTCTGTGGAGATAATGTACTGATTTTTCCAGATGTGGCCCAAGCAACACAATTAAGAAGAAAATCCTTTCTGGCTTTGAAATCTAGGGTGTTGACTTTAGGAGCCACATTTTATTTGAAATTTCCCTGTAAATGCTTGATTAAATTTAAGGAGAATGATTATGTTTATTGGGACTCAACTCAATTAGAACAATTTTTGCAACATCAAGAATCTATTAGTAGTAGTTCTTCTGTAACCACATAATTAATTATTTGGAGTTTTGAAAATTTCTAACACTATTATGATTGATCTATATGATCATGTTTATTTTGAGACTTTTTGTTATGGTATTTAGTATTTGTTCTCCCACAGTTATGAAGACTAGAGGAATTTTCTGATAAACCTCTTTTGGTTGTAATACTATTTCTATAATTTTGTATATGTATTATTCTTCTTTTATTATTATGTGTAAGTAATAATGTTCAAAATTTGAATAAAAAAAAAAAAAAAAAAGGAATGAAACATCCTTACCCATATATATAGGATGAATCTAAAGACCTTGCTATTTAAGGATTCCTTTGCTCCCTATGAATTTTCCTTCTTTATGTAGTGCGGTACTTTACCCTTACCCCCTCTCAATGTGTAAGGCCTTCATATGCTTTTTTTATTTTTTTTTTTATATTGTATTTTTCCCCTCCCCCTCTTTAACGAAAACCTGATTCTCCTCCGTCGACAGGTACGGTCTGCCGAAAACAAATGGAGAAAACATCATTATAATAGTGACCTTTTGTCATACAAAGATAAAGCTACACATTACAAAAAAATCATTCAACAAACAAAAAAAGACTATTATTCAAACCTTATCTCCACCACTAGTAACTCATCCACTCTTTTTAGTATTGCACAATCTCTTTCTAAATACTCAAAAAAAAAACTCCCCCCTCCAGATTCATCTCTACCATCTGCTAAGGAACTATCCCTCTTCTTTGACAACAAAGTCACTACTATCCGAACTCACCTCGGACCTTCTCTTCCAGCTTTTTCGCTTCCTACCAATAATGATTTAACTTTCTTACCTTTCAGTTCCTTCTCTACTTTCAAACTACCGTCCTTAACTCAACTATCTTCTATTTTACAATCTATAAATTCCTCCAATAACTCTATTGAAAGTTTTCCCCCATCTCTTCTCAAAAAATTCTCTTCTTTCTTTGGTCCCTATATAAGGGAAATGATTTCCAAATCTTTTACTGACTGCTGCGTCCCTTCTACATGGAAATCAGCTCTAGTTTTCCCTAAACTTAAACAACACAACTCTGATCCCTCTATACCAAATAACTACCGTCCCATAGCCAATTTGCCATTTATCTCCAAAATTGCTGAAAAAATTATCCATTCTCAATTATCAGAATTTTTTGATCATACACATGCTTTACATCCTTATCAGACTGGTTTTCGAACTTCACATTCCACAGAATTATCATTACTTGGTCTAATTACAACTATACAATACTCTCACGATCACTTAAAATCAGTAATATTAATTTCCCTAGATTTATCTGCAGCCTTTGACACTATCGATCATTCTCTCCTCTTATCCAGATTAGCTGAATGCAACATTACAGGTCACGCTCTCAAATGGTTCACATCCTATTTTCATCAACGTAGCTTTACAGTTCATGCAAAAAATCAAACTTCTTCTCCGATAACTCAAACTTTTGGAGTTCCTCAAGGCTCTATTTTGTCACCACTACTGTTCAATATCTTTCTTTCCCCTCTTCTTTCTCTCGCCCAATCACTGGGATTTTCAATTTTCGCCTATGCTGACGATATACAGTTACTCTTCCCGATAAATACTTCAAACCCATTAGAAATAAAAGATCTAAATACTAAACTAGATATTGTAAGTGATTGGCTTTTTTCTAACAAACTTTCACTAAACATTGATAAATCTTGTGGTATTCTGCTCCCCATCAAAAAATCTGAAACCTTACCTGGAACTGTTTATATCAAATCCACACCTTTAGCAATGGATACTAAAGTAAAACTATTAGGAGTAATTATCGACCGAGATCTTTCCTTTCATGACCACATAAGCTCAGTAGTAAAAACCTGTTTCTTTAAATTACGCATTATCCGTTCACTCAGTTCTATTCTAAATAATGATTCAATTAACATCCTCATTCATTCCCTAGTCATTTCGCATTTGGATTACTGTAACTCTTTGTTAAATGGATTACCTCAAAAAGAACTTCGACGGTTGCAACTTATTCAAAATACTGCAATAAAACTAGTCTACAAAATAGGTAAATTTGAACATGTCACCCCTCTTCTCAAAGAAGCACATTGGCTCCCAGTCACACATCGCATAACCTACAAAATCTTACTGCTTATCTTCAAAATCAAACAATCTCACTTACCTTTATTTCTCGATAAATTATTAATTCCCAAAAGCTCTCCCCGATCCTTACGATCCACCGATCAAAAACTTCTTTTTGTTCCGTCTCTAAAAGAGTCCTACTATACCAGGAAAACTAACTTTTCTATTACTGCTCCAACCTTATGGAATTCTCTCCCTCAATTTCTTCGTGACGAAAATCATCTACAAAAATTCAAAACCAATCTTAAAACTTTCCTATTCCAAGATGCCTTTACCAAATCCTAATCCTTACTTCATCTATTAAATTTTCAACACTCTCACGATTCTTATCTTCTTCATTAGGGCATCTCATAACATCACGCACAATTACCCTTCATGTTCTTTCCCTTCCCACTATATCATTTCTTCTAATATCATGTAACTTTTCCCCTCCTCCCCATCCATCCTCACGGTCGTGTTTGTCTGTATATGTTTAATATGTTTCCCCTATACTCTTTAATACACTATTAACTCGTTCTTACTCTTTATTTTAAATTTTTATTGTTAACCGGTCAGATATTTGCTTTATGATCGGGATATGAAAAACTAATAAACTTGAAACTTGAAACTTGAAACTTTTGTGTCTCTAGTCAATATGCTCTTCTCCTAGTCTGTTGTTTTTAGTTTTAATCCCTCTATTTTTAACTTTGTTGCAACCTATTGTAAAACGCTTAGACGTAATGAATGGCGGGATATCAAATGCATAATAAACTTGAAACTTGATTTTTAGTTTCATTTTTACTTATTTATTTATTTAACATATAATGTCTATGGAGCTCTGTGCATTTCCGATTCTGTACAAGGGCGTCACCAAGAAGGAAATAAGACGCCTTCAGATAGTACAGAATACTGCTGCTAAGATCACTTATGGCGCAAAGAAACACGATCATGTCTCTCCCCTTCTAATCGATGCTCATTGGCTGCCTATCGAACATAGAATTAGTTATAAAATTCTATTATTAACATTCACTACTCGTTCATACAGCCAACCAGAGTTTATCGATAGACTGCTTACTCCTTATCACCCCGCCAAATCTCTTCGCTCCATATCACAAAACCTATTAGTTGTACCATCTTTGAAATTAATTAATACGTTGATTAATAATTAATAATTTCGCTGTTACTGCACCCACCCTATGGAATTCATTGCCCAATCACTTACGTGTGGAAACCTCGATAAAGCAGTTTAAAGCTAAACTCAAAACATTTTTATTTGAGGATGCTTTTGGATAAAATTGTCCTTTCTAGGACTAAATTAACGATAGTCCCTTTCCCCACCTGTTGTTTTATCCCTAAGTGTGCTTTATCTTAAATTATTGTAGTTCAGTCCTACTTTCCCAATTGTGTTCAGTTAGTATATGTGTTTATGTTAAAGTCTACTAACTTGATACTGTATTGTATAATATTTTAACATTAATTGGTTTTGTTTCTTTTAATGATTTCTCTTTTAATATTGCTGTACACCGCTTAGAAATTTGAATAAGTGGTATAAAAATTTTTTTTAATAAACTTGAAACTGATATTATTTAATGTTGCTGCCTGCTAGGGGGTAGTACTGACATTCACGTGGCCCTCTGTGTATAAAGGTTATTCTCCCCTGCAGTAGGAGGATTCACTTAAGGTTCAGCTGAGAAGCTTGTTCCAGGATCTACATGCAGGTGTAAGGAAGAACTTACCTGCCCTGAAGGTCTCTGGCATTCACTTGGGCTCCTCTGTGCAGCAAATAATGGCACAGCTCTGAATGACTCATCTGGGCTGCAAGAATTAAAGGTGTGGATCCATCCTACGGAGACAGACGCAAGTGACAGCAAGAGCAAGAGAGGATAATGTTAAGGAGAAGGAAAGGAAGGGGCGAAGACAGGCCTTCAAGGCAATTACAAACCACAGGAAGAGTGGAATCTGAGAGCCCTCTATGAACTCAATAACACTGAAAGCAGAGATTCTTTGGGTCTGGTGGATAATCTCTCTCCTGTGATATCTATTTAGCATGTTAGATTAGGGTTATCATATAGCTCCAGAAAAAGGAGGACTGATTGAGACATCCAGGTTTTACTTCCATTGAAAGCGGATTCTCAGATTAGATGCTGGATTTTGATTAAAACATCATTATGAATTTGGGTTTTTCTCACATTTTGGGTAGAACACCCATCCCACATAAGATTTAGATTTAACCACCTAGGGGCCCTATCACTAGGGTTACCAGATTTTCTTTTGATATAATCCAGACCCATGGCCATGTCCCCAGGACCGCCCAGTTCTGCCTCTTTCCCGCCCTGTTCTGCCCACCAGCCCCACCCCCAGACGGCATCTGTATATGCATGGACACGATGCAATGATGTCACATGTGCGTGCATGTGACGTCACCATGTTGCATCCACACATGCCCCTTCCCGACGCGATTGTGTCGGGAAGTTTTTCAAAACCCGGACAAAGTGCTGGGTTTTGAAAAGCCATCCGGACCCCCAGGCATATCCTCTAAAAGAGGACATATCCAGGGAAATCCAGACATTAGGTAACCCTACCTATCACCAAATTGCAATAAAAGGTAGCCTCAGCATTCTCTTATGCAGTTCTTTCATGCATGCT
Organism: Geotrypetes seraphini; assembly: GCF_902459505.1. NCBI lineage: Eukaryota > Metazoa > Chordata > Amphibia > Gymnophiona > Dermophiidae > Geotrypetes > Geotrypetes seraphini. Next base: position 109,187,958 of record NC_047091.1, read on the forward strand.
TCAGCCATTTTTACTGCAGCAGTAAAATGGCCAAAAATCCTGTTTTCTGTATTAAAACCCTGACATGTCCTCTTTTTAGAGGACTGTCCCGGTGCCTGGGGGGGATTTCCAAAACCTGGCAGTAGCTTTGGTAGCATTTGCTTAGATATAACTTGACCTTTAAAAAGTTCAAATGCTGTAGGACATTTACCTGGTCTTTGCTATTCAATGCTCCCTTGAAATCACATAGGAGCTCTGTGCAGGAAATGCAGCCACACAAGGCTAATGAGCATAACAAACGAGATAGAGAGTGGAAACCATGAGAGGGAAGACACAAGATGACCATGAAAGGAAAGACAGGAGGAGAGCATGAGAAAGGGGTAAAGAGGAAGAAAACATGAGAAGATATGACAGATGGAAAGAAGAAAAGAAAAGAAAGAGAAAAAAAGTAAAACAGAGTCCATGGCAGAAATGCTGATATTGATGTCTTTTGCTTTTACTGTCCTGACATAAAGAAGGAAACATTGACCTCCAAAAGATAGTCAAAACGTGTCTGATATTCAGCTGGTGGTTTTGCTCACCGCTGACATGAGTTATTCCTGCATATTCAAAGCTGGGCCATGTCGGGGCTTTGGCTTTGAATATCTGGTCATTTTTGAGCCAGCTAATACATAGCCGCTTAAGTCGATATTCAGCACTTAAATGGCCATGGAACAGTAATTTATACCGTTCTGTTTATGTCAGCCCTTAAACAGCCATGTGCTGACTCAGATTTGAGTTAAAGGTTGAATGCAAGTTTCAGTGGTACCTAGGGGGAATTCATCAACAGGTGTTACTGCGTTAGTGCAAACTAAATGCTAAAAACATCCTAGGAATATAGGGCTAAATTCACAAAGCAAACAGATTGTGTACTGATCAGTTTGCGACCCCTTAGCGACCAAATTCCCCTCCGGCCCGATTCACTTACCCCTCTGCCAACCATCCTCTGATCCGCGCATGCAAATGAGGGGAGGGGTATTCAAAAGTAGGAAAGGCAGCGATTCACTACCCAAAATTCTCGATCCGACTGGGCTGGCTGATCAACTCCTACAGTGACTGCTGGGGACCAGTCGCACACCTCTCTGCCGACTCTCCTGCTCCATTGCCGCCTCTGCCCTGCTCTCTGCTGCCCCGATCTCGCTGCCTGTTTCAGGGGCTGCAGAAGCCTTGGGGCAGTGTGGAGGGCAACGCCTGTGTGAATCGGACAGTTTTCAAGTGTTGGGGGTTCTCTAGTACTGCCTTGAAGATTCAGGAATGTTGTAGGACCATCTTTGAAAAAAATCTCTACGGAGAGAGATCCCAGTTCACTATAAAGTAAACCTTGCATGTTTCCAGGAAAGGGCAGCATGTGCCCTGAAGTTCCCAAACAATTACGCTGCATACATCTAGGGGCTGCCCAGACTGATCTCTGCTGCCTTACCTGCAGTGCGAGCCCGTGGGTCTAAAAAGCGGGGCTGCAAGCTGCAGTGCAGCCCCGCTTTAAACCCGCGGGCTCGCACTACAGGGAAGGAGGGAAGAGGCTGCCGCTGCCAGAGATAGGAGCAGGAGAGTCGGGCCCGAAACCCCCCCCAGTATAAAAAAAGACGCAAAACGCATGCACAGACCATCTGCAGGGAAAGCAGATGGTCTACACATGCGCGGGGATCGCACACCAGCAATCCGGGCAGACCCCATCTGCATATTTCACTTTTCTGAATTCGTCGGACCTGCCCGAATCGGGCCCGATTGGGCAGGTTAGTGAATCTGGCCCATAATAGGCGTCTTTAGCATTTAGTGCATGCTAATCATTAGCACATGCTAATAGAAATAGCACATGCTAGCGCAGTTAGTACCTGTTGATAAATTCCCCCCTTAGGAGCAGATTCTCACAACTAAAATCTGCCTTTAACGCGCTTGCTAAACTGGTTCAAGCCAGTTTAGCATGCATGTATTTTAATGGCAGATTATTGAAACGGCTTTCAGAGGTCTTTTTCGAGTTTTCTAGCAGTCTCCGATACTGCCATGCAAATGTAGTGCAACGAGGTCACTAATATTAAAATGAGCACTCCGAGCGATTCTCTATAATCGACAAGTGATTTGCTAATCTCGTTGTGCCACATTTGCGGCCAAAATTTGCCCGAAAGCTCTGAGCTGTCGTTACCTTACTTTCTGATCAGTGCTTTAGCGCTGATTGGCTCAGGCATAGGGTTACCAGACATCCGGATTTCCCCGGACATGTGCAGGGGTCTGGACGGCTTTTCAAAACCTAGCACTTTGTCCGGGTTTTGAAAAGCTTCCCAACATAATTGCATCGGGAAGGGGTATCTGGGCATACGCGGACGCAATGCTGTGATGTCCAGAGCGAAAAGGGGCATTTTTTGAGGAGTGGTTAGGGCGGGATGTGGGCCGACCAAACTTAGTTGTCTTGCGGTGATAACCAAAAGTTTGATGAGACTGTCTAGACGGAACTTATATGTTGTTACTTAGGCGATCTGAAAACAGGTAGAAGTGCCCAGAAGGTATCCAAAGTGACCAGATAACCACTGCAGGGACAAAGTACAGACCCCCAAACACTCCCCCAGTGATTATTGACCACCCCCCCCTCCACACACATACACACTGCCATAAAAATCAGAATAAAACCATACATACCTGCCTCCAGAACATCAGCATAGGAAAGCCTAGTAGAGCTTAAGTAGGCTGGGGGTTGGGCTAGTGAACCATAGACCCAGGCCCATAAGCCAATCTAATCACTGCATTCATGGTGAAAAATGTGCGCCCACCAAACCCCCCCCAACCCTACTGTACTGCCATAAAGGTGGAACCTGTAGCCATAAGGGTTATTGGGGTGGTAGACAGGTGGGTATAGTAGGTTTTGGGGGGCTCACCATGACCTGCAAGGGAGTTGTGGTGAGATGTTTACGTGGCACCCTTTATGTGAAGTTCACAACAGTGCTCTGTAAAGTGCCCCACTACTCTGTTGCCATGTCTGGGTGGCTAGTCGATCACTTTGCTGATCCCTCCCATGTCCAAAAGGTCTTGTTCTAGGTGTTTTGGGAATGGATGAATTTTTGGACGAGAATGAGGTATAAAGATAGATTTGGCGGTTTGGACAATCAAACGCCTGGACTTATAATTAGACGATTCCAAAAAAATATATATATATATTTTGGATGTATTTTTTGAGAATGGACTTTAGACGCTGTCGACTTTGGGCGACTAGCACCCTAGGCCCAAAACAGACTTTGATGTACAGTATTTTTTGATTATGCCCTGCCATGTGTATTGGTATTATAATAGATAAGATTATTTTGCAGTTTTTCCATTAGTCTAAGCATTTCTCTTTTCCTCAGTACCTACAAACACAGTGACTGTCTATCCATTTTTCTCTACCACTTCTCTTCAGAGAGCAACACTTTGAGGAGAAATCTCCCTCCTGCCAACCTGCATGGTGTAGAGCTGTCCTCCCACTGCTGTCAGCCACATTGACCGGGCAAGCTTCCTGAAAAAAAGCAAAGCATACCCACCCACGTGTTACATCTCCCTTTGGGATTGTGGCACATTTTGCTTGGCAAAGACACAGTTTTACAATAAATCCTATCCTGGAATCCAAATGCTCAAACACTACATCCTGAGCTTCCAATGCTCTTTTCACTGTACAGAGCTATTTAAAAAAAGTGCTATTTTAATTAATAAAGGGGAACAAATACTTAGTTCCTATAGTACTATGAGTAGAATCTGGAGGTCCTGAGTTATCTGTAATTTTCAGAGCTATTCAATTGGATTAACGATGAGAAACAGGAGGTGTTGATCATTCCATACATTTGTGCTTGCTGTTGTGTTCTGTGCTAATTTTAGGTGATGTCTGAGTTTAGCTGAAAGTTTTACAGTCAAGGTATAATACAATATATGGCACATTTGGTCTTATAACATTTGTTATATTCTGGACTAGCTACAAAACAGCAGACTCTGGCCACACACTCGACTTATCTAGACAGTTTTCTCATCCAAGAGTATGGTCATGTGCTTAGCATATCTGAGTAGTCTCTTGACACACCAAGGGCGCCCACATACTTGCCTTATCTGGAACACTCTCCTGACACATACTGAGGGTGGCCATACATGTGGAGGGGCATAATCGAAAGGGACGTCTAAGTCCGTTTACGTCCATCTCGCAAGTCATCCAAAGTTAAAAAGAGCCTAAGACACATTTTCGAAAGATACGTCCAACTTTTTTTACTTTCGAAAATCATCTAGTTATACGTCCTGCCGATCTGATCGTCCAAGCCGCTAAATCGTCCATCTTTATACCGCATTTCCGTCCACCTTTCCGTCCAAGTCAAAAACGCCTAGAACAAGCCTTGTTGGACATGGGAGGGGTCTGCAAAGTGATGGACTGAACACCCAGACATGCCACCTAAATAGTGGGGTACCTTACAGGGCACTGCTGTGAACTTCACAAAAAGGGTGCCATGGCTTCTCCTCACTACAGCTCCCTTATTGGTGATGGTGAGCCCCCCAAACCACCTCCAGAATCCCCTAGACCCACTTATCTACCACTCCAGTAGCCCTTATGGCTGCAGGAGCCACTTATATGCCAGTAAAAAAGGATTTTGGGGGTGTATAGGGGAGTGCACATGTTTAAGTATCAATGCAGTGATTACAGGGGCTAATGATCTTTAGAACTGTTATTCAACAACTCTAAACTTTGCTTATTCCACTTGATCTGTAATACCTTTTAATCATTATAAACCGCATTGAACTTCACGGTACTGCGGTATATAAACTGTTATTATTGTTATGGGCATAGGTCCTCCTCTCTATGGGTCCCTAACCCACCCCCAAAACGACTTAAGCTGCCTCTGGGCTGGACGACTAGGCTTTCCTATGCCAGGCGGCCAGGTGATGATGGTCTAGAGGCTGAAATTTAAAGTTGTGAATAAAATTTTAATGGGGGTGGGGGGTGGGGGGGTTGGTGATCACTGGGGTAGAGTGTGGGGGTCTGTGTTATGTGTTTGCAGTGCTTATCTGGTGAGTGTAGGTGGGTTTTTGTGACTTAGACCATGTTTTACATGGTTTAAGTCACAACGTCCAAGTTCCGTCTAGGCTCTATTGTTAAACCTTCGGTTATACATGCTGTATGACTAAGTCTAAGCCGGCCCACATCCCGCCCACTCCCGCCCTCGACACGCCTCCCAAAACACCCCGTTTAGCTTTGGACGTTGAGCGGCACTATGAAGGCCTAGGTCGTTTAGAAATACGTCCAAAACCCAGTTTTATTATCGGCGCGTGAACGTTTTCGAGAAATGTTCGTCCAAGTGCCGACTTAGGCCGATTTTTCGATGTTTTTCTCTTTCGATTATGAGCCCCTTAGTTTACTCAGAGCAGTCTCCTGACATACTGAGTGGCCACATATTTGGTTTGACTGAAGAAGTCTCCTGAAACACTGAAGATGGACACATATCAGTGTTCCCTCTAAGGTGAGCGCATGAGCGATCGCTCACTATTTTCAGTGGCGTCGCTCATATGCTTTCCCCTGTCGCTCACTCGAGGGAGGTGAGAGGAAGTGGCGGCAGCGGCAGCGGCCTGTATTTTCCAAAGTTGAAAGATGCAGCGGCGGCTCCTCTCAAGATCCCCGACTGCATCAGACTTCATGAGAGGAGCCACTGCCACGTCTTCAGTGGCTACCAAAGGGGGGGGGAGGGGGCGGTCCGCTCCGGCTGTGCACATCCCCTAAGGCTGCAGTTGGAGAGGAAGTTCGGGCCAGCCAATCGCTGCCTTGCTGGACAGAACTTCCTCTCCAACGGCAGAATTGACGTCGGGGGAAGCAGAGAGAGCTTGGGGCAGCCGCGGCGGTGGCTTTGGGGCCTGTTTCCCCCTGATGATTGCGGCAGTGATTTTGAGGCCTGTTTCCCCCGATGGTTACGGCGGTGGCTTTGGGGCCTGTTTTCCCCCCGATGGTTGCGGCGGTGGCTTTGGGGCCTGTTTCCCCCGAAGGTGGCAGCAGTGGCTTTGTGGAGGGTAGGGAGCAAGAAAGGAGGCAGGCAGGGAGACAGAAGGGAAACAGAAAAAAAGAAAGGGGGCATCAAGAGGAAAAAAAAAGAAAGAAAGGGCAAGGAGAGAGGAAGAAAAAATTGGGGGAGGGAATGAGGTCTGGAGGAGAGGAAGCATACAGGCTGAAAGAAGGGAAGAAAGATTGGATGCACAGTCAGAAGATGAAAGTGCAACCAGAGACTCATGAAATCACCAGACAAGGTAGGAAAAATGATTTTATTTTAAATTTAGTGATCAAAATGTGGCTGAATTTATATATGCTGTCTATATTTTGCACTATGGCCCCCTTTTACTAAACCGCAATAGTGTTTTTTAGCGCAGGGAGCCTCTGAGCGTCGAGATCAGCGCTGGGCATTTAGCGCAGTTCCCTTCGCTAAAAACTGCTATTGTGGTTTAATAAAAAGGAAGGGGGGTATATTTGTCTATTTTTGAATGGTTGTTACTGAGGTGACAATGCATAGAGTCATCTGCCTTGACCTCTTTGAAAAAAAACCCAGAATAGGAATGATAATTAACATTTTCTCAGCAACATTCCATGCTACCAATCCAGAGCAAGCAGTGGCTTCCCCCATGTCTGTCTGTGCTTTGTGTTTTTTAATTTTATTGTTGGTAGATCATTTTGACTTGGTCATTTTAAAGTAGCTCGCAAGCCCAAAAAGTTTGGGCACCCCTGAGCTAGAGCATTGAAGCTGTGTATTTCTATTTTATCCCCCCTTTTACAAAACTGTGGAGCGTTTTTTAGCGCCAGCCGTGGTGGTAGCAGCTCTGATGCTCAGAATTCTATGAGCATACCACCGTGGCTAAAATCCACACTACAGTTTTGTAAAAGGGGAGGGGTTAGTTTGTGATGACATATTCCATACTAGGCGAAGGTGTTTTCTGTGTTCTGTGTGTTCGAAAGACATGGTTTTCTGTTAGGATTGACGGTATAGGATTGATCTGTGCTGGTCTGGCTTGTTTAGTTTTACAATGGGTGTATTGATGTACTGCTCACTGCAATATGTAAGATGCTGCCTTTTCCTAGGTACTCATGTGTGACATGGCTTGTTACTAAAAATCATGTTTTTCGTACAGATGGGGGAGGGGGTGCCAAAAAATGATGGGCCCCGGGTGTTATATATGCTAGGTGTGCCAAAGCTGGCGAAGCAAAAACTTTAAGTAAATTGTTATTCTTCTAAGTTTTGAGTATTTAACCCTCCTACAATCTCACAGGCTCTCGTTTCAAGTTTCAAGTTTATTGAGATTTTGATTTAAACGCAATATCAAATATTTTCAATGCGTATAACAAAAATAAATTTGGGGAAATAAAACCATTTGAACAATAAACATACAAACATATCCATAGATGATTAAAAATACATAAGGAGTACAAGGATAAACTACATTTGTTTAAAAATGCGTCCTCCGCACCTGCTCATAAATTTGTGGAGTACGTAATTTGTCGCTCATGCATATTTTTTTTTGCACACACCTCATCAATCCTTAGAGGGAACATTGGACACATTCTTAGCTTACCTGGAGCAATCTCCTGACACACTGAGGGTGACCATACTTGGCTGCCAGATGCAGAACATTGTAGCCTGGTTAACAAGACAGAAATATCACAAGCACATAGAAAAAGCTTAGAGGAAAATGCAACCAGATGGAAATGTTTCCACTCTTTTACACCCTCACAGCATATCTAACCCAGTTATTGTAGGGATTTTCCTTGGTTGGGGTAGGGGGCCAAGAACCAAGAATTCTTCCAGAACACTGAAATTATGGGCCCTGAATGCTACTGCTAGGTGTCTTCAAAGCATGGTGACCGACTCCTCCCCCCTTCCTCTCCCCTCCCTCCCCCAGGGGCTGTGCAATCTTCCTTTGTAGTGTCTCTAGTCCTGCCAAACTGGAAATGGAACTTAAGTCCTTCCACATGGCTGCGCAGCAAGACTGGAACTGGCTATGATGAGTGGGCATCTGCTCACTGGGATTGTACTGAGTTAGCAGTGAAATTAGGGTATGTAAAATCTGGACCCATAGACCTGCCCCCAGGCCTGCCCCATACCATATCCCAGCCTCCCCTCTAACCCTGCCCCCTCAGCCTGCTCATCTCGGTTTGGAGAGCATCCGCACATGCCCCTCTATACCCAATCTGCTTTTCAAAACCTGGACAGTGCTGGGCTTTGAAAAGTCATCCGGATGCCCCGACATGCTCTCTAAAAAGAGGACATGTCCGTGTAAATCCGGACGTCTGGTATCACTATGTGAAATGCTTTGATTTTTCTGCAGCTCTAAAGTGGGTCCCACCTTGGAAAGATGGGGACCAGCAGCAATACTGTGCTCATGTCAGTCCTTACTCTGAGCTTTTTCTTACCTGAGCTGTCTGTAGTCATCATGTCCACCCCGTGAGCAAGAATCGCCTCCATACATTCCAGGTTCCCTCTCATTGCTGCCAAGTGAAACCTATGACAAACCCCAGACACTGGGCTTTAAATATCCATAAACTGGTATTTTTAGATGTCCATATTGCATGTACATCTAAATCCCAATTTTACAAAGCTGGATACAGAAGTCTAAAACAGATGAATGTTCCGTATAGAAAGTGGGTATGGTCAGGGTGTGTTTTGGTTGGGACTAAAAATTTGGTGGGCCCAAAATAGAGATGTCTATACCCCATTTCAAAAGGTGAATGGATGTCTATGTAAAAAAAGATTAATATCTAAGTTTAAACCTGCTACCCAGGATGTATTTTCAGAAGGTGTTCAACAAGGTTCTGCATGAACGACTACTTCAAAAAATTGCGAGCCATGGAATTCAGGATGAAATACTCACGTGGATTAAAAACTGGCTGGCGGATAGGAAACAGAGAGTGGGGGGTAAATGGACAATACTCAGACTGGAAAAGCGTCACCAGTGGAGTGCCTCAGGGTTCGGTACTTGGACCCGTGCTCTTCAAATTATTTATAAACGATCTGGAAATTGGTATGACAAATGAGGTGATTAAATTTGTGAACAATACAAAGTTATTCAGAGTAGTGAAGACGCAGGAGGATTGTGAAGATCTGCAACGTGACATACACATGCTCTAGAGATGGGCTGCGACATGGCAAATGAGGTTCAACATGATGATGCATGTCAGTAACAAAAATCTTATACACGAATACAGGATGTCCGGGGCAGTACTTGGAGAGACCCCCCAGGAAAGACATTTGGGAGTAATGGTCGACAAGTTGATGAAGCTGTCCGCACAATGCGCAGCAGCAGCGATAAAGGCAAACAGAATGTTAGGAATGATTAAGAAAGGGATCACGAACAGATCGGAGAAGATTATCATGCTGCTGTACCGGGCCATGGTACGCCCTCACCTGGAATACTGCGTCCAGCACTGATCGCCATACATGAAGAAGGACAC